>NC_036248.1:3313796-3314151 GCF_002742605.1 Olea europaea var. sylvestris
TTGGTTTTATGATCACGCACGGAGGAATAGAGGCAAATCCCGATAAAATCCAAGCTCTGATAAGTATGGAGGCCCCTAAATGCAAAAGGGACATTCAAAAGTTGACAAGTCGCATAGCAGCACTAAATAGGTTTGTTTCCTGGGCAGCTGACAGGTGCTCCCCCATTTTCAAACTACTTAGGGAACTAAAGGGTTCGACTGGAATGAGGAATGCAACTTAGCTTTTCAGGAGCTTAAACAGACATTATCAACGCCTCCAGTCCTTACTAAACCCGAACCTGGTGACACGCTGCTATTATACTTGGCCGTTTCTCAGAACGCAGTAAGCGATGTCTTGGTAAAGGAAAAAGGAAGA
>NC_036248.1:3315092-3380224 GCF_002742605.1 Olea europaea var. sylvestris
GTATAGCCCAGAAGCCAAGTATCATGGACATCGACCATGAGCCCTCCTGGATGGATCCAATAGTTGATTACATAAGTAATGGCAACATTCCTGCAGACCCTCTGCTCGCCTGAAGCATTTGGTATAGAGCTGCTAGATATCGCATAATCGAAAGAGTCCTGTTCTGCAGAAGTCTTACACTCCCTTATCTAAGGTGTCTCAGACCCTCCGAGTCCCTTCAAGCAATGACTGAAATTCACGAAGGCATTTGTGAAAATCACCAAGGAGCCCGAGCTCTTGCACGTAAGTTGATAAGGTATGGATACTACTAGCCAAGTCTGAAGAAAGATGCCACAGATTACGTCTAGAAGTGCGACAAGTGCCAAAAGTTTGGAAACATCATACATACTCCTGCTGAGGAACTGACATCCATTCACTACTCAGTTCCCTTCGAGCAATGGGGAGTTGATATTCTTAGGCCTTTTCCCTTAGCCCGAGGACAATTAAAATTTGTAACTGTGGCAGTGTAGTATTTTACAAAGTGGGTAGAAGCCGAACCTCTAGCAACAATTTCAGAACCGAAGCTCAGATCATTTATATGGAAGTCCATCATATGCAGATTCGAGATACCAAAAGTCCTCATCACAGATAATGGAAGGCAATTCGACGATCCACAGTTCAAGAACTTCTGCACCAGCAATGGGATTGATCATCACCTGACCTCGGTCTCACACCCACAAAGTAATGGGTTAGCCGAAGTAACTAATCGGATCATATTGCAGGACCTCTGAACAAGGATAGGGGACGCCAAAGGTGACTGGCTTGACATGCTACCTTCAATACTATGGGCATAGAGGACTTCACACAAGACAGCAACTGGTGAAACGCCATTCATGCTTGCTTTTGGACTTGAGGCTACCATTCCAATTGAGGTTAGCCTCCCCACAATAAGAAAGCTCGAGACAAATAAGGAGACACAAACTACCGAGCATCTCGACTTACTTGAAGAGGTAAGGGAGCAATCTTCCCTTAGGACTGCAAGTTACCAAAGCAGAACGACAAAGCAGTTCAACAAGAAGGTCAAGAACAGGAGATTTACAGCCGGTGACTTTGTCCTAAGGAAAGCAGAAGCCTCCGGGCACCAACCAGGGAAACTTGGGCCGACATGGGAGGGACCCTACGAGGTCATAAGAAAACTTAAAGGTGGAGCCTATAGCCTCAGGGATACATCGGGGAATCCACTCCCAAGGCCATGGAATGCCAACAATCTAAAAATATATTACAAGTGATTAGCTAGGGCTTGCATGCCCGCTTCATGTTTTCTTAATTTCATTTTTACTTTTCGGGCTCTAATGCCTCGTTAGCTCATGCTCAAATAAGCTCAGGTATGCAACGCCCTTGAGCCTTTTTAATAACACATAAGAAGTTTTCTTTATCATATTGATCCCCTATTAAATTAGCGAAAGGCTGTGCCCCGCGCATGCAGCTAATACCTTTACTTAAATTGGCGTAAGGTCGTGCCCCGCGCATACATCCAATACCTTTTACTAAATTAGTGTAAGGCCGTGCCCCGTGCATGCAGCTAATAACTTTACTAAACTGGCGTAAGGCTGTGCCCCGCGTATGCAGCCAATACCTTTTACTAAATTAGCGTAAGGCCGTGCCCCGCGCATGCAGCTAATACCTTTACTTAAATTGGCATAAGGCATTGCCCTGCGCATGCAGCTAATACCTTTTACTAAATTGGCGTAAGGCCGTACCCCGCGCATGCAGCCAATACCTTTTACTTAATTAGCATAAGGCCGTGCTCCGCACATGCAACTAATACCTTTACTTAAATTAGCCTAAGGCCGTGCCCCGCGCATGCAGCTAATACCTTTACTTAAATTGGTATAAGGCCGTGCCCCTCGCATGCAGCTAATACGTTTACCAATCCCACACACGACCTCAAGCTGTTATGGGTCGAGCATATAAGCCCGACCTTATCGATCCCAGAATGACGTGAAACGAAATAATCATCAGATCGAGGTCGGGTCATGATGTAATTGCGCGCGTACAGTTATCCCCGACCTTGAAGATCCCAGAATGCTTGACGATGCATGAATTTTAAGATCGAGGTCGAGTCAATTATTATAGTTGCCCCCAACGATACACTACCGAACTTGGATGTTGGGATCAACCCCTGATATGAACAAGAATTTAACACTAGTGCACAATCTAGTTCCCCCAACGATACACCACCGAACTTAGATGTTGGGGTCAACCCTCGATATGAACAAGGGTTCAACACTAGTGCACGATCTAATTTCTCCCAAAGGTATACCACTGAACTCGAAAATTGGCGCCCAACGATCATTATTGTTTAAAGGATCAATCTGTTCATAGTTCGACGATAAAAAAGACACCCGAAATACTCCACGTGCACGAGCTATAAGTTTAAAGATTAGGACACATTCACTAACAGCCGAACTCTAAACTATAATGTAAACTCGAATTCAAAATTACAATACAGGATCAACGCACGATCTCGTAGGAATAATAAAATGCGTGAACTTATAAAATTCCCTCTAAAAGACAGAGGCCCAGTTCGGGCAATAAACTTGCATATATTCAAAATCAAAATAAGTACATAGGCCCAGATCGGGCAGACAACATTAGCAAAAGAAAAATTATTACAAAAATGTCAGACTCGGGGAAGGGTCTAGTCTAGGTCGATGTGGTCACTCCCTCCTCCATTGTCGGGGGTTCCAGCATCGTCATTGTCATCGTCCCCATCACCCTCGGAGGAGGATAGCTCGAGGTCCTTGAGCTCGTTCACAGTCTCTAACTCCTCCACTATAGGCTTCAAATCCTCGGGGAGCTTCGTCCTAAGGAATGACCGAGCTAGCCGCAACCCATAGTTGTATGAGCTAGACCCGTACTGACCCAGGAGAGTCTTGAACTCATCAGACTTCTTGAAGTCATCGATGGCCTGAGCTCGGGTTTCAGCTCGAACCTTCGCAAGCTCCGCCTCAAAAGAGCTTCGCGAGTGAATAAGCTCAAGCTTTGCCTCCTTTGCTTCGCCCCTTGCAAACTCGACCTCGTCCTCCGCCTTCTTGAGGTCCACCTTGGCCGCCTCCAGGGCCTTCTCAAGCTCCTTGGCCCTCTTGAACGCAACCTCGTTCTTGACTTCGAACTCAGCTATGCGATCTGAAGAATTCAAATCCTTGGGCCCAAGACCCCGAGCGACGCTTAGTGTCTGCAAAAACATGTATAAAGCCCGACGTTAGTACAAATTACGAAACCGATCAGGGCTACACGAGCATTCATATTAAAAGCCTACCCTCAGTGTAAGGAGCTCTAGAGTCCGAACTCCTTCATTCATATCGACCTGCTTCTCATATTTATCAACTATGCCCTGAATGAGAGCACAGTTGGCGTACTCCTCGAGCGACTTCGTGGGCATATGGTCATCATCATCAGCTAAGAGGTCCGACCCATAACAAGGGGTGTGAACTCAGACTTGTTGTTGAGAGGTTGGCTGCTTCGGAGGGGTCGGGTTTTGTGAGCTCTGCCCCAAATCCACCATGGTTGGACGGGCGGCCTCCCGTGCCCGCTTCTTCCCCTTGGACGAAGTCGTTGTCAGGGCTTTTGACTTCGAGCCCTTGGCCTTTTTATGAACGTTGTCCAAGAGGGCTGATGGATCGAAAGACATCTCGAACTCTACAAGTAAAAATGTCAAAGGCATTAGCTCGAACTATAGGTCGATGATTATCCATGAAATATCAAAGAATGCATAAAAAGAAAGATCGTACCCTCGAGGCCTTTCACGTTGGCAAGGTCGAGGGTGTCGTCTTCAAGCAAGAAATCGATCTTGTCTGCAAGGGGGTCGTGGTTCACTAACCTCAGCCTATCTCTCTCTAAAACCTCAAAATAGGCCTGACCTTCGTTAAACCTATCTTTATCGGGGATTTCCCACCTCGGGCTAAAGGGATGATCGAGGTCTTGAGGTTTCACAAAAAAGAAACGTTCCTTCCAACCTCTAAGTGAGCTCGGAGTATCAGGAGTTCTGATAAATAAACAAAACAGTTATACCCCGGGGAAAATTTCATATCAAACACCATTCGAAGTAGGTCAACCCTAGGCTCAACCTCGATGCACCTACATAGTATGAAGAAATATACTAATAACCTCCAATCGTTCGGGGCTAGTTGACCCGGACACAGGTAGTATGAGGTCAGAAAATGAATGAAAAATGGGTGAAGAGGCCACCTAAGCCCGGCCTTAAGAGCATCCCTAAAAAAGGTCATCTCCCCCTCTCGAGCTCCTAACACGGTCTCAGTTGGCCCTGGGGTTCTAATATCGCAAATTGGCATGACCCTGAACTCTCTAGCTATTTTAATAATTACATGTTCTTTGTACTTGGTCGGTTCCTTGGGGTTGTCGTGTATGACGTCGCTATGGGAGTTAACGAGGATGGCCATAGGTATAATGGATGTATTTACATCTTCAGGCCTATCACTATGGTTCGAGTCCCTAGGAGCCTGACTACTGTCACTACTACTTAACCCTGTGCTATCACTACTCGACATTATGCTATAATCAAATAAAAAAACGTAAGGGCTCGAACTCTTACCTCTGTGGATAGTCGCTCACAAACCCTACTAATCCCCAAACTCGAGCTCGATTTACTGGGAGTTGAGAGTTAAAAGTGAAAAAATGAGAGTGAAAATTGGGATATTTATAGGGGGCTGAGGAATACCAACGGTCATGCAATCTCACCCCTTGGACCAAGACACGTGGTGAAAATCTAAGGTCGTGCTCTGACATTACACGTGGTGGCCATCTGAGATCATTCTCTGACATCCCATCCAACACTCGACACGTGGAGAAACATCTGGACGTTTATGCCTCTACATCTTCGCTCGTAGACCAGAATGAAACGGCATCTACGACCTCGATGCACGGGGGCCAGTGATGATTCCAGATCTCGTTAATCTCAAACTCGACCACTTGACCCCGATCACATCATGCAACCCCGATCTATGCATCCTCTAAAAACACCAAAACAAGGTCGGGCATTTAAGGTCGGTGGTATGTGTGTCGACTCGTCAACCTTTATATGTGACCTATGGAAGCACTAATCCTACCTTGAACACAATCCCTACCTTCATGCAAACATCTCGTCGAATTTCGAACGTTCTCGTCTTGCACTGTTGAGTCGCTCCTATGCCTTTGATCTGTCCATTTGAGACTGTCCACGTGTCTTAGCATGTTGCACTAGGCTTACGTGTGCATGGGTGTGTCCGGTATCTATTGGCAACATTTTTTGGGATCAACATCATAAAAAGGTCAAGAACTTATGCGAAGAACTTGGAATCAAAAAGCACTTCTCAACGCCTTATCATCCCCAAGCCAAATTATTATCCTCAGTTTATAGCCTCACGCATTAAATTTCCTATCTGACTTAAGCATCGGAGGGGCGACGAGCACACACCGCGTTGCCTTTGTTTCAGGTACTGAAAGGCGCAGTTCGTGTTCCATCCCAGTCATCAAGCTCGAGATCTTCAGGTGATATTTTTTGGTAGCATCAATATTGAAAAGGAATATTGGGGAAAAAGAAATGAATCACTACTACATGTTCAAAAGGAAATGGGAACTATTATAATAATCACTGGCATCTTCTATATACACTAAAGCCTAAGTTATAGGAGCAATGGCGTCTTTTGGTTGCACTAACGCATACAAAAATTAGACATTGAATCCTCAAAAATCTAATTCTAGTTATCATACCTTTTATATGTACTGGGATTCTGAACCTCAACCAAAAAAATTCTAGTTTCTGTGAGCTTCTGCAATGGGCCAAAATTTGAGTTTTTCACTCTTATTGGAGAAGGTTGGATCTCGTACGGTCGCTGAAATTCACCAAAATGGTCGGGAATGTCATTGCCGGAGTTTATAACTTTTTTGCCGGAGCTAGAATCATGCTACGGTAGTTTAATTCGTATTATTTGGGGGAAAGTCCTGTTTTGGAAAGAGGAAGGAAATGCGTGTATTGTGTTTCTATGGGTTTCCCTCCAAGTCAAATGGCTGTGTTTTATTTCACTTTGTTTCCCACCAAAAAGACAAGAAAACAATGGACACGCAACCCAAATTTGAAACCCTATTTTTTAATCTGTCCTTGGGACCTGTTCGACTAGCATTTTCGTTTGAGTTACAACCGACCAATTGTAATGGAAAGAGTGACCGAGAGTCTCATCTTAAAACAAAACTCTTAATTCTTATACTTATTTTTAATCATGTTACGTGTTGACACACTTGATCGACCCATTGGGGCCCATGGCCCACTCATGTCGAACCACATGACATCCTAGCCAAGGCTCCTAGGCCAACAGAAGTCGACCAACATACTTAAACAACACCCATGACATGGCCTAAATGTTGACGCCGAAGTGAATAGGCCGAGGTGCTCTGTCTTGCCAAGGCCTATCATACCGAGGCTTAGATGACCTAAGTAGCACTCCTCCCCAAAGATCCGGTATTACACAATGGTCCTTCCTAATTGATTGATGGGATACCCATCATAGAGTGCAAATGTCTTATCTTGTCAAAATAGCCGCAGCTGATTAATAAATATGTAGCAGGCTAGGAAGTCAAATGTGATATCTATAATTTGACATGTAAACTTACGAGATAAGGCCACGTGTACTCCCAATCGAGGGCCACGATCTCTTTTAATATTATAAATACTCCTCCATGTGTCTCTCACAAGAATAATGCAAGATTCAGTACAAGAACCAAGATTACATATTATTTGGTCTCTTAACATACTTTATACAACAACTTGTTTACCGTCTTGCAATACAATACTATAGAATTCATATTCATATTCTACAAATATCGATTGGTAATTATTGTACAACCGTCATGCAAACATCTCGTCGAATTTCGAACGTTCTCGTCTTGCACTGTTGAGTCGCTCCTATGCCTTTGATCTGTCCATTTGAGACTGTCCACGTGTCTTAGCATGTTGCACTAGGCTTACGTGTGCATGGGTGTGTCCGGTATCTATTGGCAACATTTTTTGGGGTCAACATCATAAAAAGGTCAAGAACTTATGCGAAGAACTTGGAATCAAAAAGCACTTCTCAACGCCTTATCATCCCCAAGCCAATGGCTAAGTTGAGGCTATGAACAAGACAATTAAGCATGTCCTCAAAAGGAAACTTGATGCATCAAAGGGAGCCTAGATTGATGAGCCGCCACAAGTGCTTTGGGCAATCCGAACTACCACCAGAACTCCCATGGGGGAAACTCGTTTCCTCATGGCTTATGGTATCGAAGCCATGAATCCCGTCGAGGTCGACTTACCATCACCACATCGCCTGCACTTCAGCGAAATAACCAATGATGAGTTACGGGGTTTGACCTCGATTTCATTGATGAAAGAAGAGATGACTCCCAGTTGAGGCTCGCTACTTACCAAAGAAAAGTAACTAAATACTTCAACTCCAAAGTGAAGAAGACGTCCTTCCGAATCAATGACCTGGTCCTTAGGAGAGTCTTTCTCTCTTCCAAAGTACTAGGCATAGGTACCTTAGGTCCAAACTGGGAAAGTCCCTACAGAGTCAAAGAAGAACTCCAACCCGACACCTACAGGATTGAAGACATGGATGGCAGGGCACAGCCTCGTCCATGGAACATTGAGCATCTCAGAATTTACTCTCAATGAATGTACTGCATCGCTGGATGATATTTCCTAGCTTATGTAACATATCTTCAGCTTCAATAAAATGTCCTTGTTAATGTTCAGATACGACTCTCAAAATGTGGGCGCCTCAGAGGAGAAATCCTGATTCCCAGCTCTATGGTCACCTCGCCTAAACTCCAAGACGCACGCCACATGCCTCCCTTTGGCGAAGCTGAATGCCAAAGAAAGAAGCCTCTACATGGCTGCACCATCCACCATATAGGGAAACGTGGGCACCTTGGAGGAGAGGTCCTAATTCCCAGTTCTGGGGTCACATTGCCTGAACTCCGAGGCGTACGCCACATGCTTCCTTTAAGCGTAGGCTGAATGCCAAAGGAAGAAGCCTCTACATGCATATCTCATCCACCATAGTTTCACCTCCTCAATTCGAACTCGATTGAAAGGTCCAGTTTAATAATCTATTTAGTTTGCATTGAGTACTTCATTCAACTTGGACGTCGTGATTTATTTCAAATAATGGAACTTAAGTTCAACCCATTAAGTCATCATTCATATAGCTTTAATTATTTCAAGTGATAGAAGTTAGGATGTCAAGTTCGAATTATTAACTCGTCCTTAAGCTTGATTATTCAGCGAGATCCATTCACCAGATATTGGAAAACGAACAGAACGTAGCAAAATACGGCATTCATTGATATTGAATATATTACAAGAGGTAGTCCCGAGGCCAGTACATCAGAGTAAATTGAAAGTAAACTATGCTAGACTTAGGTGGATGGTGGGCCTCAACAACAGGCGCCTTCGTAGCTTGGGCTTCAGAAGTGTATGCTTCATTGTCCTCAGCCACTTCATCACCGATTGCTTCCTCAGCAGGCATCTAAGGAACTTCTTAAACAAACTCCGACTTCAGTTGTGATAGGTCGATGTTTGGGAGAAGCTCATCGGCCCTATCCAGCATCTCAGCATAGGCGAAGTTCTTCTACCTCCCTCGCCACCTGGGCCTCCTCTCTTCCTTTTTTTAGCTCATCGACATACCACTTTATTTGATCATTTAAAAACTTGTAAGCCTCCTGGGCCCCTGCTAACTCCCTGTTAACCTTTTCCAGGGCCTCGACTGTTATCCTTTGGTGATTATTAGAAGTCTCCATCTTCTTTGTGAGGGAAGCCATCTCACACTGGGACTCAACCTTCTTTTTTAAGGCCTCAATTTGGGCCAAGGTAGACTCCAACTTGGCACCATCTTCAACTTTTTGGGCCTTCATCTCCTCCGTCTCGACGCTTATTCTCTTCAATTCCTCCTCAGTAGAGGCCAACTTATCCCTCGAGGACTTATTTCTCATATGAAAGTCGACGAGTGTCTCCTTGCACTGAAGTGCGAGACCCAAAGTCCTCACAATTTGATTCACCAAAGCCCTAGTAAGGTCCATCTCAACCCAACTTAAGGCATGCAGCTGCTATCGGTCGGTCCAGAACTTGTAAAAAATTTTTGTTGTGCCTCGGACGTCTACTGGCAGTGCATCCAACAGAGCCCGTGCTAATACGTCATCATGCCCTGTCAGAAAATTGGGGGACTTCTCCCAAGTCTTGGAGGTCTCTGCTTAGCTGCCTCCTCCTTAGCTTCTTCTGCTACCCTCTTGACAGCCTCTTCCATAGCCTCCTCAACCTCATCCTTCCTTATCATCTCAACTTTTACTACCTCCATGGCAGAGTCTAGTAGCTTCGACTGGGGAGGGGCATCCTTGTTGGAATGGGACACCAATGTCCCGAACTTCTCGAAAGAGCTGGTGACGTAAACCAGCCTCTTCTTCTTGTGGGAGTCCTTGGGGACCTTTTCTTTGCCCCGAGGCTCCTTTGCCTTCTCAGACTTCTGGGTGCCTCTTCGCCAGATCCCCTGGGGATATTATCTTTGGATAGCCTCTCTAGCTTGCCCTTGACCTCTTTGGCCCCATTGGAGCTCGGCTTTAAGGGCCTCGCCCCTACTGTAGAGGTAGCCCTCAAAATTGAGGCCATATCTAGGATGGGATATTCCCTCATCTTAAACTTATTTGTAAAAGATATGGTAGGTCAACACTGAGAATCAATCTAATAAAAATTTGACCATGTATATACACTTCTTACCCTTAGAAGCCATCAATTTGAAATCGAGGAAATATCGACTTCGGTCAATGAGGTGATCGAAGTGACTAAGCTTTAGAGGCCATTTGTATATGTCATCTATAACCTCGAACTCCTCCTTGTTGAGCTCGAATCTCGTACTAGAATCTACTAAACAAGTGGCAATAGTTAACAAAAATTTGAGAAACTTCGCAAAATGTAATTCAGGCTGGGACACTCACGAGCTTCGTAGTTCTAGTTCGGTACTGTGCAAGCCAGGGTTTTGTCCCCCTCCACTGCCTGCCACTTCCCTCTCACCAAGAACCACGACTCCTTCCATCCTTTGATGGAAGAAAGTAGCCCCACCACGAAAGTTGCGTGAGCCCCCCAATGAGTAATATAAAACCACCTCTTTGCCTAGGACCCGAGGATGGAAAAGAGTCTGGAAAACATGAAGGGGTATATCCTCGCCTATAGAAAACTTCTTCAATAGAAAGTATGAGCCGACCAACTGGCTCCACCCATTTGGTAGAACTTGGGTTGGCGACAGCATGAAGTTCCTCAGCACTACCTTGAAAAAGGAATGCAGAGGAAGACGCATACCTCCATGGCAGAGTCTAGTAGCTTCGACTGGGGAGGGGCATCCTTGTTGGAATGGGACACCAATGTCCCGAACTTCTCGAAAGAGCTGGTGACGTAAACCAGCCTCTTCTTCTTGTGGGAGTCCTTGGGGACCTTTTCTTTGCCCCGAGGCTCCTTTGCCTTCTCAGACTTCTGGGTGCCTCTTCGCCAGATCCCCTGGGGATATTATCTTTGGATAGCCTCTCTAGCTTGCCCTTGACCTCTTTGGCCCCATTGGAGCTCGGCTTTAAGGGCCTCGCCCCTACTGTAGAGGTAGCCCTCAAAATTGAGGCCATATCTAGGATGGGATATTCCCTCATCTTAAACTTATTTGTAAAAGATATGGTAGGTCAACACTGAGAATCAATCTAATAAAAATTTGACCATGTATATACACTTCTTACCCTTAGAAGCCATCAATTTGAAATCGAGGAAATATCGACTTCGGTCAATGAGGTGATCGAAGTGACTAAGCTTTAGAGGCCATTTGTATATGTCATCTATAACCTCGAACTCCTCCTTGTTGAGCTCGAATCTCGTACTAGAATCTACTAAACAAGTGGCAATAGTTAACAAAAATTTGAGAAACTTCGCAAAATGTAATTCAGGCTGGGACACTCACGAGCTTCGTAGTTCTAGTTCGGTACTGTGCAAGCCAGGGTTTTGTCCCCCTCCACTGCCTGCCACTTCCCTCTCACCAAGAACCACAACTCCTTCCATCCTTTGATGGAAGAAAGTAGCCCCACCATGAAAGTTGCGTGAGCCCCCCAATGAGTAATATAAAACCACCTCTTTGCCTAGGACCCGAGGATGGAAAAGAGTCTGGAAAACATGAAGGGGTATATCCTCGCCTATAGAAAACTTCTTCAATAGAAAGTATGAGCCGACCAACTGGCTCCACCCATTTGGTAGAACTTGGGTTGGCGACAGCATGAAGTTCCTCAGCACTACCTTGAAAAAGGAATGCAGAGGAAGACGCATACCTGCCTTAAACAGGTACTCACTTACTGCCACACATCCGGGCCTCGGATAGCAGGCCCATTCGTGGGTCTTAGGGACCTACATTTCTACGTAATGAGGCACATAATACCTCTCCCTTATTTTTCCCAACCTCTTCGAGGTCATGTTGGAAGGTATCCTAGACGCATCCCATTCCTCATTATAATCTACGAGTTCCTCCTCCATGGCTATCTGCCCAGCCTCGGCATCCTCCCTCAGAATCATCTCAATCCCCAACCTAGCAATGATGACTAAATCCCTCCCGGAACCGGATGCCATTTATATCGACAAACACATTCACAAATTCTGATCGAAAAATGGAATACCTACAGAAATGACTAAGGGGCGAGGAACTGCGAAACGTCGGAATATGAAATCAGAGTAAGACTTTGGATGTCAAAAATTTGAGAAAATACAAAGAACAAATCGCAGAAATCAAAGGATGAAGAAGGGTTCAACATGGGAGTCTTTGGCCATATATAGAAAGCCAAGACGAATCCCAGCCCTTGGGTTGAGACCCCGTAAATCTCAGCCCTTCATTTCCAGGTAATGATGTCAAACTGGCTCATTGGCTCGGCTTGGGAAAAGCTCAAGCCGACTCGGCTCATTGCTCGAATGGAGCGAGCCTAGGCTCGGGCTGAGTCCCATTTTGGGATGTTAGCCCGAGCCCGAGCCGCCCCGTTGTGGCTCAACGAGCCACCGTGACAAGGCCCGCCAGAAATTCAAAAAAAAAAATAATAAAAATGGAAGGTCAAGATAGCTGCCGTTACAGGCAGCTTTATAGCTGCCTGTAACGACAGCTAGGTGCTGCCTTAAGGAGCCTAGTTGATTGTTGATTGAACAGATTAAATTTTTGATTTTCTACTGTGTTTTATAATTCAATTTACGATGTTCATATTTCAAATTCAAATTAGGAGGTAAAATTGATTTTTTTGGCTATAAATACGGGGTAAATTTTTAAGTTTCAAATCAATTTGTTTCAATCAATTTTAATTTACAATATTATAGATTCAAGTTTCAACTCCACTTTCTTTGCTCTCAATCTCATATTCAATTTCTTTCACTTTCATACTCTAATATTTTGTATTTTATACTATATTAGTTATAGATGAATTTTACTAATGATGAATTTAATCAGTTTAAGGGTAGCTCGAGCACTCCATCCGGTTACGACGATGCATTTCGAAATGTTCCAATTGATTTGTAGAATATTAAAGAGGAAGAAGTACTCGAGATTAAAAGGTCAAAAGAAGAATCTTCGAATTGTTGGCAACATATGACACGTAAAAAAGTTGGTGTTCAAAATGGAGTGGATGTTTGGAAAGCATGTTGCAATTACTATGACAAAGAGCTTAGTTAGAAGCTCGGTTCAAGCACAACACATTTGAATAGACACATATTAAGGAGTTGCAAAGCGAAACCAGTCGATCTCGAATCGAAACAGATCGAACTAGTGTTTAGCGATTCTTGTTCTACTCTTTCTATCTTTGTATATTCACATGAAAGATTTCGAGATATTGCTGCATACGTGGCTGCAGCAGAGATGTTGCTTGCGATGATAGACTTAGTACACTTTACCCGGCTTGTGTAGAAATATATGCAAACCAGGTATTCTTCTTATTGTAGAAATACTCTTCGTTTAGATACTATAAAATTATATAACAAAAGAAATCAAGTTGCTATTGAAAGTCTAAAAATTTTTAATAGTGTTATATCATTTACATCTGATTTACGGACCGGTGGTAATATAAAAGGTTATATTGCTGCTACAGCTCATTATATTGATCATCTGTGGCTTTTACATAAAATGATTATTGCATTTAGATGTGTAGAATATCCTCATAATGCCACTAACATATACATGGTTTTAAAAGATATCATACAGGAATATGGTATGCAAAATATGATTCGAAATTTTACTTTTGATAATGTTAGTGTGAACAAAAGTGTAATCGAAAGATTTATTAATGATCTTAACCCTACATTTGGAACTTTATTTTTTCATCAACGTTGTGTATGTCATATTATCAATTTAATTATAAAAACTGGATTATAACATATAAGTTCTCATTTAGATAAAATTAGACTAGCAATAAATTTTATTACTGTGTCAACAGCAAGAAAAAAAGCATTTAACAGTTTGTGTGTAGAATATGGCTTACAAGAGAAATCATTTGCCATTGATGTAACACATAGATGGAACTCTGGATATCTTCTGTTACATTTCTGTGAAAAAATTTTTATTTTAAATTTTATTACTGTCTCTTGCATTTCATGTGAAAAAAATTTTAAAATCTTTTTTCGATACTATAAAGGAATGTAGCGGAGTTTATTACCCTATATCTTCACTTGTTTTACAACATTTTTTCTACATTTCACAAATATTTCATAAATACACCTTTTTCCCTTTTCTGATTTAGTTTGCTCTATGGAGTTAAAATTTCGTAAATATTGGAAAGAATTGCCTTCTTTATTTATTTTAACTTCAGTATTGAACTTTCGACTTAATTTGAATGGCACAATAGCCACTGTAAAGGGGATTTCAAATTTCATGAATGTGGAATTATCACATGTGAATATAGAATTTACGTTATCTGAAATGTATAATTATTATACTGATAAAGGCCATTGTAGTTTTACTTCCCAAAGTTCTTCTTCAAGAAATATTTCAACAAATTCAGATAATTTATGGAATTTTTTGGAAAGCAATACAAGTGTTCCCTCATCTAGCTGTAGTTCATCGATATCTAGAGCAATAAATGTCGGTGGTACAAATTATGAAATTCCCTCCGAGCTAGCTATGTATATGTGCGTGGACGTTCACAGTGTGTTACCTGAAAAATAATTACAGGAATTTAATCTTCTAAATTGGTGGAGGTGTAATGAAAGACAGTATCCAAATGTATCAAAAATTACACGTGATCTACTAACACCTTCAGTGTCTACTTTAGCATCGGAGGCTGCATTCAATTTAGGTAGTTGAATTTTATCAGACGAACATTCAAGACTAAAAGAAGATATATTGGAAACTTTAATATGCTTGAAGGATTGGGAGTATGCAGAATTATGTGTTCAAGAACATGTTGACAGTATACTGGCCGAAGAGTTGCAGCAGATCCAAACATAGAATGTTGTAAGTTTTTAAAATAATTTATTTCAAAATAATATGTAATTTTTAAATTTATTTGTTTCAAAAAAAATTGAACACGAAATATTTTATTCGTGTACAATTTCAACTCCGCCTACATCATATAGCCGGTCCCAAACCCTAAAAAAGGAGGAGGGTTGTAAGTTGTAATTTTTATTTAATTTGTAATGCAATTTTATAAGTTGTAATTTTTATTTGATTTGTAATTTGTATAAATTATGTAATTTTTAATATTTTTAAAGAAAATGTTAGATTCGTAATCTTGTAAAAAAAAAAAAAGAGCCAGCCTGGCTCAGCTCGAGCTTTAGGCTCGGGAGCCGAGCCTTGTTTTTTTGATCGAGCTTTTGCTCCACTCGGCTCGGGCTCGAAAAAAGCTCGTTTGATTTTGCTCGAGCGAGCTCGAGCCTCGAGTTTCTGCTCGCTAGTCGGCTCGATTCGGCTCGTTGATATCCCTATTTCCAGGTTAAATTTGAAGCATAGAATTTAAATCATTTTTTGAAATATACACCTCAGATTCAAACACATTTCTTACGTACCTCTCTAAACGCATCTCCTTCTAGAAGCGCTAGCTGTAGCCATCATTGCACATTTAATGTAGCAGTCGTACGTGCCTTGGAAGTCGAAATGGTTCGACTTTCTTTTCTTGGTAACATGTGCAAAATATCAAATCATTGGTACACACATCGAAGACAACCATGTCTTTACAAACCTCGGCAGGTTCAATCCACTCATCGCCTCGACTTCTTCTTCTTCTTCACAATTCAGCCACATCTTCACAAGTCTCGGGAGGTTCGATCCACTCACTGCCTCAACTTCTTCTTCTTTGCAATTCAGCCACATCTTCACAAGCCTCGACAGGTTCGATCAACTCATCGCCTCGGCTTCTTCTTCTTCACAATTCAGCCACATCTTCACAAGCCTCGACAACTTCGATCCACTCACCGCCTCGACTTCTTCTTCTTCGAAATTCGGCCACATCTTCACAAGCCTCGGCACGTTCGATTCACTCACCGCCTCGACTTCTTCGTCCACCTTTTCAATCGTAGCAACACCATAACAGCAAACTTCACTATTAATCCGAACACGGTAACACTCTCAACTCCAACCATGATAAAAATATCTATACTTGGACTTGGGGGACTACTATGTAGGGTACAAAAAATTCTTTCAATTTTTACCCCACACACTCGCTTCACCACAATAAAAGTCCACGCATTACATAAATGACCATACTTGGACTTTGGGGACTATTGTTACGTGTTAACACACTTGGCCGACCCACTGGGGCCTATGGCCCATTTATCTCGAACCACATGGTATCCTAGTCAAGGTTCTCAGGCCAACAGAAGTCAACCAACATACTTAAACAACACCCATGACGTGGCTTAAATGCTAACGCCGAAGTGAATAGGTCGACGCGGTCTGTCTTGTCGAGGCCCAGATGCCCTAAGTAGCACTCCTCCCCAGAGATCTAGTCTTACATAAGTATCATTCCTGATTGATTGATGGGACACCCATCATAGAGTGCAAGTGTCTTGTCTTGTCAAATCGCCGATTAATAAATGTGTAGCAGGCTAGGAAGTCAAGTGTGATGTCTATAATTTGACATATAAACTTACGAGATGAGACCACGTGTACTCCCAATCGAGGGCCACAATCTAACTTGTAATACTATAAATACTCCCACATGCATCTCTCACAAGAATAATGTAAGATTCAATACAAGAACCAAGATTACATATTCTTTGCTCTCTTAACACACTTTATACAACAACCCGTTTACCGTCTTGCAATACAAAACTATATGAATTCATATTAGCATTCTACAAACATCGATTGATAATTATTGTACAATCGTTCATGCAAACATCTCGTCGGATTCCGAACGTTCTCGTTCCGCACTGTTAAGTCGCTTCCACGCCCTTGATCTGTCCATTTGAGACTGTCCATGTGTCTTAGCGTGTTGGACTAGGCTTGCGTGTCCGCAGTTGAGTCCATTATCTGTTGGAAACATTTTTTGTGATCAACAAATCACATATTCATGCAATAAAATATTTTGTACATAAATTTAAATTTTTTCTTATTTTTAATCACACATTTTTCAAAAAATCACTATTTAAAACATATTTTTCTCAGCTAGTAGCAAGCACATGTATGTGCATAATGAATGATATGCGTAATATTTTTCAAGTAAGAGGATTGATAATGTCAAAAGAAAAAAAAATTATTGAAGAATATACATATAAATAAAAGTTTTATGAAAATTACATACATAAGTGAAAATGTTGCATAAATCGAAATGTAGTGATTTGCTTATGCTAGACTTTGGTTGGACACCTATTTTCAACAATTACGGTGATATCGACCAATTTTATGATACAGACAAACACGAAGAAAAATCAAATTAAAATATGTACATTTGATTATATTTAAAATGTTTATGTATAAGTAAATTAAAGGTACGTAAATATTTTTCAAATTAAAATTATATATATTTATTTTGTCTATACCATAAACTTGTTTACCTAAAAAATAAAAATAAAAAAGAATTTTAACTAAACATATTTAGAAACAAAAAATTACAAATTAATCATGCTCCTCATATTAATCCATATCATCTTTTTTAAATTAGAACCAAAGTTACACTCAAAATAGATATCGAAGTGAAAAATTTTAAACAAGGGATGTCCATTTCTTTTGAATGGGATTAATACAAATGGAGGAATAAAAATTCTTCATTTAAATGTACTGAGATAAAACTAATTTTCTTTTCTTTTCTTTATAGATTTATATCTAATAAATAACATGATTACCATCAATTTTTATGCTTATGCAAAAATGAACACGCAATAATAAATAACCAATACTATAATAATTATTTTTTAGAATGCATAATATTAATTTTTACTAATACTTAAAAAAATGGATTTAGCGAAAATGAGTAGTTGAGATGCAAAGCTTGTATTTAGTGTGTGGATACAAATATTAGAAGAGTCAATAACTCCTAATTATTAAGAGTAATTAATAAGGTTTTTAAGATTGTCTCCCATCACTGATTCCTTACTTCATAACTATTGATCACATTTCAGCAGTTTTTTCTTTTCAATTTATTGTTATTTGTATTTAAATAGTTATATTATCAAGTATTAATTAATTAAAAGCAAAATCTATAATTATTTAACGAAAATATTGACAATGATATATGAAAACAAAATGGTAAATTGAACATTTCTCATCTATCTGCACATTTTATTTTATATATATTGTAATTATAATATAATTATATAAATAGATGAACATTGATTTTAAGTGAAACTCACTTATATAAATAATAAATAATACAATATACATACATGTACATATAAAATAACATTATAGTATATTAAATGTGGTATTAATGATAGATTAATTAGAATTTAATTTCATGTAGTCTCCTTTTAAGTATAGAGTTGGCCCCCGTTTGATCCCCATTCTTTTGAAAAAATACATTCTTAAATAATGTTTTGATATCATTTCAACTACGCATTCTTCAATGAAATAATATTACACGTAAACTCAAAATTTTTTCTTATTTTTTAATCACACATTTTCCATCAATACACTATTCAAAAATGCATTATTATAAAAAGAATGGGGCTCAAACAAGGGCTTAATTTTTCATATTGGAGTACTCATAATTTTAGATTGATTAAATTAAGTTTAATTACTCAAAATCAAAGCTCATCTACATATATAATCATATTAAAAATATAATAAATATTATTTTATATGATAATTAATCTACCATTATATTAATGCAACCTTTAATATATTTTATTATATAATTATGATAAAATTATATCTATATATGTGAGCTTAGATTTTAAGTGGTAAACTTAGTTTAAATAATGTAATTTAAGTAATTAAACTTAATTCAATTAATGTAAAATTTTAAATACTTTAATATAAAACAATAAGTATTACATTGAAGTGAATATTAAATGCACTTAAATTATATTAAATATATAAGAGTAGAATTGATGTATAGCTAAAAATATAAGGGATTTTTGTTAAGAGCATTAATTCAATTTATTCAACATGAAATTGAAAAATGGGTATTGTTTAAGGAACTCAAATGATGGCCCTAAATTCTCATTTTGATAATAAAAAAAATTATTTTAATTTGATTAATAGCATTAATTCAAAATGAAATTGAAAAAAACAAATGTTTAAAGAGCTCAAATGATGGCCTTATATAACCATGTATAGAAATTTTAAAAAAAAATTAATTTAATTAATAGCATTTCACTTAAATGGATATTAAATGAAGTTAAATTATATTAAATTGTATTATATTAAATATATAAGGGTAGAATTGACATATAACTAAATATGTAAGGGTAAAATTAGTATTCAAAAGTTTCTCTTCAATCCACACTTTTAATATATTGTAGATAGATACTGGCCATCAAACAGTGGCTAATTCTTCTTGAATAAATAATAAAATTATTAATTCTTGGACGAAATAATGAATTTGTCTATATCCAACAACATATGTCAAAGTTAATAAAAACTTTAGTCTCTGTCAACATTGAATATTCAAAATTAGCACTTTGTTCTATATTCTTGTTTTTAAAGATATGGATTCTTAAAGTTAATAATTTGATAGAAAATTCATCTTGCAAAATTATCGTCGAATCTTATTGTGACTCACGTGTGAGATGGTCCATTAACTTTTGGAATGATATTGTTAATTTGTTGAATAAAACCGAAATGTCAGAAGAAATTTAATATAGGAGCTGATAAATAGACACATTGTTGTAGGATTCGATTGCATAAAAAATTTCCAAAATAAGTGGACCCTTCCCCTAATGTGAGTATTCTGTCAGTGGGTCGATCACCTATTTTCTAGCAGGTATGTAATTTGTTATTGCTTCCTCCGCATTAATTGGGTCAATTAACGGGCCTCAATATGGTATTTAAGCCTCTAAGGCCAATGTGTGAATTTTTACCCCAGAGCCTTTTTTTTTTTTTTAATTATTATTCCACATCGGCCATACTTCGACTTCTTAACTTTTTCAACATTTTACTTTTTCCGAGTAAAAATTTAGGATAAATTTTAAAATATTAATTATTACCATCTGAATTTTAGGTAATGTTTGATTGCTCCAATTTTTCCATAGAAAGTGGATTCCATTTTCCAACTTTTGGTTGTTTGATTGTCCAAAATTTTCCATAGAATTGAAATTCTCACTTTTTGCCACATCAGCATTTTCCATGAAATCATGGAATTGGAATTCTCACCAAAATGGTGAGAATTGAAATTCCCAGTTACTATAGCGATTTTTTAATTTTTTTCTATTTTTAAATTTTTGGCAATGAAATTAAATTCTAAGAATTATCGTAAAAAAATATTTCTCTTTTATTGACAATTTTCATATAAAATAAAATTAAACGAACACTAAAATATAGATAATTTTCTTTTATTTTTTATTTTTTATTTTTGTTGGCAATGGAATCAAATTTCATACCTAATACGAGTAAATTTTATCTCTTTAATTGACAATTTTCATGTAAAACAAAGCCAAACGAACATAAAAAAAACTTTTATTTCAATATTTTTCACGTGAAAAATTATATCAATTAAACACAATAATTTACAATTCCCAAGAAAATAAATTTAAAGCGATTCAATTCCCTGGAATTCGTTTTCAATTCAATTCAATTCCATCTTTACAATCAAACGGACCCTTAGATTACTCGCTATTTTAGGATAAGTCATTTACGACAGCACCCATGCTGCAGAAAACGGACGAGGCCACGCGTCTGGTACGCGGGATGCTAAAAAATTCTTCACGCGTTAAAATATGAAAAACACCGATTTGTTACTCCGTGCAACTTTGTCCACATGCACCCAAAGTATCTGTTCTAATCCTTAAATCACTATATTCTATTCTTTATAATAATTAAGGTCCCATTTCTCCTCTCACAGGCATCAAAAGTTACTTACTGTTTAATTTCTTAAAAATGTTTCTTCCTGTTAGAATTTTGTTTAAATAAAGTTGGTTCAATATGAAGTTTTTTAAAAGTTTTTCTTCATAAGAAAACTCTTTGGAAATTATTTTTCAAACATTAAGTTTCCGTTTGATCTCTATTAATTTTCATTCTATAACATTTCATTTTTCTCTCTCTTATTTTCAACCACACAATCTTTCATAAAATAATATTACACGTAAATTGAAAATTTTTCCTTTTTTTTCAACCATTCATTTAAAAAAAAAAAACTATTTCACCCATTTTCTTTTTTACAAAATGGGGGCTAATTAACGAAGTTTCTCCAATAAACTCTATTATGCCCTTGTCTGAGCCCCATTTTAGGAGGAAAAAAATACATTTTTGAATCGTGTATTGATTAAAAATATGTGGTTAAAAAATAAGAAAAATTTTGAATTTGCGCGGAATATTATTTTATTGAAAAATGTGTAATTGAAATGATATCAAAACATTATTTAATAATGTATATTTTTTTTAAAAATGGGGCTCAAACAAAGCTATAAGAAGTAGAAACAAAAGTCTTGTCATACGAATATTATGTTAGAATCTCACAAAATTGCCACTTTAATTTCTCCGAATGATGTAATCTATAAGTCATATTCAAGAGAGGTTGTTCATTTTTCTTACAAGGAAATCACATAAATCAAAAGAGAGCATTGAAATGTCAAAGGTTAATAACCCAATCTAAGAAATAAAGCTTCGAGAATTAAGTTTAACAACATGCACCTTTTAAAAATTATGACGTTAAAAAGAAAATAATTTTCAAAACATTTTCGTTACATACCATTACATATTGACTACTTAGCCCCGTTTGACCTCCATTAAATTCAATTACATTACATTTCATTTTTCTCTCTTCTATTTTCAACCACACAATCTTTCATAAAATAATATTACACGTAAATCGAAAACTTTTCCTTCTTTTTCAACCACTTATTTTTCAAAAAAAATACTATTCCTCTATTTTCTTTTCCAAAAAATAGGGACCAAACAGGGGCTTAAATTTTGAATCAAAACTTTACAACTGTCACGGATAAAAGTAACAAAAGAAAATATCATAATTAGAGAATATGCTTTTTACATAGTATTTAAATAACAATGAATGAATGAAGGTGCAAACTTTTCATGTAGGGGGCCAAAAAATTTAAGGGGATGAAAAATATATGCACTTGTTTGATAAAGTTTTTTCGAAAATGATTATTCTATTTTTTTTATTTTTTATTCTTTTGTGAAAATGTGGTTGAAAATAGGAAAACATTATTAAAAAAGGTGAAAATTTATTTATCTGAATAATGTGTGATAGAAAATAGGTGCAAGTGGTTCTCAAAAAATCAAAATTCAACCAGGACGGTTTCTTATTTATATCGAATTTTTGTTTTTAAATATTTTTAAAAAATTAAAATATTGTAGGGAAGATCATCACACACTTTAGTCTTGTCCCTTCGCCAGTCAATATAATAAATAAAATATTATTTATTATTTTCTAACGCTACTTTAGTACGACATTATGCACTTTACCCAATCAAACACGACATCCATTTCCAATTTATTTCTTCCGTACAAAATAAGGAAAGTGAAGTATTCCTTTTCTTTTACCCATTTTTCCTCGTATTGCATCCACTGTCCTCAATCTTTAACAATTTTTACTTCTACTCCCAAATTCTACTTCTTATTAATAAATAGTTGAAAGATATTAAAAAAATAAATAAAACAAAACCGCTATATATATATATATTATCCTTAATATAAGTAGACAATAAATAATTGCAAGAGAGACAAATTGTCAAATAATAAAAAGGAAAAATTAAGGCAAACTTCCCAAAATTCTCACGTATGACACCTATCATTACCACCACAAAATCCATGCCACCCCGCTACCACCAGATCTACATTATTGCATTCCAAGATTCAAAAATATTATTTTCCCATATCATATAGAGGCTAGTCGAATTTTTCCACTTATTATATGTTCTGGTCGCAGTGAATACGAGTTTTCGAATAAGTCGACACCAATATTGATTGGCTCTATTATATTCTTCGCCTCAATTAAATAACAACAATATTGACAAGGGTGTGTGATTGGGGCGAGGGCTTGACATGGTGGTGGGGTGGGGGAGCGGGGTTAGTCGAGTGGAATTTTGAGGTGGATATTCGTTCTTTATGTTTTGTATTTTTCTTTTCAGTTATTCATTATCTAATGAGGACCACAGTTGCAAATTTATGAAAAACAAAAAAAATAAAAATGTCAAAAAGTAAAGGTTGAGGAAGAAATGCCCAAAAGTTAAAGGTTGGGACAGCGGCGACAACTTACCCCACCTTTTACACAATGCGGAGTGATGGAAATTATACCCGTTACCTTTTTCTCACACGTTTTCTATTTTCTATATATTTCAACCTCCTTCCCCGCTCAACAGTGAGAATCCCAGAAATTTCAGAATGGAAAAATCTCAAACAATGGAAGCAATTACACCTCCGAATTCAAAACCCTCCATGTACCTCGAAGATATGGGAGAGGTAGAAAAGACTTTCAACCGCTTCGATGCAAACGGCGACGGCAAGATTTCTACCGAAGAGTTCAGCGGCGTAATGAAAGCCTTAACAGCCGACACCACAGCCGACGAGGTCGGCCACATGATGACAGAGATGGATACCGACAAGGACGGTTTCATAAATCTCCACGAGTTCGCCACCTTCTGTAAAGGCGAGACCGATCCATTTGCCGCCCCTGGAGACGGCGGCGAGAAGGAGCTGAAGGAAGCGTTCGAGCTCTATGATCAGAATCACAACGGCTTGATTTCTGCTTCTGAGTTACACGTGATGCTCTCGCGTCTAGGTGAGCGTTGTACTGTTAAGGATTGTTCCAGGATGATCAAGTCCGTTGACTCTGATGGCGATGGTTACGTCAACTTTGCAGAGTTCAAGAAAATGATGACTAATAGTAGTAACAACACGCCTCAGTCCAATTAACACAGAATTCAGCATGTTCGAAAGTAATTAGGGCCAAGTGCTTGGGCCGTATAAATAAAAATAAGATTTTCCCATAATTTCTTATTATATGTTGTAATTCCAGGGGAAAACTTTTGTGGAAATTGTATGAAGTTTTATTAGATCAGATGTGTATAGAATTGGTCAACCCCGAGGTCACCTTGGTAGTCTTGAAGACTCCTTAATCCCGAGGTTGAAAGTTCACAATAGACAATGGCAGATCCAAAAATATTGACGAGCTATGACGATTATTGATCGTTGATCGTCGAGTTGTAATAATGATATCGTTTATTTATATTTAATTAAATAATATTAAATGTCATGTAGAGGCAAATAAGAGTTGATGTAATCACTTTTGACAACCTCTCGAGATGTTTCTCCCAAAAACTCATAGGGTCTTGCTCATCACATATAGGGGCACACAGTTTTCGGAGTGATTTAGTCCTCGAAGGTATTACACTCGAGGTCTTGCACTTTGCATATGTCCTCAAGTATCCTTTCGATATACGAGATTCATGAGTCCTCGAGCTCTTCCCTTCATACCGAACACCTTTTGGTCAGGCCCATAAGAAGTCTTATCTTCTAAGGATTATAATTTGATACAAACACCTCAACAAGATTCCTACGTCCACTAGAACTCTATGTCAACAATAGCATTATTGGTCATGCAATTATATTACAAATAAAATACTCCTCTCAAGTATGACTTTATTGGATAAAACATCCAACTAATTCAATCTTACTAGGAGTACACTATCTACCACTATAAATACAGGACCCAGGACCCAGGTCCATTATTTAGGTACGTCTTTACATGCAATTTCAGCATATATCCTCACATATATTTTCCTTCTGACTTAAGCATCGGAGAGACGACGACGACACATCTCATTGCCTTTGTTGCAGTAATCGGAAGGCCTCATTCATGCTCTTTCTCAGTCCTCATGCTCGGGAGATCTACTAGGTATGATTTTTGGTAGCATCAGTGAAGTCGTTTGTGGGAAGCGCTATCAAAAGCCATGGTCAACACACGTTCAGGTCTTCCTCCAGCAAGTTCATCCATACCAAGCAATCCACTTGCTAAAGATCCACCAACTCCTCAAGAAGAACCATCAGAAATACCAGTACCTCAACCGCCATTTGTCACCACTTGAGCATTTGAGGAACTTCATCAACAAGTCATTAGCTTGACTCAGCTGCTGAACCCAAGCAGCACATCTACACCACTGACCTCGACACTAGAAAGTAGATTCATGGTCGATGCTCGAGCTCGAGGTTCCGTTTCTATTGTTGACGCTGTTGGGACCTCGGGCATAAAACCTACGGGCCCGACCTCGGGGTTGGTCTCTTGAACATCGTGGAAGGTTAGTCCATGTCGAAGAACTGGTAGAGCTCGAGCTCAAGCCTAAATAGAAAAATTACTCATGGAATGATCACAACTTGAAGCTTCATTGTAAGTAGTTGTCCTTGTCCCCAGTATGTAGATTGCTTAATTTGTGTCCTTTTGGCCTTGCGTGCCCTTAAGCAGTTCATTTTTAGAATTCGGGCCAAGTTGCCTTGAGCACTTACTTTATTGTGATATAGCAGTTTGCTTTTAACATCGCTTCATCTTGTAGACATACATTCAACAAAAGCCCTATCCCGAGCAGGCACCATAAAGCCCTGCCCTACGCAAGCACCAAAGCCTTGTCACGAACATGCACCATCAAAGCCCTGCCCTAGGCAGGTACACCAAAGCTCTGTCAAGAGCAGGCACCACAAAGCCCTGTCTCGCGTAGGCACCAAAACCCTGTCACGAATAGGCACATTAAAGTCCTGGCCCGAGCAGGCACCATCAAAGCCCTGTCATGAGCAGGCACATCAAAATCTTGTCTTGCGCAGGCACCAAAGCCCTGTTACGAGCAGGCACCTCAAAGCCTTGCCCCGTGCAAGTATCAAAGCCCTGTCCCACGCAAGCACATCAAAGTCCTGCCTCGAGCAGACACCATCAAAGCCCTGTCATGAGCAGGCACGTCAAAGCCCTGCCCCGCGTAGGCACCAAAGCCCTATTCCAAGCAGACACCTCTAAGCATTGCCCCGTGCATACATCTAAGTCTTGTCCCGTGCAAGAACCTCTAAGTCTCGCAATGAATTAAAGTAAAAACCCTAACCATGGGCCTATCAAGAGCTTGTCAAGCTCAACCTATTATCAAATTTATTGAGACACAGCTCGGGGTATTATTTCACGTTGGGCTCGGGGGCCTGTCTTCGAGCTCAACACATTGTCTACTTCCAACTGCAAGAGCTCGGTATAATTCTCTCACATTGGGTTGGGGCTATGTCCTCGAGTTCAATTCATTGATAATCCCAGCTACACGAGCTTGGGAAATTTTTTTCACATTAGGCTCGTGTCTATCCTCGAGCTCAATTCTTTTCCCAAATCTCAGCTAGAAGGGCTCGAGATAATTGTTTCACATTGGGCTCGTGCCTATCCTCCAGCTCAATTCTTTCTCAAATCCAAGCCACACGGGCTCGGGATAATTTTTTCACATTGAGCTCGTGCCTATCCTCCAACTCAATTCTTTTCCCAAATCCCGACCACAAAGCTCCAGATAATTGTGTCACACTGGGCTTGAGTATATCCTAGAGCTCAATTTTTTTTTTCCAAATCCCAGCTCATGCCTATCTTCAAGCTCAATTCTTTCCCAAATGCCAGCCACACGGGCTAGAGATAAATTTTTCACATTGAGCTCTTACCTATCCTCAAGCTTAATTCTTTTTCCAAATCCTAGCCACAAGAGCTCGGGATGATTGTGTCACGTTGAGCTCGGGGGCCTGTCCTCGAGTTCAATCCATTGTCAAATCCTAACCATAAGAGTTCGAGATAAGTCTCTCACATTGGCTCGAGACTATCCTTGAGCTCAATACACTGTCTAATCCCAGACGCAAAGGCTCGGGATAATTATCGCACATTGAGTTTGGGCTATGTCTCCTATATAAACCATTGTCTATTCGTCCAGCTCATTTTTTTCAAAGTTTTTAAACAAAGCTCGAGGTCGAGTCTCTTTCTTTCAAAATTTTTAACAAGGTAGGGATCAAGCCCTTCCTTTCAAAATTTATGAGCTCGTGGTCGAGCTCTTCTCTTTCAAAATTTTTAACAAGGTAGGAATTAAGCCCTTCCTTTCAAAATTTATTAACGAGCTCGAGTTCGAGCCTCTTTCTTTCAAAATTTTCAACAAGGCAGGGATTAAGCCCTTCCTTTCAAATTTTATGAGCTCGAGGTCGATCTCCCTTCTTTCAAAATTTTTAACGAAGTCAAGGTCTAGACCTTTCAAAATTTTAACAATGTTGGGGTTGAGCACATTCATTTTTTTTAAAAGAAGATTGATAACGAGCTCATTCCTTTCCAAAATTTCAAAGTGGTTGAAACTTAATCTCCTAGGTCTATGCGCTCAAGTGCCGATCAACTCGTCACGAGCATGCTACCTCTAGGCATGATCATGCCTAACTCTTTAGCATGACCATGCCTAATCTATAGCATCAACATGCCAACTCCTAAGCATGAGCATGACCACTTCTTGGCATGAGCTCGCCAACTTCTAAGCATGAGCATGACCACTTCTTGGCCAACTTCTAAGCATGAGCATGACCACTTCTTGGCATGAGCTCGCCAACTTCTAAGCATGAGCATGACCACTTCTTGGCATGAGCTCTCCAACTTCGAAGCATGAGCATACCTATCACCCGACATGCTTAGCATCTCATCCCAGAAACTTGCATATCACGCAAGCCTCTGGCATGGATGCACGGGGGCTAGTGATGTGGTCACTTTTGGCAACCTCCCAAGATTTTCTCTCAACTACCTACCACTATAAATACAGGACCTAGGTCCATTATTCAGGTATGTCTTTACATGCAATTTCAACATATATCCTCACATATATTTCCCTTTTGACTTAAGCATCGGAGGGATGAGGACACATCTCGTTGCCTTTGTTGCAGGTACGAAAGGCCTCATTCGTGCTCTTTCTCAGTCCTCATGCTCAGGAGATTTACCAGGTACGATTTTTGGTAGCATCAGGAGCAACTGAATTTTCTACAATAGCATCAATAGTAAAAAATCTCATTCAAAATTTATGCTTAAGCATGCACGACACATCGTTACAAAGATAACTATTTGATAAATGAAGCGCAATAATTTAAAAATATATATATTGAAATAAGTAGCATCAAGCACGAGAATTTAGAAAAAGTGATCATGAAGACAATAATTCCAACTTTACTTTTCCTAAACTCATTACCTCTAGAGCTGATGCAAATGCAAGATAAAATAAACTGGAAAGCTCAAATAATCTCACAAAAGCACCGATCATACTCAGAAGGTAAAAAATGGGAGTGCCCCAGATATCTAATTAAACAAATTTATTGGATCTATGGTGACACAGTGGGACCTGAATCTGAATGTCATTAACTTTAAATGTCAAATAAACTATTCCTTACTCTTACCAATTCTCTGTTTCTCTCTTCTAGCAAACTACTACACAATTCCATATAGCAGCTAAATTTATAGATAGTGATATGGCAATTTTTGGGTATGCTCGAACATTTATCCTAGGATATAATACTCAAGCACTTGCAGCCTTGTTGTATCCTCATTTCCACAATCCTGTCCTCGAGCAAGAGTGGTCCTCAGGATATATTCTCCTCAGATCCCACGACTGTTATTATTGACCCAATAGGATTCCTGTGTCGTTTGAACTCTAACTCTACCATATTACTTCAATACTTGGCTCCCGCAAGGATTCTATCGTAAACATAATCATGGCATTGGTCCAACTCCTTTACCTAATAGGACTTTGTTGGATAGAGATACCTAGTTAGTTGAGTCCTACTAGGATAATATCACCTATTACTATAAATACAGGACCATGGGTCATTGTTCAGGTACGTTTCCATTATTTCCAGTTTATAGCCTCACACACATAATTCCCTTTTTGACTTAATCATTGGAGGGGCGACGAGAACATACCTCGTTGCCTTTATTTCAGGTGCCGAAAGATCACGATCATGCTCATTCAAAGCCCTCAAGCTCGTGAAATCAACAGGGATGACTTTTGGTAGCATCATTGGCGCTGTCTGTGGGAAATGCTACCAAAAGCCATGGTTAACACACGATAGGTCTTCCTCTCACAAGCTCATCTGCTCTCATCCCTCATCCTGTTGAAGGTCAACCGGCTCCTCAAGAAGAGTCCTCAGGAGTGCCTGCACCCCAGTCGGTGGTTGTCACAACTGAAGCCTTCGAAGAGCTCCGTCAGCAGGTGGCCACGCTAACATAGCTATTAAGTCAAAGAAATTTGCATCCGTCACCGGTGCAGGCAGAGCATGGTGGTTTTATGATTGATGCTTGAGCTTGAGCTCGAGCACCAAACCCCACAACTGACAGAGTAGGGACCTCGGGTATTCGTAACATGACCTCAGGCTCGAGATCGGTTGCTATGGATTCTGGGGAGATTGACCGGATCATTCAAGAAGGAATTACAGTTGGTCTGCAGAGGAATGCTCGGGGGCCAACGGGTTTTATCCCTAACACTCCATTCACGTCGGAGATATTGTCATATCCCCTGCCAGACAGATTTAAATATCCTCGCATTAAAGAGTATGATGGGACGACCGACCTAATCAACCATCTCAATATATATATATCGATGTCATGAATTTGCAAGTTGCGCCGGATCAAGTTATGTGTAAAGCCTTCCCATAAACGCTGACTAATACTGCTAGGAATTGGTTCTCGACATTAGAGCCCAACTCCATAGCCTCATTCTCAGATTTAGCTGATAAGTTCTCAGCCTTCTTTGCAAGTAGCAAGCGTATCAGAAAGACTGGGGCCTCTCTCATGAAACTTCGCCAGGGACCAAATGAAACCCTACGAGATTTTATGACGAGGTTTAACAAAGAAAGGTTTCAAATACCCGACCTGTACATCACAGCAGCTGTCTCTGCCCTCACTTACGCCATAAGATGTGAAGCCTTCAAGATGTCCTTATCAATGACCCTGCCACAGACAATGACTGAGCTCCTTACCCGAGCTGAAAAATACATTAATATGGAGGAAACGCTGAATCTAAGGAGATTTGGTCCTTCCCATGAAAAGGTCAAGAACAAGAAGCAACACGATCTTGTTCCTCGGCTAGAGCATTCTCGAGAAAAGTGCAACAATGAAGGGCTACCAGGGCCTCCCACCCAGTTGAACACCTAAAAGGCAAATATCTTAATGGAAATCAAAGATATGAAAGAGTTGAAGTGGCCTTCAAGAATGAAGTCGCACCCTGACACTAGAGATAGGAGCAAGTATTGTGAATTTCACCGAGATCATAGGCATACCATGGAGGATTGTCAAGCCTTGTAGTGGGAAATTGAAGCCCTCATTAAAAGAGGGCTCTTAAGGAATTACATTGGTCATGATAAACGCCCAAGGAATGATCGTGACAATCGGAAAGAGCCTTGAGCCGGAAGCCGTGCTCGACCTATTGCCGGGACCATTAATATTATCATTGGAGGCATAGCATTTGGAGGAGAAACAAGTAGTGGGCGAAAGCAATATGCCCGCCAACATGCTTATACATTAAAGGAATCCCATGATAAACTCAAAGACATTACTTTTGGGGCAAGAGATTTGGAAGGAGTATCATATCCTCATGACGATGCCTTGGTCGTCTCTACAATTGTGGCTAATTTTGAAGTAAAGATGATTCTGGTTGATAATGGGAGTGCGGAAAATATACTTTCACAGGAGGCTTTTGCTAAAATGGGGATCTCTCCCAAACAGCTCAAAGTAGTAAAAACTCCTCCACAGGGATTTGGTGGTGGAGTCATCATCCTGGAAGGCATCGTCAAGCTTCTGCTTACATTGGGTTCTGACAATGCACAAGTAATGGAGATCACGCCCTTCCAAGTGGTTAACACTCCTATGGCCTACAACATCATCCTGGAAAGACCCCTACTGAACAAGATCCAAGCCATAGTATTAACTTTCCAGCTAGCCATGAAGTTCCCAACAGGTCATGGCATCAGAATAGTTCAAGGAGACCAAATAGCTGCCAGATAGTGCTATGTTACTAGCATCCAAGGAATGAGTACAGACGTCATGCAACTTTCAGACCTCGAGCTCGAGCCAAGGAGTAGACTTACCCTAGTTGAGGAACTGGAAGTGGTCGAACTCGAGCATGGAAAAACAGTAACAATTGGTCGGGATCTCAAGGCTAGCCTCCTAGAGGAAGTCATCAATTGTCTGTCCCACAACATTGATGTTTTTGCATGGATGGTTGAGGATATGCCAAAGATAGACCTTGAAATAGCAGTCCATAGACTTAACATAAGCCTAGGGGCCAAACCTATTAAGTAAAGGAAGAGACAGTTTGCGCTAGAAAGATGTGTGGTCATTTTGGAAGAGGTCGGCAAACTGGTGAGAGTGGGGTTCATAAGGGAAGTCCAATACCCCGATTGGCTCACTAACGTTGTTCTTGTGAAGAAGGCCAGTGGTAAATGAAGGGTCTACATCGACTTTATAGATCTCAATAAGGCATGCCCTAAAGACAGCTACCCGCTCCCCAAATAGACAATATTGTGGATAGCACATCCAGACATAAGTTGTACAGCTTCTTAGATGCATTCTCAGGGTATTATCAAATCTTTATGGCTGAGGAAGACCAAGAGAAGACTTCATTCATGGCTGATTCAGCTATATATTACTATAGGATGATGCCGTTTGGGTTGAAAAATGCTGGGGCAATATATCAGAGGCTCGTCAACAAAGTCTTTGCTGATTTGATAGGGAAGAACATCGAGGCCTATGTTGACGACATGGTGGTAAAGAGTAAGAAGGTAGAGCAACACATATCCGACCTGGAGAAGGTATTCGCCACCCTACAAAAATATCGGATGAAGCTCAACCTAGAGAAGTGTGTGTTCGGTGTAGCTTCAGAAAAATTTTTGGGCTTCATGATCACTCACCAAGTGATAGAAGCAAACCCCGATAAGATCTAGGCTTTGGCAGCAATGGAATTTCCCAGGACTAAGAAAGAGGTCCAAAAATTGACAGGTAGGGTAGCAGCCCTAAACAGGTTCATGTCTCGGGCAACAGACACGTGCTTCATTTTCTTCAAAGTTCTTAGAAGTAGCCAATCCTTTGAATGGAATGAGGAGTGTGAGAAGGCTTTTCAGGAGCTCAAACAGACGTTGGCGTCTCCTCCTATCCTTACTAAACCAGAGCTTGTGGATACTTTGTTATTGTACTTAGTCATGTCTCAAAATGCAGTGAGCGGCATCTTGGTGAAAGAGGTCAACAGAGCCCAGCAACCCATTTACTACGTAAGTAAAGTCCTACTTGATGTAGAGACCAGGTACACTTTGGCCAAGCAACTTGCCCTTGCCCTAATAGTGGCAGCACGAAAGTTTCGGCAATATTTTTAGTCTCATCCCAGTGGTGCTCACTAACCAGCCTCTGAAACACATCCTTCAAAAGCCAAACGTCTCAGGCAGGTTACTAAAATGGGCAATTGAACTTGGAGAGTTTGACATAGAGTTCAAACCTCGTCTGTCCATCAAAGCCCAAGCCTTAGCGGATTTCATTGCAGAACTCACCCCAAGGCCTTGGGGGCCAGATGAGATCTCGAGCACTACGACAGATGTTTGGCAAATTTTCATAGATGGAATATCACACTCCTCGGGCTCAAGTACTGAGGTCATTATCACGAGCCCGGACATGTTCATAGACATTCTGTGTGCACTCAGGTTTGAATTTGAGGCAACCAATAATGAAGCAGAGTATGAGGCTATCATATAGCCATGGAACTTGCCATTAATCTCGAACTTGAAAGTATCAAAATTTTTAGTGATTCCCAGTTGGTGGTTGGCTAGATTGACGGTACATTCGAGAAGAAAGATGAAAAAATGAGTTTATACTGCTTAAAAGTTCATGATCTCCAACGAAAATTGAAGAGGTGCGAAATAGTCAAGATTGCCCGGGTGACAATTGCAAGGCAAATGCCTTATCAAGGCTAGTGTTCATGAGAGTAGATGGACTTGACAAGACAGTATATGTCAGATTTGTGATTGAGCCTAGCATCAATCCACCAGTTGGGGTAATGGACATTGATCATGAGCCATCATGGATGGATCCAATTGTGGATTTCATAACAAATGACAATCTTCCAGAAGATCCTCCGGCAACAAGGAGCGTCCGGTCAAAAGTTCCAAGGTATTGCATTATTGGTGGGGTCTTATTTCGCAGGAGCCTCACACTTTCGTACCTTAGGTGCCTTAAGCCTTCGGAATCCTCCCAAGCCCTAGAGGAAGTTCATGAAGGAGTATGTAGGAACCATCAAGGAGCTCGGGCATTAGCCTTTAAACTCATAAAGTACGGATATTACTAACCTACCATGAAGAAAGATGCCGTAGAATATGTGAAGAAGTTTGTGACAAGTGCCAGAGGTTTGGTAATGTTATCCACTTTCCCGCAGAGAACCTCACGAACATCAGTTGCTTGGTCCCGTTTGAGAAATGGGGTATTGATATCCTCAGTCCGTTTTTGATAACTAGGGGACAATTGAAGTTTGTAGTTGTAGCAGTGGAGTACTTTACGAAGTGAGTTGAGATCGAGCCCTTGGCAACTAATGATACCAATATTGTATACCCGAGGACTCTATACGTGCTCCGCTCATTTTTCTGCCACATGTCCTCGAGATCTTTCTAGTCCTCGAGGAAATTCATACGAATACTAAAATCACCTCATGGTCCTTGAGAATATGTCCTCGGAACATATTCCCTTAACAGATCTTCTAGACCTATGTGCCTAACAAACAAACACCTAAACACCCAAGAACTCTATATCAACTCTTACACCACTAGTCAAACAATTCCATTACGAGTAGGACATTCCTCAAAAACAGGATTCCATATCCAACTGGCACAATCTTACTAGGAGTAAACTACCTACCTCTATAAATATAGAACTTTAGGCCATTATTCAGGTATGTTTTTCGTTATTCTCCAGTTTATAATCTCATGCATATAACTCCCTTTTTGACTTAAGCATCGGAGGGGCGATGAGAACATACCTCGTTGCCTTTATTTCAGGTACCGAAAGACTACGATCGTGCTCAATCCAAATCATCAAGCTCAGGAAATCAACAGGTACGATTTTTGGTAGCATCATTGGCGCCGTCTGTGGGAAACGCTACCAGAAGCCATGGTTAACACACGATCAACTCTTCCTCCCGCAAGCTCATCTGCTTTCATCCCTCAACCTGCTGAAGATCAATTAGCTCCTCATGAAGAATCGTCAGGAGTGCCCACACCTCTGCCAGTGGTCATCACAATCGAAGCCTTTGAAGAGCTCCGTCAGCAAGTGGCCACGCTCATGCAACTGTTAAGTCAAAGAAATTCACATCCGTCGTCGTCGCAGGCAGAACATGGCGGTTTCATGGCTGATGCTCGAGCATGACCACCAAACCCCACAACTGGCGGAGTAGGAACCTCGGGTATTCACAATATGGCCTTGGGCTGGAGTTCGATCACCATGGATTCTCGTGAAATTGCCTGGATCATTCAAGAAGGAATTACAGTTGGCCTGCAACGGAATGCTCGGGGGCCAACGGGTTTCACTCCTAACACTCCATTCACACTAGAGATATGGTCATATCCCTTGCCCAACAGATTCAAATATCTTCACATTAAAGAATATGATGGGACGATCGATCCCATCAACCACCTCAATGTATATACCGATGTCATAAACTTGCAAGTTGTGCCCAATCAGGTTATGTGCAAAGCCTTTCCACAAACACTGACTAATGCTGTTAGGGATTGGTTCTCGACATTGGAACCCAACTCCATAGCCTCATTCTCAAATTTGGTTGATAAGTTCTCAGCCTTCTTTGCGAGTAGCAAGCGAATCAGGAAGACCGCAGCCTCCTTCATGCAACTACGCTAAGGGCCGAATGAAACCCTACTAGGTTTTATGATAAGATTTAACAAGGAAAGACTTCAAATACCAGTCCTCCATATTACAGCAGCAATTTTTGCCCTCACCTATGCCATAAGGTCTGAGGCCTTCAAAATGTCTTTATCAAAGACCCCACCACAGACAGTGATCAAGCTCCTTAATCGAGCGAAAAAGTACATCAATATGGAGGAGACGTTGAATCCAAGGAGAGCTGATCCTCCTCATGAAAAGGTCAAAAACAAGAGGCAACATGATCCCGTTCCCCGGCATGAGCTTCCTCTCGAAAAGCGCAGAAATGAGGCACCCTCGGCACCTCTAACTCGGTTGAACACCTCTAAAACAAACATCTTGATGGCGATTAAGGATATGAAAGAATTAAAGTGGCCTTCATGGATAAAATCACCCCTGACACAAGAGATAGGAGCAAATATTGCGAATTTCATCGGGATCATGGACATACCATGGAGGATTGCTAAGCCTTGCAGCGGGAGATCGAAGCTCTCATTAAAAGAGGATTCTTAAGGAATTACATTGGTCACGATAAACGCCCAAGGAATGATCGTAACAACCGGAAAGAGCTTGGAACTGAAAGTGGTGCTCAACCCACTGTCGAGACAAATAATATTATCATCGGGGGCATAGCATCTGGAGGAGACACAAATAGTGGGCGAAAACAGTATGCTTGCCAACATGCTCATATCCCAGGGGAATCCCGTGATAAAGTTAAAGACATCACTTTTGGAGCAAGAGATTTGGAAGGAATATCATATATCCATGACGATACCTTGGTCGTCTCTGCGGTTGTGGCTAACTTCGAAGTAAAGAGGATACTGGTTGATAATGGGAGTGCAGCAAATATACTCTCGCAGGAGGCTTTCGCAAAAATGGGGATCTCTCCCAAACAGCTCAAAGCAGTAAAAACTCCTCTACAAGGATTTGGTGGTGGAGTCATTATCCCTGAGGGCATCGTCGAGCTTCTACTTACATTAGGATCTAGTAATTCACAAGTGACAGAGATCACTCAATTTCAAGTGGTTAATACCCCAATAGCCTACGGCATCATCCTGGGAGGACCCCGTACTGAACAAGATCAAGGCTATTGTATCAACTTTCCACCTTGCCTTGAAGTTCCCCACAGGTCATGGCATCGGAGTAGTTCGAGGAGAACAAACGACTGCCAGATAGTGCTATGTTACTAGCATCCGAGGAATGAGTATGGACATCATCCAACTTTCAGACCTCAAGCTCTAGCTCGAGCCAAGGGAAAGATTGGCCCCCGTTGAGGAATTGGAAGTGGTCGAGCTCGAGCACGAAAAAGCAGTAACTATTGGTCAAGATCTCAAGGCCAACATCAGGGAGGAAGTCATCAATTGTCTGTCTCGCACCATTGATGTTTTTGCATAGAAGGTGGAGGATATGCCAGGGACAGACCCAGAAGTAGCTGTCCATAAACTCAATATTAGCCCAGGGGCCAAACCTATTAAGCAAAGGAAGAGACAATTTACGCCAGAAAGATGTGTGGTCATTCAGGAAGAGGTCGGCAAATTGGTGGGAACGGGGTTTATAAGTGAAGTCCAATACCCTAATTGGCTCGCTAATGTTGTTCTTGTGAAAAAGGCTAGTGGTAAATGGAGGGTCTGCATTGACTTCACAAATCTTAATAAGGCATGCCCGAAAGACAGCTACCCGCTTCCTAGGATTGACAATCTTGAGAATAACACATCCGGACATAAGCTGTACAGCTTCTTAGATGCATTCTCAGGGTATCATCAAATCCTCATGGCCAAAGAAGACCAAGAGAAGACGTCATTCATGGCCGATTCAGCCATATATTGCTATAGGATGATGCCATTTGGGTTGAAAAATGTTGGGGTGACATATCAGAGGCTCATCAACAAAGTCTTCACCGACTTGATCGGAAAGAACATCAAGGCCTATGTAGAAGACATGGTTGTAAAGAGTAAGAAGGTAGAGCAACACATATCTGACCTTGAGGAGGTGTTCGTTACCCTACGAAAATATTAGATGAAGCTCAACCCAGAGAAGTGTGTATTCGGCGTAGCTTCAGGAAAGTTTCTGGGTTTCATGATCACTCATCGGGGGATTGAGGCCAACCTTGATAAGATTCAGGCTCTGGCAGCAATGGAAGCACCAAGGACCAAGAAAGAAGTTTAAAAGTTGACAGGCAGGGTAGCCGCCTTAAGCAAGTTTATGTCCCGAGCAGCAGACAGGTGCTTCCCCTTCTTCAAAGCCCTTAGGGAAAATCATTTTTTGAATGGAATGAGGAGTGCGAGAAGGTTTTTTAGGAGCTCAAACAGACATTGGAATCTCTTCCTATCCTCACCAAACCCGACCCCGGGGATACTTTGTATTTGTATTTAGCCTTGTCTCAGAATGCGGTAAGTGGTATCTTGGTGAAAGAGGTTAATAGGGCCCATCAACCCATTTATTACGTAAGCAAAGTCCTGCTTGATGCAGAAACAAGATACACTTTGGCAGAACAACTTGCCCTTGCGTTGATAGTGGCAGCACGAAAGCTTCGCCAATATTTTCAGTCACATCCTATTGTAGTGCTCACCTATCAACCTCTAAAACACATTCTTCAGAAACCAAACATCTCAGGAAGATTACTGAAGTGGGCAATTGAACTTGGAGAATTTGACATAGAGTTCAAGCCTCGACCATCTATCAAAGCTCAAGCCTTAGCTGATTTTATTGCAGAACTCACCCAAGGCCTCGGGGGCCAGATGGTAGCTCGAGCTCTTCCATAGGCGTTTGGTAAATTTTCATAGATGGAGCATCAAACTCCTCGGGCTCGAGTGCAGGGGTCATAATCATAAGCCCGGACACGCTCATAGACATTCAGTGTACACTCAAGTTCGAATTTGAGGCAACCAATAATGAAGTAGAGTATAAGGTTGTCATCATAGCCATGGAACTTGCCATCAATCTCGCGCTTGAAAACATCAAAATTTATAGTGATTCCCAGTTGGTGGTTGGGCAAATTGATGGGACGTTCGATAGGGATAGGAAAGATGAGAAGACGAGCTTGTACTGTTTGAAAGTGCATGATCTCCAGAGAAAGTTCAAGAGTTGTGAAATTGTGAAAATTACTCGGGCTCAGAATTGTAAAGCTGATGCCTTGTCAAGATTGGTGTTCATGGGGATAGATGGGCTTGACAAGACAATCCACATTAGAATTGTAATTGAGCTAAGCATCAATCAGACCGTAGGTGTCATGAATATTGATAATGAGCCATCATGGATAGATCTGATAGTGGACTTCATAAAACATGGCAATCTTCTAGAAGACCCTCAAGCAGCAAGAAGCATTCAATCCAAAGCTCCAAGGTATTGCATGATTGAAGGAGTGTTATTTCGCCAAAGCCTCACACTTCTGTACCTCAGATGCCTTAAGCCTTCCGAATCATCCTAGGCCCTAGAAGAAGTTCATGAGGGAATATGTGGGAACCATCAAGGAGCTCGGGCATTAGCCTTTAAGCTCATAAGGTATGGATATTATTGGCCTACCATGAAGAAAGACGCCCAGGAATATGTCAAGAAGTGTGACAAGTGCCAGAGATTCGACAATATCATCCACTCTCCCGCAGAGGACCTCACTAGCATTAGTTGCACGGCCCCGTTTGAGCAGTGGGGAATTGACATCCTTGGTCCCTTTCCAATAACTAGGGGACAATTGAAGTTTATGGCTATGGCTGTAGAATATTTCACAAAGTGGGTGGAGGCCGAGCCTTTAGCAACAATTTCAGAGCCTAAGTTGAGAACTTTCATTTGGAGGTCTATCATATGTAGGTTCGGGATATCGAAAGTCCTCATAACTGGTAATGGCAGGGAGTTTGACAACACACAATTTAAAAACTTCTGTTCCAACCTAGGGGTCGATCACCGTTTGACATCGATTTCCCATCCTCAAAGTAATGGTCTTGCCGAAGTGACCAATAGGATTATATTGTAAGACCTCCGTACAAGGATTGAAGGTGCAAGAGGTTCCTGGTCTGACGAGTTACCTTCCATACTTTGGACCTATAGAACGTCCTACCGAACTACTACGGGGGAAACCCCCCTTCATGTTGGCCTTCGGTATTGAGGCCACCATCCCTGTTGAAGTCAAGTTGCTCAGCCAAAGAAGACTTGTGCCCAAAGATGCAGGGCGCACAACTGAACACCTCGACCTCTTGGAAGAAGTTCGTAATTAGCCAACATTTAGAATGGCCTCTTACTAAGATAAAATAGCAAAGTATTTCAATAGAAAAGTAAGGACGCAGAGATTCAAAGCCGGAGACCTTGTGTTAAGAAGGGCCGAAGCTACAGGTCATGCTCTGTGCAAGCACTCAAAGCCTTGCCCCGCACAAGTAACTCAAAAAGCCTTGTCCTGAGCAAGCACCTAAAAAGCCTTGTCCCGTGCAAGCACTTAAAGCCTTGCCCCGCGCAAGCAACTCAAAAAGCCTTGCCCCGAGCAAGCATCTAAAAAGCCTTGCCCCGTTCAAGCACTCAAAGCCTTACCCCGCGCAAGCACGTAAAAAGCCTTGCCTCGCGCAAGCAACTCAAAAAGCCTTGTGTTCAAGAAATTATTTATTTCGGTTCAAAACCCACTGCAAGTGTACAGTTCGTTAACAAGTAGTAAAATGGACTATGAGTCCAAGTATCGATCTCACAAGGATTTAATTAGTTCAAATCAACCTATTATGACCTTAACCGAAACATGAAATTAAAATTGATGTGTTGTGATTTGGCTACAGAAGATGTAAACTATGATGCGATTATGAATGAAAGAAATATATTAAATGCAAATGACTAGGACACAATTTACTAGAATTTATGGAATTAATGAATTACTAACGCACTAGGATCACGAATCCCCAAACAATACCCGTTCAATTTTCAATCGTGCAAATTTAACACACAGTTCCACAAAAGATGAATCAATATTCCTATTTTAATTTAGCAATCTCTCTTGAGCAATGCCAAACCTATCCCAATACGTGATTCGACTATATTTCTATGATGAATACTAACATACCGAAATGCATTATGAATTCATGAATATCCAATAATTTACACAAGGCATAGAGGTATATTTCTATCCCCTATCGGACCCTATGATGATTTATACTATGTCGAACCTATTTTCCTTCTTTCGAATGCATAAAATAGGCCACTACAATCACATAATTACGTGTACAATAATTATATGGAAATAAAAACGTAATAATCCATTCAATTCCGAAACATGCGTTTAAATATCCAAATCAAAAATCAAACGTAGTATTACAAGGTTCATCGATCTCCTAGCAATAAAAAATCTAGCCTAACATGCTAAAAATAATAAAACACAAAAAAAGTTGAAGAAACGTCATCACCCGAATCAAGCTTCAATCGATTCTTCACTTGGCGCGATGTTTTCCTCTTGTTCTCTCTTCATTTCTTCTTCAAAATCTCTCAAAAACTTGTAAAAACGGCGTCCCCCTCGTTCTGGTCGAGTTTTTGTTTATATAGGACCTTAAAAATATTGTTTCCATAAGAGTTTTGGTGGAAAAAGGAAACTGCGATTTTGCCCCATCTCTATATGGTCACATAGAGTAAAAATTTTGTGGCAATTATGTTTCGGTTTGCCTCTATACGACTGCATAGAGGGTAGCACTATGCGGTCGCATAGTGCTGCCAACTATGAAAGATGTTCATTTTGGTCCTCTTACTTGAATCCTTCACTTCTTGGCATCTTTTCTTCATTCTTTCCATTCCATCATCCCAAGATATCAGCAATTGGCAATTTGCTTAATCAATTTCTCGATTTGTTCATCTGGTCAACTTTTGGATAATTACACCTTGGCCCCTGAACTGTCACTTTGGATCATTTTAGTCATTTTCACGTCTTTTCTCCTAAATTTCACCATATTCATCGTTGTTCCCTAAAATTCACAAATGTAATGAGATTAAGTCACAATTCAATCATTTTGCTCGTTATTCAGTCATATTTGTGACCTAAATAAGTGTGCAATAATACACTTATCAAACTCCCCAAACTTGAACTATTGTTTGTCCTCAAACAAGATAGTGACTTAATTCTGAACAAACATGGCTTAATACCCTGTTGTGGCTCAGGATTGGACTAAGTATTTGAGTTTATGAAAATTTATCAGTGCAAACATGACATCAACCTTTACCTGTTAAATGTAAATTGACGTGTGTGTGTGTGTGAATTCATGCCAACATATCAGGTTCATGATGAATTTGAGTCCCAACCCCAAGTGGTCAAATGTATCCTTACTCGCTCGAGAGATACACAACCCCCCAAATTTATTCTTTTCACTCAATTATCCCAAGGTTGTGTTTTAAGATTAGGAATTTACATAGCTGTAGTCCTCACCCTCTCATAGTTTGGATTAGTCTTACCATCACAAGTTTACAAATCAACAATTGAAGGCTCTCCTAAATTTGATTGCTTCGACACTCAAGATTAAACTAAGTTACTTGCCTCGCCTCAGAGGTATAGTCTCTTCAACCAAATGTCCAAGGGCTTTTCGTCATGTTATTGTCTCTCTTTTATTTTTCTTACCTCTCTCCAATTTATGATTGATTATCATCTTCTCATTTGCTTTCTATATAACCTATGTAACGAGCTTTAGGCTGATGATTCCCAAATCAGTTGGCTTTAGGGCACCAGGTTCTAAACCCTTACAGGCTTATTCACTCGAGTTATAAAGGCTTGATCAGATGACTTTTTATTAACCTCTTTCCCTCTTACTTTCTATATGACCCATGTGTCGAGCTTTGGGCCGATGACTCCCAGGCCAGTTGGCTTTAGGGCACCAGATTTTGAGATATCCTTACAGGCTTACTTGCTCGAGTCATAAAGGCATGAAAAGAAGTGTTTTATTCTCACATATTAATTTTATGCCCTTTGTTATTTTTCTAGACATTTAGTTTCCAAAACCAACCCCTAATTTTAGATTTTCACCTACTCTTCACCCTAATAGTCTAGGCAATCCACACAATAAAGTTCATGCACGGAGCCCCTGCTCATCTCAATGCTTTCCTATAATAGCGCAACTATCACCAAACTGTCTTAAGGTAGTTTATGAGTTAATTCAATAGAGGGTTATCATTCTTTTCCTACTTTATGCTCAAAATCCAGTCATTCTCCTAATATGTCAAGCATGAATAACGTGCATAGATAATTTCAAGTGTTGCATCAACAAGTATCAGTTAATCTAATTAACACCAGATCCAAAGTTTTGCTGTTTAAACTAGTCCAATAATATCATCATAGCTAACAAGATTATCAAGCCCACACAAGCATGCATGAAGAGAATTAAAACAAACTGAATAAAATGTAAATTTTTAATTTTTTTTACACTCATCATGCATACATTATGCAGTAATGGAAAATAGTGGAAAATAGATAATGATGAACACAGATAGAGATTTAAAATTATGTCACCTTCCCCAAACTTAGTTAATACATTGTCCTCAATGTAAGATTAACAAAAGATTAAAGACATAATTTTAATGAGAAAATGAAGAAGAAAAATCAAAATGGGGTAAATAGTACTCCCCTAATCAAAATGGTGGCTGTGACAGAAGGTTGGGTCCGGCATCATCATCTCCAGGAGGGGGAGGAAGGCGGGATAAGATCTCTCTCAACATAGCAGACTGTTGGGTCTGCTCCACTTGTATGGCCTGAACCCTTGTCTCAAAACTCCCTAGACGGTCCTAAGTCTCGTTTACCTGCCACTGAATATCATCCATCCTGCCAACGTACATGCCCAATCGCCCGTCAAAGGTACTCATCTTTCATCGTGCCGCAAGGGACTCACTGCTGGCAGTGGAAGCGAACTTTTGTGTGGATGCCATATCGGTCTGCACCTGTTGGATGGTGGTACTCAGTGTTCCAAATGAGTGCTGAAAATGCTGCATGTCTCGGCTGTGTTCAGTCATAGTGGCAAACATTTGCCTCAATAACTGGGTATCCATGTCAGTCGATGGTGGCGGGGCTTATGGCATTTTCAAGTCCTCAGCTGCTTGCCCTGCTTCAGCTTGTTGCTGTCGGACGGTGCTCGTTTTCCAACTTCTGTTGATGTTAAATTCTGGCCCGGTCCTGGGCCTCGAGTGTGAGGCGCTGATATATGGACTTGGTTTCTCCGATGCCTCCCTAGGCTGAACTTGTATACCAGCAGCTCTACAAACCCCACTTATCAAGCTCGGGAAAATCAGTGAGGTGTGCTTGTCTCCCCATGCGCCTGTAATATGTATCTGGTTGTAAATATAAGTGGCCAAGTCAATCTTGTTGCCCCAAACTAAGTGATAGATGAACCCCGCCTTCTGATTTGTGAATGTCGTCCTATGGGAGATGGGCTCGATGTTGTGGTAGATGAGCAACCATAGGATGACTATAGAATGGGTGAGGTCAATCTGATACCAATCTGCAGTAGGGAGAGGCCAAGCATTTTCACGTCCTAATAAAACTTCTGCAACCTCAACCCAGTTGAAATCATGCGGGACTGGGACTATATTAGCCCAGGTGAGCTGATAGTAGTCATGAATTACTTCAGGTGAAAACATGATCCATTTGCCCCGAACCCATGTTTGATGTAGATGATCGGATCCAGGTATGTCTATTTGGGTATTGAAGTTGGCATAGAATTTCCTCACCAAATCTTCATAGACGGGGTGTGGTCTTTCAATCACTTTCTCCCAACCATAGTTGTTGATTAAATAAACCAATTAAAAACCCGGGAAATCATCCAACTTAACTGATCTTTCGAGGATGAGTGCCCCCTCACGAACAACATTGGCGGAACGGGCTGCTTTGTCTGAAGATAGAAAACGCCTAACACCCCCTTCGGGCTCCCTAGTCCGGGCTGTGCCAGATGTGGAACCAACCTTCTCCTTTCCTTTTGATGTTCTTTTTGGAGGCATCCTGCAAAGGTATATAAATAAAATTTATTAAACTTTATTTTGAAAAATGAAAGGGGGAATGAGATTAGCAAGACATGTATTTCACATATCCCCCAAACTTGTTTCAACATGTATATAGAACTCTTTGGTGTGCACTTATCTAAACATGACATTCAAGATAGTGTAAATAGTGTGCCAAGATGAAAAACTGAAAAATGAGGCCGAAACATGCACATTTGAAAAATTGGACCCATGACCAAGTGCTCATGTTAGGCCCCAAACATCATCGAAAAATATCGAAATTTTCCTAGGCAATCTCTGGGCAGTTGAAAATATTCAATAAGTTCTACCATATACTCAAATTTCAAATCAATTGGACTTCGTTTGGTGTGGCAAATAATGGTGTAAAGTAGGGGATGTAGGGTGTCGTGACATGCCGTGACCTAGCCATGTGCCTACGTGTTGCAAAATGGATTTAATAATTGTTCATGTGTTTATGAATGTGGTGTATGCAAACTTCAAGAAAACAAGCTTGAGAATGTAGACGGAAGGCAAACTAACAATATACACACAAATGAAGCTCAAAACATTCAAAATGTAGCAAGTGACTCGTGATTAAGTGCGCACTTTCACCCTCGGACATCATCGAGAAAACTCAAATTTTTCTCAAACAACCTCTAAGCTTATGAAAGTATGTAGTGTGGAGTGGCACATATTCAAATTTCATGCTCATTGAATGTCGTATGGGTACTTAACGCAAGGGATGAAGTGGGTGCTGTGAAGTGACGTAAGCCTAACATGTGTGTGGTTGGTAAGTGAGTGTTTCGAGCTCAATTTCTATGGCATTTGATCACCACATATATAGGAATGTGTATAGTCAGATTGTCTAATGCAAGATTGCTCAAAATGCACTACAAACTTCACTTAGGCAGTTTATCGAACATGTAGCATGCATGCTTTATAAACCCTACAAAATACCAATTTGATAATGTCCCACCAATCCACAACACAATCCAAGTTCAAAATACACAAATCCATCCACTGGCTATTGCCCATTCTCCACAATCAAGCTAAAAAATTCTTGGCTCATCACGAACCAAATTAAAGAAAAAAAGAATGCATAGAGGAAAAAGGAAAAATAACATAACTTGAATTCACTATGGAAGTGTGGAGTATCGATTTATGGTGTCAATGGGGGAGGGAGTGCAGTGAAATATGGGTGTGATTTGTATGGTGCGTGAAGTGTGAGATGCAAATAGGGGAAAATGAGGGAGATTGACTCGGTCATGGTTTAAAACCATGATCGAGGTTCTACTATGCGGCCGCATAGTATTAACAATTACCCCTCTTTTGTGTTTGGATAGTGTCTATGCGACCGCATAGACACTATGTCTATGCGATCGCATAGACCAATTTTTTTTGAACATACTGAAATGCAAAAAGTTCTTTTCCTCGTAATTTTTTTTAAAAAAAACATTCTTTTGTCTTGAAATGTGTGATCATACTCCCAATCACCCAAAATCATTTCAAACTCATCGAACATGTGTGTAATGCCTAGGAGGTTATGTGGACAATAATTTGATCCTATGTTTGCATGGATGGATGATGACCGAGAAAAATGCAAATGCGAAAAATTAAATAACTCTTAAAATACAGTGAAAAGTAAGATAAATAGAAGGATACAATGGGTTGCCTCCTACCCAGCGCTAGGTTATAGTCGATAGCTCGACCTTACCGTGTTGCGTCATTCTGGTGGTCTAAGATGAACGATAGACTTTTCCTTCAAAAAATCGCCGCCCCAATAGTGTTTCAAACGTTGTCCATTGACCTTGAATGTCCCCTTGCTGTCGTGAGTGATCTCAACTGCCCCATATGGAAATACCTGTGTAATATTATATGGACCAGACCATCTTGATCCCAGCTTTCCTGGAAACAATTTAAGCCTAGAGTTGTAGAGTAGTACGTTTTGCCACACTTTAAATTCATGCCTCTGAATATGCATATCATGCCACTTCTTGGTGAGTTCTTTGTAGAGTCTTGAATTCTCGTAGGCTTCCATTTTGAGCTCATCCAGCTCATTAAGTTGTAGTAGACGTTTATCAATGGCAGCCTTCAAGTCCAAATTCAATTTCTTCATTGCCCAACAAGCATCGTGTTCTATCTCAAGAGGTAAGTGGCATGTCTTCCCGAAAACCAGTCGATATGGTGACATTCTTATAGGGGTCTTGGATGTGGTCCTATAAGCCCACAAGGCGTCGTCCAGTTTCTTAGACCAATCTTTTCGTGACGAGCTTACTGTGACTTCGAGTATTCGCTTCAATTGCCTATTGGACACTTCGACATGTTCGTTGGTTTGGGGATGATATGCAGTGGCTACACGATGTTTAACGCCATATTTAATCAACAATTGTCAAACTGGCGATTGTAGAAATGTTTGCCCCCGTCACTAGTTATAACCCTCGGTGTGCCAAAGCAGGTAAAAATATTTTTCTTTAGAAACTCAATCACCACCTTCCCATCATTGGTATGCAATGCAACAGCCTCTACCTACTTCGATACGTAATCCACAGCAACTAATATGTACTGATTAGAGAAGGATGGGAAAAATGACCCCATGAAGTCGATCCCCTAGACGTCGAATAGTTCCACCTCCAGGATACTGTTCAAAGGCATTTCGTTTCTCCTGAATATATTACCGGTGCATTGACATCGGTCACACCTTTTCATGAATTCAAAAGCATCCTTAAACAGCGTAGGCCAGTAAAAACCTGATTGAAGGATCTTCGCCGCTGTTTTTGAAGCACCAAAATGCCCTGCGTATGTAGATGAATGACAATGTTCTAATATAAAGGGCACTTCTTCCTCAGGTACGTAGCGACGAACAATTTGATCAGCTCCCCGCCTGTATAGAATGGAGTCCTCCCAAAAATAGTATTTCAATTCAGCGAAAAATTTCTTCTTCTGGTGACTCGAGTAATCTAGCGGAATGATAGACCTCGCTAAATAGTTAACTATGTCAGCATACCAGGGTGCCTCCCCCACACCAAAAATCTGTTCATCTGGGAAGACTTCGCTGATTTCCACGGTCTCTGTCTGCTCTGTCGTCTCGAGTCGAGACAAGTGGTTCGCCACTACGTTTTCACCGCACTTCTTATCCCTGATTTCCAAGTCAAACTCTTGAAGCAACAATATTCAACGAATGAGACGTGGCTTTGCATCTTTCTTTTCCATTAAGTATTTGATAGCAGCGTAATCTGTGTAAACGATGACCTTTGACCCCACAAGATATGATCGAAATTTGTCAAAGGCGTAGACTACAGCAAGGAGCTCTTTCTCTGTAGTGGCGTAGTTTAGTTGAGCGTCGTTTAAGGTCTTACTTGCATAGTATATTACATGAAATATCTTATTTCTTCGTTGTCCCAATACGGCCCCAACAGTGAAATCCCTGGCGTCGCACATTAATTCAAACGGCAGGTTCCAATCCAATGTGATGATCACAGGTGCTGAAATCAACTTCCCTTTCAAGGTGTTAAAAGCCAGCAGACACTCATCTGTGAACTCAAATGTGGATTCCTTCAACAACAAACAGCACAGTGGTTTAGTAATTTTAGACAAATCCTTGATGAACCTTCTGTAGAACCCGACGTGCCCGAGGAAGCTACAAATACCTTTCACTGATGTAGGTGGCTGTAATTTCTCGATCACCTGAATCTTTGCTTTGTCCACCTCGAGACCCTTTGCTGAGATTCTGTGTCCTAACCCGATGCCTTCCTGTACCATAAAGTGACATTTCTCCCAATTCAATACCAAGTTGGTCTCCGTACACCGTTGTAATACAAGACTCAGATGCTCCAAACACTCATCAAACGAAGACCCAAACACTGAGAAGTCGTTAATGAATACCTCGATGAATTTCTCAATCATATCCGAAAAGATAGCCATCATGCAGTGGTGAAAAGTGGTAGGAGCGTTGCATAAATCAAAAGGCATTCTACGGTATGCAAAGGTACCGTAGGAGTAGGTGAAAGTTGTCTTCTCCTGAACGTCAGGTGCTACTAGAATCTAATTATACTCGAAGTACCCATCCTGAAAATATTAATACGAGTGCCCTACTAGTCTCTCCAACATCTGATCAATGAACGGTAGTGGAAAGTGATCCTTTCAAGTAGCAGCGTTTAGTTTGCGGTAATCGATGCAAACTCTCCATCCAGTCATTGTTCTTGTAGGAATCAACTCATTCTTTTCGTTTTCCACTACTGTGATACCCCCTTTCTTTGGAACAACCTATTCTCACTGATCCATAAACTATCTAATATTGGGTAGATGATGCCTGCGTCAAGCAACTTCAATACCTCAACCCTAACCACTTTCTTCATGTGTGGATTCAATCTCTGCTGACCATCAATAGTTGACTTGAATTTTTCCTCTATGAGTATTTTGTGTATGCATAGCGACGGGCTGATCCCTTTGATATCTGCAATTGACCATCCAATGACAGTTTTATTCTCCCTTAGCACTCAAAGTAGTCTCTCTTCCTCCACTTCACTGACAGTATATGAAATAATAACGGAGAGTGTAGAAGACTCCCCCAAGTAAGCATATCGAAGATGTGGTGGCAATTGTTTGAGTTCCAACTTGGAAGGTTGCTAAATAGATGGCACTGACTGTGTGGTCCTAGTTCCCAGTTCTTCGAAGTGACGCTTGAGCATATATGGTTGATTAGTTTCCAAAAACCATGCACATGTTTCAATCTCACTTGAATCAGTGTGAGTGGATAGAGATTGTGCAATGCATGTCTCGTATGCATCGAAAGGATGATGTAGCCGAAATGTACCTCGAATTATTCTGTCAATTACATCTATCTGGAAACAGCTTTCTGACTCAGTGGGAAATTTCATTGCCTTGAACACGTTGAAGGAGATTTGTTCGTCACCAAGCCTCAATATAAGCTGCCCTTTTTAAACATTGACAATCGCTCTTCCAATAGGTAAGAAAGGTCGCCCCAATATGAGTGTAACATCCTTATCTTCCTCCATGTCTAAGATGAGAAAATCGGCTGGAAATATGAACTTTTCCACTTTTACCAACACGTCTTCAATGATCCCTCTTGGATGTGTAAGGGATTGATCTACTAACTGTAAGGTGACAGTTGTGGCTTTAGCTTCTCCCAAGCCGAGTTTCCTGAAAACAGAGAGATGCATTAAATTAATACTTGCACCTAAATCACACAACGCTTTATCAAAATGACAATTTTCAATCGTGCAAGGTATAGTAAAATTCCCTGGATCCTTTAGTTTTGGAGGCAGCTTTTCGGATTCTGGCACTGCATTCCTCAGTTAGCATCATTGTTCCATTTTCTTCTATCTTTCACTTGTTAGAGAGGATACCCTTTAAAAATTTTGCATAACTCGGTATCTGAACAAGTGGATCAGCAAATGGGATGTTGATGTGTAATTTCTTGAAGACTTCAAGAAATTTACTATATTGCTGATCCAATTTTGCATAACTCGGTATCTGAACAAATGCCTCAGTAAATGGGATGTTGATGTGTAATTTCTTGAAGACTTCAAGACTTCAAGGAATGGAATAGGAGGCTCGTGAGGGTTGATAGGATTGGTAGCTGTACCCCGTGATGTATTGAAATTCTTCTTGACAACATCCTCTATTGTTCGTTCAGTCTGTTCCACAATCTCGTCATCTGAGGTTGGTGCTGATTCCTTGCTAGCTACCGATCTTTTTACATGTATCTCCGGTAGTTGTACTCCACTTCTGATTGTTATAACCTTTGTATGCTCCTTAGGGTTGATTTCAGTGTTGATGAGTAGGTTTCCTGGTGCTCTACCTATCCTGGAAATTGCCATCTGTCCCATTTGTGTCTCAAAATTTTTGATTGCTGCACTTTAGTCTTAAAGAGTTGTATCTGTCTTTCGCATAAACTGGTTGTTGGCTTTCATATACTGATTAGTCGTTGCCATGAACTTTTCTAACATCTCTGCCAATGGTGGCTTTCTATCCTACTGCTGAAATTGACCTTGTGATCTGTTTTGATTCTGATTACTCCACGAGAAGTTTGGGTGTTTTCTCCAACCCTGATTGAGGGTTCTCGAATGTGGGTTGTTCTGTTGGCGTTGACCTCATTGCACAAAATCTGCATGTTCGACCCCCTGTGTGAGAATTGGACAATTGACAGTATTGTGGTCTGCTCCACATTCTTCACAGCTTAGCTTCTTGACTTGTTTTGCAGTGGCTGTCTGTGAAATGCTCTCGACCTTATGGAACAAGGAGTCTATCTTTGCGGACAATTCTGAGTAAGTATCAACTTCATAAACCCCCGACATTCTCTTCTGAACCACTCGATCAGTAGACCACGTGGCTGAAGTTGTACCCATTCTCTCAAACAGCTCCCATGCTCCGTCAATTGTTCTTGTGGAGATAGACCCGTTGGATGATGAGTCCACCATGCTCTTGAAAGATGAAAGTAGTCTACTGTAGAAAAATCGGATCTGTGTCTTCTTATCAAAGCCATGTTGAGGACATTTTCTTAACATATTTTTGAAACGATTCCATGCCTCTTCAAATGATTTGGACTCACCTTGATTAAATATAGAGATGTCATGCTGCATTTTTGCTACCTTAGCTGGCGAGAAGAACTTGGTGCAGAATTTGTGGGCTAGCTCGTTCCAAGTGGTGATGCTTGCAACGGGAAGTGAATCCAGCAATTCAAGTGCTTTATCCCGCAAAGTGTGTGGAAACAATTGCAGTCTTATAGCATCGTCTGAGATACCCTGGTACCTAAAGTGTTGGCACATGTCCAAAAATCGGGATATGTGTGTATGTGAATTTTCACTAGCCATCCCGTGGTATTGATGCCCATTCTGAAGTGGTTGAATCACATTTGTTTTCAACTGGAAGTTCGGTTGCCCAAATGGAGGATACACAATGCTAGATTGACTTTGGACCACCAACGGTGCCATGAAATCCCCAAGTACTATATTCCCGTCATCTTCAACCCCCGTGCCTTCGTTGAGTTGAATTATCGGTCGATTTTTCTCGTTAGCCATCTGTTGTGCCGCTCTTGCCTCTCTTTGCCTGTGATGAAATGCGCGTTCGATCTCTGGATCTACGGGAACCAAGTGCTCCTTGCATACAAGACCTGAGATAGCAAAATTAACACAAAATTAAATTAAAGTAAATAATAAACTAAACCTAGTAAGCTAACTACTACTAATATAGATAAGTTCGAATTAGTGTCACGAAAGATAAAATTAAAACTAAATTTCAATCCCCGATAACGGTGCCAAAAACATGTTCACGAAATTATATGTTTCGATTCAAAACCCACCGCAAGTGTACGGTTCTTTAACAAGTAGTAAAATGGACTATGAGTCCAAGTATCGATCCCACAAGGATTGAATTAGTTCAAATCAACCTATTATGACCTTAACCGAAACACGAAATTAAAATTGATGTGTTGTGATTTGGCTACAGGAGATGTAAACTATGATGTGATTATGAATGAAAGAAATATATTAAATGCAAATGACTAGGACACAATTTACTAGAATTTATAGAATTAATGAATTTACTAACACACTATGATCACGAATCCCCAAGCAATACCCATTCAATTTTCAATCGTGCAAATTTGACACACAGTTCCACAAAAGATGAATCAATATTCCTATTTTAATTTAGCAATCTCTCTCGAGCAATGCCAAACCTATCCCAATATGTGATTCAACTATATTTCTATGACGAATACTAACATACCGAAATGCATAATGAATTCATGAATATCCAATAATTCACACAAGGCATAGAGGTATATTTCTATCCCCTATCGGACCCTATGATGAATTATACTATGTCGAACATATTTTCCTTCTTTCGAATGCATAAAACAGGCCACCACAATTACATAATTACGTGCACAATAATCATAAGGAAATAAAAACGTAATAAACCATTCAATTCCGAAACATGCGTTTAAATATGTCAAATATCCAAATCAAAAATCAAACTTAGTATTACAAGGTCCATCGATCTCCTAGCAATGAAAAATCTAGCCTAACATGCTAAAAAGAAGAAAACACAAAAATAGTTGAAGAAACGTCATCACCCAAATCAAGCGTCAATCGATTCTTCACTTAGCGCGATGTTTTCCTCTTGTTCTCTCTTTGTTTCTCCTTTAAAATCTCTCAAAAACTGGTAAAAACGACGTCCCCCTCGTTCTGGTCGAGTTTTTGTTTATATAGGACCCTAAAAATATTGTTTCCATAAAAGTTTCAACGGAAAAAGGAAACTGCGATTTTGCCCTAGAATTGCTGCTCTATGCGACCGCATAGAACATCTCCATGCGGTCGCATAGAGTAAAAATTTTGTGGCAATTATGTTTCGGTTTGCCTCTATGCGACCGCATAGAGGGTAGCACTATGTGGTCACATAGTGCTACCAACTATGAAAGGACCACATAGTGCTACCAACTATGAAAGATGTTCATTTTGATCTTCCTACTTGAATCCTTCACTTCTTGGCATCTATTCTTCATTCTTTCCATTCCATCATCCCAAGATATCATAAATTGGAAATTGGCTTAATCAATTTCTGGATTTGCTCATATGGTCAACTTTTGGATAATTGCACCTTGGTCCCTGAACTGTCACTTTGCGTCATTTTGGTCCTTTTTCGCATCTTTTCTCATGAATTTCACCATGTTCATCATTGTTCCCTACAATTCCCAAATGTAATGAGATTAAGTCACAATTCAATCATTTTACTCGTTATTTAGTCATGTTTGTGACCTAAATAAGTGTGCAAAAACACACTTATCACCTTGCCCCGAGCAAGCACCTAAAAAGCCTTGCCCCGTGCAAGCACTCAGAGCCTTGCCCTGTGCAAGAACTCAAAGCCTTGCCCCGCGCAAGCACCTAAAAAGCCTTGTCCCATGCAAGCGCTCAAAGCCTTGCCCCGCGCAAGCACTCAAAGCCTTGGCTCGAGCAAGCACCCAAAGCCTTGGCCTATACAACCACTCATGGAAAAAACTCAACAATACAACATACTCGAGCAAAAATCGTTATAGTAATGCTCAGTGGCATATAAAAGTCCTCTATCTTTTTAGGTAAATCCCCAAGGACGTCACATGTGTAAGTAACTTCTTTTAAGAGTTAATGTGCTCGAGTTCTGAAGTCCTCGGGTATATCAATCCCCGAGGATGTCGCATGTGTAAGTAACTTCTTTTTAGAGTTAATGTGCTCGAGTTATGAAGTCCTCGAGTATATCAATCCCCCGAGGGTATTGCATGTGTAAGTAAATTTTTTTAAGAGTTAATGTGCTCGAGTTGTGAAGTACTCGAGTATATATCAATCCCCCGAGGACGTCGCATGAGTAATTACTTCTTTTCAGAGTTTGTTTGCTCGAGATGTTTGAAGTCCCAGGGGTCGGGGTGATTAATTACCTCACGCGATTATCCTTTAGCACACGAGGTCGGGATGACTAATTCACAGTTCATAACTAAAAGGCAATATTCATTCAATAATAGCAAAACAAACTTGTTCAAAAAATTACAAAGCAAAAGATCGGGGTGGCGCACTATCCAATATGGCCAAGTAGAGGGTCGAGGTTGGGTATGTCGATCTGCACGTCGTCCTCAAGGCCCTCCTCGTCGTCATCTCCACCTAATCGTCCTCCATCTTCCGAACCCGAGAGCTCCAAGTATCAGCGATGGAAGGCACGGTCTTCAGGTCATCCGGAGCGACGTCGGGTAATTTCAGACGAAGGAAGGCCCGGACCTCCTTCAGAGCGTGGAAGTACGCCCCCGACGCTTACTCACCCTTGATCTTATCACAATCCTCGGAGATTTTAAACTCCTCCCAGGCCTTCTCTTTGACATCCGTGAGCTTGCGCTCAAAATCCTTCATCTTTTGGATAAGCTCGAGTCTCGCACCCTCGACCTCATCCTTTGCCACACTAAGGTCATCCCTAGCCTTAGCAGCCTCCCTTTTCCCGTCATCGCGCTCCTTCAATAAAGCCTCGACCTCTGCCTCGAGGTCAAGAATCCTCCTGTCCTTAGAGGCCATGAAGGTCTCCACCCTAGCCGCTCTCTTAGCTTCCTCGATCCGTTGAAGAGAAAGTCCTCAAGCTACTCTCAACGTCTGGAAAAGAGAATATAGAGTATTAATCTCGATGGAGAAACTAAAAGCAGAAGTCAAATGTTCGAGGATTACCTTTATAGTAAGACGCTCGAGGACTTTCATCCCATCCTCGAGCTTCAGCTCCTCCTTGTATTTGTTCACAAGATCCGGAACGAGGTGGCAACGTTCAAAGTCCCCAGTCAGGGAAAATCGTGTCCTCCTCGAGGTCGACTACCTCAGAAGGAGGTCAAGGAGTAACGACCCGAGGAGTAGGAGATCTTTGGCTCGACTGCACAGGGCTTGAGACTTGAGGTTGTGCTCGAGATGTTTCGCCAAGCCTCCTCACACTTCGCTTAGGGGTGCCTTTAGGCCTTTTCTTGCTCTTCTTCTTCGCCGGGGACTACCCCTATGGATGGGCATTAGCCTTTTTGCCGACAAAATTCCGGAGGGCTCGAGGATCAAACGACATACCTGCAAGATTACAACACTTTAGAACGAGCACAAGGTCAAGCTATTTTGCAAAAAATAAGGGAACATCCCTACCCTCGACGCCTCTAATATCTTCCAGGTCTATAACCTCTTCCCCAATCACATTCATCATCGAGAAAAGGGGGTTGAGCCCCACCAGCATCCTCTTACGCTCTTCCAACACATCTGGATACACCTGGCCCTCACAGAACTTCTCGATGTCGGGGATTCCCCAATCAGGCCAGAAAGGAAGGTCGGGTTCTTGCGCTATTACATAAAACCACCCCTCCTTCCATCTCTTCAGAGAACTCGCCATCCTCGGAACCTTAAAACCCGTTATCGTCGAGAGATAGCCAAAATAAGTATATCGAGGATGCTTCTTAACTTGAACTCTAATTTACAGAGGTCATTGTTGGGCTCGATACCTAAGTACCTACAAGCTATAAAAAAATATACGAGCATTCTCCAGGCGTTGGGCACTAACTGCCCCGGGCACATGGAGTGCTCAACCAACAAAGCAATGAAAAAGGGGTGAAGGGGCCACCTAAAGCCAGCCTTAAGGGTCTCCCTAAAAATAACAAACTCCCCTCGTCGAGCTCGAACAATCCTATCCTCGGGGCTAGGAAATCTAACATCACAAATAGGCATAATACCATATTTCCTAGCCGCAGCAATAGCTGAGTGCTCTTTTAGCCTACAGGGTTCATCGGGATATTCGAAGATCATATTAACCTGAGCCTCAGGAGTAGCCTCTAGAGGAATAGTCGTCAGTATTATCGACGTTCCTACCTCCTTGCTACTACTCGAACTACTGGATGAATCACGACCCACACTACTCGACATCACTTAATGAACTTAAGACCTAGCTTATCGAATAACTTAGAGTCTCGAGCCTTACATGGAGTTTCTCGACGAGTTGGGAAGTTCCCAAAGTATTTTTCTCGAGCACGACCTCGTAGAACTTAGATTTACAATGGGTAAAAGTGAAAAATGAGGGTGAGAACAGCAGTATTTATAGGTGAAAACGACGGAAAGCCAAAGGTCGCCATCTACGACCGTCCATGAAGACACGTGTCACAAATCCAGGCCCCTTTCTACAATGGTCATATCAATACCGACCTCTATCGTCAGCTAGTATTTCTCAACGATGCTGACTAAAGTGAAGTGTTCGTAACTCAAGTGCACCCCATCCTAGAGCTTGATCTCTAGGAGGAGTGCACGGGGGTCGGTGATGATACCAATATTGTATACCCGAGGACTATTTTCCCAAGGACTCCATACGTGCTCTGCTCATTTTTCTGCCACATGTCCTCGAGATCTTTCTAGTCCTCGAAGTATTTTGGTCCTCGAGGAAATTCATACGAATATTAAAATCACCCCATGGTCCTCGAGAATATGTCCTCGGGACATATTCCCTTAACAGATCTTTTAGACCTATGTACCTAACAAACGAACACCTAAACACCCAAGAACTCTATATCAACTCTTACACCACTAGTCGAATGATTCCATTACGAGTAGGACATTCCTAAAAAATAGGACTCCATTGAATAAAAACATCCAACTGGCATAATCCTACTAGGAGTACACTACCTACATCTATAAATATAGAACCTTGGGCCATTATTCAGGTACGTTTTTCATTATTCTCCAATTTATAGCATCACACATATAATTTCCTTTTTTGACTTAAGCATCGGAGGGGCGACGAGAACATACTTCGTTGCCTTTGTTTCAAGTACCGAAAGACTATGATCGTGCTCAATCCAAATCATCAAGCTAGGGAAATCAGCAGGTACGATTTTTGGTAGCATCAGCAACGATCTCAGAGCATAAGATAAGAGCTTTCGTTTGGAGGTCTATCATATGCAGGTTCAGGGTACCGAAGGTCTTCATAACTGATAATGTCCGACAATTTGACAATGTACAATTCAAGGATTTCTGTCCAACCTAAGGGTTGACCACCGCTTGACATCAGCTTATGATCCCCAAAGTAATGGTCTAGCCAAGGTCACCAGTCGAATTATATTGCAAGACCTCCAAACAAGGATTGGAGATGCAAGAGGTTCTTGGTCCGACGAGTTGCCTTCCATACTTTGGACATATAGAACATCCCACAGGACCACCACCAGGGAGACCCCCTTCATGTTAGCTTTTGGAATCGAAACTACCATTCCCATTGAAATAAGATTACCTAGCCAAAGAAGACTTAATCTCGAAGAAGTAGGGCACACCACTGAACATCTCGACCTCTTGGAAAAAGTTCATGATCAGGCAACCTTAAGAATAGCCTCTTACCAAGACAGAATAGCAAAGTATTTCAATAGAAGGGTAAGGCCACGAAGATTCGGAGCTGGAGATTTGGTGTTGAGAAGGGTTGAAGCAACTTTTCATGCTCTAGGAAAACTCAGACCAGTTTGGAAAGGGCCATTTGAGATCATACGATAGCTCTCAGGAGGTGCATACAGTTGAAAGGATACTTCGGGAAGACCACTCCCAAGACCATGGAACGGTGAAAACTTAAAGGTATATTACAAGTAACTTGCTTCACCATGTTTTAGAAATAAGGCCTGCGTGCCAAGTCTATTTTTTATCATTAATAAGGCTTGCGTGCTAAATCTATTTTCTTTTTTTATCATAAGGCCTGCGTGCCAAGTCCATTTATAGAGTTATACTACAGTTAAAGTTAAATTCGATGATATGATCACTCCAAAGTCTTGCCCCATGCAAGCACTCCAAAGCCTTGCCCCATGCAAGCACTCCAAAGCCTTGCCCCAAGCAAGCATTACAAAGTCTTGCCAAAGCCTTACCCTGAGCAGGCACTACAAAACCTTGCCCCAAGTAGGCATATACAAAATACCAATTAGGGCAAACCATGTAAAATACCTGAGCACATAACATTCCCGAGCAAGAACGTCACAAAACTCATTAAAAAGGCCTGGCTTGTTCTCAAGAATTAAGCTTGAGAATCACACTTTCATAGATCAAGACTTCCCAAGATCAGAACGAGATCGGTCATCAAAAGGCAACACATTGACCGAGCTTAATTACTTTGAGCATCCGATCTATGCTTAACAAGATCTTCGGGATAAGGACCCAAGATTAAGATCGAGCTTGTTAATTACAATCAAGGTACCTCAATTACAATTGTCATTTCTTTCAATTTAGTCCTCGAGATATTTTTCGATATTAAGGAATGACCCTAAGATTGAGCTATTGCCTTTGTCTGAAACTTCACATGAATCAAGTCATCAAGATTTTGGAACAGATTATAATCCTTATTTAGTTGTCGGGATAACATGTTACAGGTCGAGACCATTGTCATGATCGAGTTCCTTACTTTGTGTTAAAATTCTTATACAACTAAGTCATCGATGTAAATCCCCCTACGATCGAACTTATGACTCATCAAACGATCATGTCCTCGAGGTATACCCTTGATATATATCGAGATTTTTGTGATCAAGCATAATGTAAATAATAGACAATGCAAGAAAATCGAGCATTCATTTCAAAAAATTCAAAGGAAAAAAGCCCGAAGTTATGGCCGGGCAATGTACATTACAAAATATGATAGGGATGGTCTTGGGATCTTCTATTCTTGGTCGACATCCCCGGGAGCAGTGTTATCATCCTCGAACGTATCTTCATTGTCAACCACTCCATCGATTGTGTTGTCAGAATCAGATAGCTCGAGGGTGTCAGATATCTCGGGGATCATCTTGAGCTCTTCAGGGGTGACCCGGGCATCTTCATTCTAAGGAAAGCTCGAGCTTCCTGAAGACTATGAAGGTAAGAGCCCAAGGCATACTCACCCTTCAGCTTATCCATCTCCTCGGACTTCTTGAAGTCCTCGATGGCAAAAGCCCAAGCCCTTTCAATCCAGGCGTCTATGTCCTTCTTTAGCTATTCGAGCTCGAACTTCAGCTCCTCAACCTCACCTTGGCAACGTCGATCTCGTCCCGAGCTTTCCTCAACTTGTGCCTAGCATCGTCCTTCTCTTTCAAAAGTTGAGCTCGAGCAGTCTCAACATCAGAGAGCTTTTAATCTCGAAGCTCAACAGCCTTGACGAGTCCTACCACCTTATGGGACTCGTCCATCCCTTGCAGTAAAAGTCCCCCAGCAATGCTGAGTGTCTGACAATAAAAAAGAAAGAACATAAGAATGGAAATATCACATGACGAGTTATTACTTGAACTAGAGACTTACCTTCAGAGTAAGGAGCTCGAGGGCTTTCATCTCCTCATGGAACCCCACATCTCTTCGATATTTTACCATGATGCTCGGGACAAGATGGCATCGTTCAAAATCCTTGATGATCGAGGCCACTGGAGGGATGGAATCGTCCTCGAGATCAACAACCTCGAAGGTAACTCGAGGAGGAAGTGACTGTGGAGGCCTAAGCGATGGTCGAGGAGAGTTCCCTTGTCGACGTTGAGGATTTGGGCTAGGAGCTCGAGGCCTTGAGCTCGACGATTCACCCGGGCATCGTGCAGGAGCATCTGTTGTATACACCCGAGGCCTTTTCTTCCCATTCTTCTGGCCTGAGGCTCCTTAGATTTTGAGCTCACTGCTCGACGTAGAGCTGATGGATCAAAAGACATCTCAGCACAAAATTCCAAGTGTTAGGCAAGAGCACATGATCGAGAAAAAATGAATAAATTGACAGAAGAATAAATATCCTACCCTCGAGGCCTTTTGTATACGCAAGGTCGAGGATGTCATCCCTGAGAATATCATCTATATCATACACCAAGGGCTCAAGATCCTCTAACATCTATCGATCCTTCTCTAGAGTTTCGAAGTAGGCCTGTTTCTCACAAAACTTTGCTATGTTCGGGATATCACACAATAGCCAAAAAGGGAGATCGAGATCTCGAGCTATAACATAAAACCACTTATCCTTCCACCCCTTCAATGAACTAGACATCATCGGGATCCTAAATGAACCTCGGGAAAAAAGGTATGCTAAACATGTAAACGTAGGGAGCTGTTTAAGCTCGAACAGTATCCTACAAAGGTCAAGATATAGGGTGATTCCTAGGTATTTACAGGCAATGAAAAAATAGATGAGCATTCTCTACCCATTGGGCACTATTTACCCCGGGCACATAGAATGCTCGACCAGAAAGACTATAAAGAAATGATGCATGGGCCACCTGAACCTAGCCTTCAGAGAGTCTCTAAAAATCACGAACTTACCTTCCCGTGCTCTATTCATTTTATCCTCGGGGTCGGGAGCCCTACAGTCATTGTAGGGCATGAGTCCATTCTCCCTCGCCACCTGCATAGCTAAGTGTTCCTTGAATCGACATTGGACGTCGGGGAACCTAAGTTCGACAGTGTTTGGTACCCTAACTCTAGCATCTAAAGGGACGGCCATGGGTATTAACAGAGTCCTACGATTCCCAAAATCTCCCGAACTCTCAGATTCCCGGTCACTCTCAGTGCTCGACATATCCTTTCAATTTAAAATTAAATAAATAACTTAAAAGTCCAGAGCCTTACCTTAGTTACCCGATGCCCAAACAACAAAAGCTAAATTTTTAGCTCGATCCCGATCTTGCACTGAAAGATTCACAGAGAGTAAAACGTGAAAAATGAATAGAATTAATGGGTATTTATAGGACCTTGGGAGAAGACCAAGGGTCACATCAATCTTAGCCTTTGACCCATGCCACGTGTCTCCCATCCAAGGACCCTTCAAATTTTTACTGGGAAAGCTCGTACTCTGGCTATTTCCACACCAACGCTCCCCTGAGAACATCAAAAGCTCTATGCATCTCGCACGCTAGCATAACTTCCTTAGCCCAATCCCAGGGTCGGATGCATGGGGGCCAGTGATATGGCAATTTTTGGTTATGCTCGAACATTTACACCGAGGACATTTCTCAGAAACCCTTGCGATTCCACCTGTTGTGCTCGAGCATTAACCCTCCCCGAGATATAACGCTTGAGCACTTACAGCCTTGTTGTATCCTCATTTCCACAATCCTGTCCTCGAGCAAGAGTGGTCATCGGGATATATTCTCCTCACATCCCATGATTGTTATTACTGACCCAATAGGATTCGTATGTAGTTGGAACTCTAACTCTACCATATTACTTCAATATTTGTCTCCCGCAAGGATTCTATCCTAAACATAATAATGGCATTGGTCCAACTCCTTCACCTAATAGGACTCTATTGGATAGAGATACCCAACTAATTGAGTCCCACTAGGAGAGTGTCACATATTACTATAAATACAGGACCATGGGTCATTGTTCAGGTACATTTCCATTATTTCCAGTTTATAGCCCCACGCGCATAATTCCCTTTCTGATTTAAGCATCAGAGGGACGACGAGAACATACCTCGTTGCCTTTGTTAGGTACCAAAAGATCACGATCGTACTTATTCAAAGCCCTCAAGCTCGAGAAATCAATAGGTACAACTTTTGGTAGCATCAGATAGCAATGCCATTGTCGATGGCTTGCACTTCTACAATGTTCTCATGTAGATGTGGATTAAAAATGGTAAGCTTCTAGATAATTTTTTATGGCGGTGATGATATTATATTTTTGAAATTTGATTCTTTTTTCTTCTTCTAGATTTAGCTGGCTGCATAAGGAAAAATCTGAGATATGATTAAATAATTTTTAAGCCTAGTCGGTGGTGATTTCTTCTTGAAGATGTCTGACGTACTTCATCCATTTGATTAAATATTGATCTATTCCTCAGATTTAGTTGCGCCTATAGATCCAGCATGGACGACCATCCCTTCAACCCCGAGCATCACGATATGCCATCACTCGTATTTAGAACCCTAACATCCTCAAGGTAATTCATGGTCGAGTATCCCTTTTATTGTCCATATGTACCCTCAAGAAGTTCCCTTGGCTTGATCTTCAACAAGTTATCTGATCCTAGTAGGATGATACCTCCACAAGTTCTACTCTTATCCAAACACTAGTACTCTACAATCTACGACTTTCAACCACTTTTGGACTCTTAAGCCTCCGATGACTTTCAGATAGATAAGAGATCAAAGTAATCCAATCCTAGTGGAATTGCACTCCCCACCTCTATAAATAAAATACATTAATCTATTATTCAAGCACGCTTTTACATAATTTTAGCTTATAGCCTTTTGCATAAATTTCTTTCTCATTAATTTAAGCATTGAAGTGTCATCGAAGACTACCATCATAGCATCAGACATAGTTGGTAGTGAATCTTGATTGTCATGAATTGAGAGGTGGTGGATTTTGTATGGTGTATAATTTTGAAAAATAATTTTATAATAAAACATAAACATAAAGAGGGTGTTTGGAAGATATTTTTATGTAAAAATGTATTTTTGAATAGTAAATTGATCGGAAATGTGTGGTTAAAAAATAAGAAATTTTTTTTGATTTACGTGTAATATTATTTTAATAAAGAATGTGTGATTGAAAAGAAGAGAGAGAAAAATGTATTTTAAAAAAAAAATGAGTACCAAACCGGGCCAAAGTGTTTGGAGCTCATTAAAATCAAATTTTAAAGAGATTTTACATTTTACAAGAGCATCTGACTATAAAAATGTCATTTTCCTGTTCATATGTCAAAGCATTTGGCATGGAAAAAAAATCGTTGAAAAAGATATGATCCAAAATAACCCAATTCCTCATCTTCCATTTACCAAAATGACCCTCTCAATTAATAAATTGGGGTAAATGGAATACATTGAATTGAAGGGTAATTTGGGAAGTTGAAAATTACAATCGACATCACCCCTTGCAGAGTCGATACCATTTTCTCTCAAATTCACACAGATGAACAGTTAATGACAAAGGGGTCCCATGATTGCAATAAAAAAGTTTGGACAAATCTCATTAAAATGGGGATCAAACAACAAAATTACAAAAGAAAAATATGAGTAACACCTTTTAAAAAAGTACATATGTTGTAACAAGATTTACACGTATTCAAAGTTACAACGATTGTGACTTATTAAATGTTGAGTTTACATCTTAACAAAATACACTGCAACAAGAATAATACATAACAAGTTACAGTCACGGAAACTCATTAAGTGCACGGTTTCTTGAAGTATACTGCAGAAAATTACACAACCTACAATTTTGCAAACGAATTACATGCACATAAAAAATTGCATATAAGGCAATTTATCAAAAATTACATAAACTATAATTGTTCGATTCTTCTTTAAACGCGAGTTGAAGTTGTCATTGTAAAATTTAACAAAAATCTGTAATTTCATTTCATCATTATATATTCTCCCCGTATGTTATATGGGCAACTTATAAAAATATCCTTAAAATTAAGGATTCTTTGAAAAATCATATGAAATTTTATTTTTTTTAAGTAAAAAAATACTATGTAATATTAAAAAGTGACACAGTGTCACTTTTTTATAAAAATTGTGTCACTTTTTAAAAATTTGTTTTTTCAAAAAAAGTGATACAATATTACTTTTAAAAGTTAAGTGTCACTTTTTAATAAAAGTGACATACAATGTCACTTTTTTTTTTAAAAAAAAAATGATGTTTATCATTTTAAGAAAGTGAGAGAAATCGGGAAGGTAATTCAAAAAAAGTGACAAATATTAAAAAAATTGACAATTTTTTTTTTAAAAAGTGACAAAAATTTAAAAAAGTGATAGAAATTTAAAAAACAATGATGAATTCAAAAAAGTGACACAGACTAGAAAAAGTTCATATATTAGAAAAGTGATAGAAATTCAAAAAACAAAAGGTGACAAACATAAAAAGATTTGAAAATTCAAAAAAAATAAAAAATGACAAAACGCATAAAAAGTGACACACTCCAAAAAGTGATAAATGATATGTCTTACTCCATCAAAACAAGGACATCATTGTGAGCTGCATGTGTTGACACATAAAAATTCAGCCCAAATCGAACGGCCCAAGGAGTGAAGCCCAATTGGAGGATCTCCAAATCAGATAGCCCAAAGAACGAAGCCCAATCAAACAAATCAAGATGAAGACCCAAATAGGGAGGCCCAAGAACACGGTAACGCCATCGCCCAAATTTGCAAGTCGCCCAAAATCTGAGCGAATGGAGTGTCATACAGTCGCTCAGAGCTGTTACTCTATTCTCGCCCAAACCTTCAAGTCGCCCAAGGTCTTAACAAGCATAAAGCGTTGTGGTTATCAAGACGTGCAGTTATCAAAGCAATTATTAAAGCAACCCTATCACGTTCCACGATTCAAGGAATTCAATCGAAAGCGGTTGAACAACGAAGAGTAATGGTAGCAGTTAAAAAAGGCAGTTTTCATGACAAGTTGGCCATTATGAGGAAAGTGGGCAGTTATAGGATGATCAAGCGGTTTTTAGGCGGTTGATCACAAAGAGATCGTCCATGTAGTATAAAAGGGAGAAAAAACATAGAGCAAATGACCGAATCAAAAGCTCTCGAACAGAGAACATGTAATTTTAATTTCCTTAACTTAGACTTAAACACTTTTCTTTCAGTAACTCGTGTGCTTGCTCCCCTTGGAGGCACATTGTTTTTAATTTCCAATTGTAAAGTCATCGCCAATAAAAGAACACCCCTTTTTGGGACTTTGTCTCAAGAGGTTTGTCCCTTACACAATCGTCTGATCATTTTTAATTGTTAGCGACTAACCCGTGCGAAACAATTTGGCACGCCCAGTGGGACAGTGGTGTTTGGTGTTGAAAGTACAAAAGGTAAAACAATATGCCTCAGAGATCCGATAAGGAAGCAGCAAGTCAGGGAGGAATCCAGTCTGTGATCGAGCGATATGAGGAGCAGCATGCCTCTCCACGAACAGATGGACATAATCAAAGCAGTAATAGTCGTTACGAACCAATGACGGAATTGAGTCCTCGAACCATACGTGCATTACTTGGAGAACTCACACAAGACGTCGTTGAGCAGGTAAATCTTCGAAGTATTCATAATATGGAAAGATTTACCCAAAATGGGAATGTACACTATGACAACATGGCCAAACAACTATACACTTTGAACGAAACAATGAATAAATTAGTAGGCCAAATATGTCAACCGGTTATACCTCTTACAAATCACTTTCAAACTAGGACAATTGTGGGACGTAATCCCTCAGTCCTAAATTCGAATCAAGGGGTAGAACTGCTTTCTGGTCCCTCTACATCAAACCAAGGGGGTACTACAGTGCCAAATCAGAACAATGGTAGTGGTATGCCTAACTTGGGAGGTAATCCAAACATAAGAGATAATGTCATAAACAATGGACAGAATATTCCACGTGTTAATGAGGGAATAGATGTTCAGGCTAATGGTAATGGCCCTAATTATGGTAATTATGTTGCCAATCAAGGACCAAACATCAGGCCTCATGCAAATCAACCGGTTAACCAACCTGTAGGAATTCCATATGACCCCAACGTCATGTTGAGGAATCAGATTATAAAAATCGTACAGGATCAGATGGCTTTTGGGGTGCGTCCCGTCATTAGGCCGACTTACACAAAGCCATACCCTGATTGGGTAGACCAAGCATACCCATGGCCTAGAGTGTATAAGGTGCCAGAATTCTCACTGTTTACCGGTTTAGGAGAGATGTCTACTCTAGAACACATAGGGCGATTCACATTGCATAGTGGTGATGTAACCGATTACCATAAAATGAGGCTTTTCCCTAGTTCATTAACAGGAATAGCTTTCTCCTGGTTCATCTACTTGCCAGCGAATTCTGTTCAAACATGGCAACAATTGGAACAGCTATTTCACGCTCAGTTTTATAAAACTGAGTCTGAAGTCACTTTGGCTGATTTGGCGAATCTACGTCAAATACCAAACGAATGGGCAGAAAGTTTTCTCCAAAAGTTCAAGACAGCAAGAAGCAAGCGTTTTGTACCTCTGCCCGAAAAAGAATTTGTCAAAATCGCTCAGGGCTGCTTGAGCTTTGATTTAAAGAAGAAATTCCAAGACAAGGAATTTCTTGACCTCTTCCAGTTAAGTGCGAATGTGATTAGGTATGAACTACTGATAAGAGAGGAAGAACAGATGAAAAATTCTAGTAAAGGGACTTATTACAAAGACCCAAATTTTGATGTTCATACCATTA
>NC_036248.1:3380454-3383442 GCF_002742605.1 Olea europaea var. sylvestris
CTACCAAAATTCAAGTTGGTCGTAGATGATGGAGAAGAGGATCCTAGACCACATCCCAGCGTCTTTGAAAGAATTAAGGAGAAAGAACCAAAAAAGGACGAAGACGTCCTGTGTGCAAGGTGTAAAAGAAAAGTGAATGGAAATACGGAGAAACCAGGGACATGGCAGCATCCCCATCGCCCTACTTGCTTCCCAAACACTCAGCCTGGTAGAGGGCGAGGTACATCATTTTATAGAGGTCCGCCTTTTGAGAGGCAGTTTAGGCCAACAGATAATGGAAAAACATTCAGGCCGCAACCTCGCTGGCCAAATGTATGGCATTCATTCCAGTATAATGCAGGAAGGGCAATACCCTCCGACGAGATGACTAGAACCCAACAAAGGCATTTCTAACGAAATTATGGACGGATGATGAGGCAGCAACAGGGAGTGCCACATCCTAAAGCGCCTAAACTACTCAAGGTAGCCAATCAAAATGTCCTAAAAAAACAGTGAAGAGATCGGTACAGATGAATCAATGAAGGAATTGCTAGAAACTTCTTCTGGGAGATCAAATTTCGAGCGAGACAGAAGGGATGGAGAAGATCAAGATCAGCCCCTTACCATCCAGTTTGGTACGTTACCTCCTGTCGTGGCCAATAATTACTTACTGGCCAATGAATTCAAGAATAAAGAAAAAGAAGAAGAGAGGGAGGATAACGAAGGAGAAGCTTGCGTGCTGGTATGTGAAGAAGGCCAGACTTCTAGAGAGGCCTACAACGATGAAGAGGACGACGGGTTGACAGACATTGAAGAAGAAATCGACCTAGAAGCAGAAAGAAGAAAGAGAGGAGTATCACGCAATACTTTGTTGAAGCAACTACATCGAAAGGGAGTTCGCGAAGTAGACTTGTTGGGGGAACCATCTGGGCGTCCTTTCGATTTCTACGTACTGTACGGGACACCCAAAAGGAAGAAGAGAGTGTCTCGCTCTGAAAAGTATGGGTCACCTCCAAGAATAATGCCCCCTCCCACAAGTTGGGTAACTGATGAGGAAGCATTAGAAAGAAGTAGGAAGGAAGTTTAGGAGACAGAGGATCAACGTGATATACTACACGTCGACTTATCACAGGGGGATAATTCGACAGAAAACAAGCAGGAAGTAGAAATAGAGGCTACCAAAAAGGTTATTTTTAAACGGCCAGCCATGAAATTGACTAAACACTTGAGGCCGTTGTACATTAAAGCTCTAGTTAACGTTAAAGCTCTAGTTAACGTCATCCCAGAGGGAAAAGTGCTTGTCGACAATGGAGCAGCTATAAACACCATTCCATCTAGGATGATGAGGAGGTTCGCAAAAATAGAGGGTGACGTGATTCCTATAGAAGTCATCCTCACGAGCTTCAATGGAGGAGCAACTTCAGCAAAGGGAGTTATGCCATTGGACATAACTATAGGGACGACTACTAAGACCATTTTCTTCTTTGTAATAGATGGTCCTACTAGTTACAATGTGTTACTAGGAAGAGACTCCATCAATGCCTGATCTTTTGGAATAACAAAGGCGAAGCAGAGGTGGTACAGGCCGATCATAGGCCTTTTGTCGCAGAAGCAAACTCGGTGGAAAAGTTCATGTACGAAGGAAACTATGAATCTGTCAGGGTAGTACAAGACGGGGAAGAAACTCAAGTTGTCGCGCAAAGCGAAGAACCATTCTCAGTGGACGCACTCACTGAAATATTCAAACAGATGAGGCCAAATATTGTGGCCCTGGAAGAGCCAGTAATTGGCAAAAAAATAATTAAGGAATCTTGAATGGACTTTAAGTTACAAAAGCAAATGGCCGACATTCAGGCCTTCAAAGCCAGACTGATGGCTTTCAATAAGAAATGCAATAACAAGGCGAAAGAAGAGACAACCCTAAAAGCGCTGAAGGACAAGTTGGCAGTATTCGAGTTAGAGCAAAGCATTGGCCGAGAAGTCAACAAAGTGGACTGTTTAGAAGAGGGAGTACTTACAAGGGAACTGGACGACGAAGTGATGCAGATCGCCAAACCTGAATACACTCAAGCACAAGACCCTCTGATCAAAGTAAATATTGGCAATGAAGGAGAAGATCGCCCAACATTCATCAGCCAAATGCTCGACCAAGAGATTAGTAACAAATTAATCGCTTTGCTGAAAGAGTACAAAGATTGTTTTGCTTGGGAATATGAACAAATGCCTGGTTTAGATAGAGACTTGGTGGAATATAGGTTACCAGGTAAGCCTAACTTTAAACCTCATAGGCAACCTCCTAAACGTTTTGCTCCCAATGTACTCCCTGAAATCAAGAAAGAGATGGAGCGATTATTGAAAGCAGGTTTTATAAGAACAGCCAGATATGTCGAATGGTTGTCCAATATCGTGCCAGTACTAAAAAAGAACGGTAAACTAAGGGTGTGTATAGATTTTAGGAATTTAAATATAGCCACACCCAAAGATGAGTATCCAATGCCCACGGTGGATTCTTTAGTAGACTCGACTGCCGGACATGTCATGTATTCTTTCATGGATGGGTATTCAGGATACAATCAAATTTATATAGCTGAAGAAGACATACACAAAACTGCCTTTAGATGCCCTGGGTCTCTAGGATGTTTTGAATGGGTGGTTATGCATTTCGGCCTAAAAAATGCAGGGGCAACTTATCAAAGGGCAATGAATTTAATCTTTCATGATATGATAGGCAAGTTTGTTGAAGTGTATGTAGATGACATAGTAGTCAAGTCCATTAAAGAAGAGGACCATTTCGAACAGTTAAGATGTCCCTTAAAATGTGCATTTGGTGTTAATGCAGGAAATTTTCTTGGTTTCTTGGTACACAAAAGAGGAATTGAACTTGATAAAAATAAAGTGAAGGCTATTTTAGAGGTCAAACCACCTAGCAACAAAAAGGAGTTGCAAAGGTTTCTAGGCCAAGTAAACTTTTTAAAATGCTTTATTTCTAACTGTGCAGGGCGAACTAAA
>NC_036248.1:3384579-3407931 GCF_002742605.1 Olea europaea var. sylvestris
GTTACTCCTTTCCAACTTGTTTATGGACAGGAGGCCGTTTTGCCTATGGAAATCAACATGCAATCGATTAGAGTGTGCTTGCAACATAAGTTGAATGATGATGAGTATGCCGAATCACTAGTTCAAAATTTATTGGGGTTAGACGAATTAAAGTTGGACGTCTTAGATAGATTGCAAGTTCAAAAACAAAGAATTGCTAAGTTTTATAATAAAAAAGTCATAGCCAAGTCGTTCAACCTGGGTGAACTAGTTTGGAAGACGATACTCCCTTTGGATATCAAAGATCCAAAGTACGGGAAGTGGTCGCCCAATTGGGAAGGACCATACAAAATAAACAGTGTGTTGCCCAATGGAGCGTATCACTTGGAAGATTTAGATGGCACCAAGCACGTGAGATTCATTAACAGCAAATATTTGAAAAAATATGTTCCTTCTTTATGGGAATGTGAACAGATAAAAGCATAATCAAATATGTTGAACGATTAAAGGATAACAAGGTCAGAGTGAAATACGTTCAAATGAAGTCCTTTATTATCAAACGTTCATTACAAAAAATGCAAAAATACAATTAATGGATGCTCTACAAAATACAATTAAAAGTAAGCTAATCTCCCGGTTGATCGCTGAGTAAGCCTCACACTGCCTTCCTAAATGCATCGCTGCAATGGTGGGATCGCCGAGTAAGAGGGTGGACTGGCCTCACCACCTTCCTAAATGCATCGCTGCAATGGCGAGCAAAGATGCTGAGAAGCACTCTCAGCAAGCAAGGTGGCCTGCAAGCATCCCAAAAATTGCCTTCTATCATCGACTCCTTGTAAAGGACAAAGAGACGATGGGAAGAACTTCGATGGTAAAAATTTCGCTGCTGGCCAGAAAATATTTCCTATACCTCCCACACCAAAGGTGACATTAAGGCAAATAGTAAAATGGACGGACTAAACAGTCCATTTTTCAGATCGGATTGATTGTCAGAATGCCAAGCAATGGTAGCAAATTGGTTTCGGAGAAGAAAATGAAAATGAAAATGAAGATGGAAAATGGAAAATGCGAAACATTTATAGGGGGTGGAGATGAAGAGACAGAATATGAACAATCACATTTCTGCCTAGTAAATGGAATTAAATAGCCCAGAGTCTTGGGAAAAGTGGTGGAAATATCAAAAGAAAATGGACAAGATTTTTAGCACAAAGCAGTTAAACGCTTGAAGAATTGACGACTAAAAAAAAAGTCAAATAAATGCACAAGAAGTTAATGTTCATTAATGATGAACAAAGTTACAAAGGGAAAATCAAATTACAAAAGAAAAAAGACATCATGTGTCTTAATTACAGTCCACCCCATACTGAACGAATTCGTTCCCTAAGTTTTTCCCAATCCTCGTTCTGCCGAGAGGAAGTGATGTTCAATTCGACCGCGACATCATCATCAACCTCCAACTTCTTGTACTGCTCGACCAAGGACTTAGTTCGCTCAATTCCCTGGGAGGCGTTGCACTTTTTAGCAGCCATTCTCGCCCTGCAGTCGTCCATTTTGGCTTGAAGTTTCTTCATCTATGCAGCCAAATTAACCATCAAAGAGTCTTCAACCATGACTTCGGAAGAGATTTCTTTCAACTCGTCCTCAGCCTTGTTAATCTCCATACGCAAAGACTCTTTCTCAGCTACGGCTCGAAGATATTGAGTACTTTCGGCCTTTAGTTCAGCATTCTTGGCCAGCAAAGAAAGGACATCGGAGTGGATAACCTTCAACGTCGCTATAAAATCGGCAGAAAGATTGAGCGACGGAAGTATCAGTGCTTGCTCCAACTTCGCATTCAAATGCTCAAGTTTATCCTTGTGTCTGGCAGCACTAGCCCTTCGAATGTCCATATCCATGAAGGACACATACTCAAATATCGACTCCTTGAGGAACTTCAAATCTTCCTCTGAAGAAGCAGCAGGACGATCAGATGGAGCAGGGCGAGACGTCTGGACTTGCCCCCAGGAAGTGAACAAGTCTTGGATCGAACGCACAATTTTGTCAGCATCCTGCAAAGAAAATTGCCAATATTAAAGATTCTCACTACAACGAACAAGATAGAAATAGAAGTGAAGCAAAGACTACCTCATCAACAATCGTAGAAGATGGCATGTCCTCAGCCAAGTTTGCCACCAACGACTCCTCCATTCGTGAGGACTTCTCCTTGTCTGAGCGAGAAGATGTTGCCACAACGGGCGGACTCATAGGAGTATCTGCAAAACTCAAGAACAACAAATCAGAAACCAATGACACAAGCAAAGGTAAGACATCAAAAGACTGAATTACCTTCTGCTTCGATGTTTGGGGGGTTGATGCCCTGGGAAGAAGGTGGCTCATCCATGGGTTGTGATGAGGACCCTGGGACTGAAGACGTCTCTTTAAGCGTAGCCCCCTCATCAACCGGTTTGGATGAAGCAGCCTCAGCGGAGGATGATGGAGCAGGAGTTGTCGATGCCAAAGCCTTTGAAGGAGAGGCTGAGCTTTTCTGGGAAATCCAAAAGATCATCAGCACACAGAAAAGTTTCAAGTGTGGAAAAGTATGCTTGTGAGTAAACCAATTTAATTACCTTCCTCCTGACGATAAGAGGGGCATCATCATCATCATCAACATCATCCTCCAGAAAGGGAGATGCTGAGGCTGGCCGTTTGCGGCTTGGGGCACTCTTGGCTGTAGTAGGCTTGGCAGGGAGAGAAAAAGATGGACGAGCAGACTGTTTAGTGCGATGAGAAGGAGAAGGACTCCGAACGGACAAAGGAGTGACTAAAACAGGAGGAGGGGAAGAAATGCTCGGCTGGTCTAGTAAATGAAAGGCACGATTGACGTCAGTTGCAAATAATCTGCGCTTCACTGACGGCCAGAGCTGTTCAAAAAGAGGGTGAATAGCGTGGCTAGAATTGAAGGGGGCTAATGAAAAATGGCTGGTTAAAAGAAGATTGCGAGCATTTATAGCCTCTGCCTCCGCCTTATTAATAGTATGAAAATGGTCAATTAAGTTCCTTGAATATCAAGGAGGAACAGGCCAAGTTTGGCCAAAACCAAGCTGGCGAGCAAAAAATTGGGGAGCATAAATTCTACCCCTGCCTTAGCATTGGTCCCAGTCAAGATATCATGAAATAGCTCCCTCCCGGTTAAAAACGAGATCCAAATGAGTAGGGAGGTGCTCGCGCTGTCTATAGTGGAGGGGGGATGTACATAGTTTGGAGTCAAAAAAGGAGGAAAAGGAAAAAAGGAAGGGATTGAATCCAAAGAATAAAAGAATGAAAAAATGTCCCTTCTGGACATATTTACAGGAGCCAAGAGCTCCATGGCTAGCCCATTACAGCTAGCAAAGGAGCGAGAGATTGATGGAGCACCAAGCAATTGAAAATAGGATCTCAAACACAGTTGAATGAACCAAAGAGGTCCACTACCAGTGGAGATGCACCATTCTTCAATTGGGTTTGAAGAGAGGCCATGCCTCTATAAAGGGCAGCCAAAAAGAAAGAACATAAATTCAAAGACCTGCCATGTGCCAATTCATGCGCTATAGGTAAATAACTCAGGGAAGGCTTTATGCTTGGCACACACAAAACATATTTACAAAGCCAAACTAGAAGGAAGGCCACCCGCTCAGTATGGGAAGGCTTAGCGCTCGAATGATTGTGAAGGGTTTGCAGGCTTAAATAAGATTCGGTGTAGTTTTTACCAAACTTTGGGGTGCCACCAGAAACCAAGATACCAGGAAAAATGGTATCGCCCAAAGGTGGTAGATTCACCAGGGCCCCATCATCCCTTAAAGTAATAGACATGAGGCCAAGAGGGAAAATAAAGGTATTATACTTGGAAGACCAAAAACTCAAAGCAATCGAAAAGAGTGCTGAATCAAAAGTAGGAGGGCGAATAGAGATTTCTAACAAATCAGAAATCCTAGCGCTATCAAAAAGTGTCTTAGTAGGATCATGACCCACAAGGTGAGCATGCCACCTACGGAAAGCTACATCAGATTTAGGCCAAGTGCGAATACCTCTTTCGCGAAGTGGCCCTAGCGGCAGAGAGTTTAGAAATGGAGGGCCTTGAGTACAAGGAAATAGCTGACCCACCGCCGCCTGTTCAACTGCCTCTGCATTGTTGAAGAAAGGACCTAAGTAGAACTCATTGCGTTCAACATCGACGGGCGCGAGAAAACTCGGAGTTATGTATGGACGACTCAGGAGTTTCTGAAAGTCATCAAAACTAAAGGAGTCGCCAGCTTGAGATTGTGAAGTAGCCATTTGAGATGGAACGAAGTTTTTCAGGGTTACGTAGCAGGGAAGCAAAAGATGAACAGTAAATCGTGAGAGAGACGCAAAAAATTTGAGGCGTGATTTAATGGTGCAGTGAAATGACGTGTTTGGGGGTTATAAGTGTTTGCAAAATGACGCACCTTTTCAAGTTATAGAAGAAAACAATAATTGAAATTCTTGATGGTGCAGTGAAATGGCGTGTTTGGGGGTTATAAGCGTTTGCAAAATGACGGACCTTTTCAAGTTATAGAAGAAAACAATAATTGAAATTCTTGAGAATTTCGAATGTTGCTGGAAACACAAAGTGAATATGATAAAATTTAATAATTATTATTAATTTTGCCATATTGGGGGGTAATTGTTGACACATAAAAATTCAGCCCAAATCGAACGGCCCAAGGAGTGAAGCCCAATTGGAGGATCCCCAAATCAGATAGCCCAAAGAACAAAGCCCAATCAAACAAATCAAGATGAAGGCCCAAATAGGGAGGCCCAAGAACGCAGTAACGCCATCGCCCAAGTTTGCAAGTCGCCCAGAATCTGAGCGAATGGAGTGCCATATAGTAGCCCAGAGCTGTTACTCTATCCTTGCCCAAACCTTCAAGTCGCCCAAGGTCTTAACAAATATAAAGCGTTGTGGTTATCAAGACGTGCCGTTATCAAAGCAGTTATTAAAGCAGTCCTATCACGTTCCACGATTCAAGGAATTCAATCGAAAGCGGTTGAACGACGAAGAGTAATGGCAGCAATTAAAAAAGGCAGTTTTCATGACAAGTTGGCCATTATGAGGAAAGTGGGCAGTTATAGGACGATCAAGCGGTTATTAGGCGGTTGATCACAAAGAGATCGTCTGTGAAGTATAAAGGGGAGAAAAAACATAGAGCAAAAGATCGAATCAAAAACTCTCGAACAGAGAACATGTAATTTTCATTTCCTTACCTTAGACTTAAACACTTTTCTTTCAGTAACTCATGTGCTTGCGCCCTTGGAGGCACGTTGTTTTTAATTTCCAATTGTAAAGTCATCGTCAATAAAAGAACACCCCTTTTTGGGACTTTGTCGCAAGAGGTTTGTTCCTTAAACAATCGTCTGATCCTTTTTAATTGTTAGCGACTAACCCGCACGAAACAGCATGATTACATAATTTTCATAATTTTTTTAGTACGAGTCCAAAGGTAAGATGTCATTCATATACAAGAAATCAAAAGAATAATAACATAACTCGAACTAGTAATTGAAGGCAATCCAAACGTCTGTGACCAAGAAGAAATGCCCCTAAGCACTCCCCAAAATCATACAAGCAATTCGCCTACAGCATATCCAGTTTCGACCTCAACTTAAAAATAAACGAGGGATGTAGCTAGTAACCCATCAACTAAACAACTGCAAAACCTGAATCCGCACTATAACATCTATATGGCGTCAAAAGTGAAAGCAACGAGGAACTTTCCAGGGTTTTATTCGTTGAGCTCGATTCTTAAAGTTTCATTCTTCAAATTAACATTGATTTGAATAGTAATAGCCTTTCGATGCTCCACATATGGTGTCGGAGGCTGCGTCATGGGTCCATGTGGGTACCGCTTGTCAACCCAATTGGCATAGGCAACAACGTGTCCGTGTTCACGACGTGCAGACATCGGCATTGGCACTACCAGCACCAGTGGCGATAGCACCACTACTACCTATCGCACCACCAGCCCCAGCACCAGTTTTGGTCCTCTCACCTGCACTAACACTTGGAATGCACAAGAAAATGAAGCACAAGCATGAGTACAGGCACAAGCATCAGCACCTGCACCGACTATCTCCAGCCCTCCAGCACCACCTATAGCTCAAGATACTGACGAAACAATACCAACACCATCTCGACAATCACCAGCCCTCCATGCCACCTATTAAGAAGGAAGAAAAAGTGGTTTTGGGGATTTCTCTTTGTGATCAATTGGTTTGGGGCTTTTGGGTTTTGGGACGATTTTTGAAGCGTATTGTTTACGGTTATTAGAGGTTTTAATTTGGTTAAAGTGTATTAATCTAATTTCTTTATTTTTTTAGAGTAATAGGCCTAATTTCCTATTTGAAAGAGTGAGAATTTACGGGCCTAGTCCAGTAATTAAGACTGTGCTAACCCTCATATGGTCGGCCCAAACCCACAAAAAGATAAATGCTTTCACCAATTTTTACTCTGTAACTTCGATCACAATGTGGACTAACCGTGGGGATTGAGTATCAGGCTCGACCGCCTAAATACTAGTTACAAACCAGCTAATTAGCCTTTCTTGAATTAAAAAAGAAAATAGAAAAAATGAAAATGTCATGTGATGTGGTCACTTTTGACAACCTCCCGAGATGTTTCTCCTGAGGACTCACAGGGTCTTACTTATCACATATAGGGCACATAGTCCTCGGGGGTATTACACCCGAGGTCTTGCACTTTGCATATGTCCTCGGGTATCCTTTTGATATACGGGGTTCATGAGTCATTGAGCTCTTCCCTTCATACCAAACACTCTTTGGTCAGGCCCATAAGAAGTCTTACCTTTTAAGGATTATAATCTGATACAAACACCTCAACAAGACTCTTACATCCACTAGAACTCTATGTCAACAATAGCATCATTGGTCATGCAATTATACTACAAATAAAATACTCCTCTCAAGTAGGACTCTATTGGATAAAAACGTCCAACTAATTCAATTCTATTAGGAGTACACTACCTACCACTATAAATATAGGACCCAGGTCCATTATTCAGGTACATCTTTACATGCAATTTCAGCATATATCCTCACATATATTTCCTTTCTGACTTAAGCATCGGAGGGGTGACGAGGACACACATCGTTGCCTTTGTTGCAGGTACCGGAAGGCCTCGTTCGTGCTCTTTCTTGATCCTCATGATCGGGAGATTTACCAGGTACGATTTTTGGTAACATCAGTGGCGTCGTCTGTGGAAGCGCTACCAAAAGTCATGGTCAATACACGTTCAGGTCTTCCTCCAACAAGTTCATCCATACCAAGCAATCCACTTGCTAAAGATCCTCCAACTCCTCAAGAAGAACCATCAGAAATACTAATACCCAAATCGACATTTGTCACCACTAAGCATTTGAGGAACTTTGTCAACAAGTCATTAGCTTGACTCAGCTGCTGAACCCAAGCACCACACCTATACCACTGACCTCGGCACTAGAAAGCAGATTCATGGCCGACGCTCGAGCTCGAGGTTCTGTTTCTATTGTTGACGCTGTTGGGACCTCAGGCATACAACTTACGGGCCCGACCTCAAGGTTGGTCTCTTGAACATCGTGGAAGGTTAGTCCATGTGGAAGAACTAGTAGAGCTCGAGCTCGAGCCTAAACAGAAAAAGTTACTCATGGAACGATCACAACCTGAAGCTTCATTGAAAGTAGTTGTCCCTACCCCCAAGTATGTAGATTGCTTAATTTATGTCCTTTTGGCCTTGCGTGCCCTTAAACAGTTCATTTTTAGAATTCAGGCCAAGTTGTCCTTGAGCACTTACTTTATTGTGATATAGCAGTTTGCTTTTAACTTCGCTTCGTCTTGCAGACATACATTAAGCAAAAGCCCTGCCCCGAGTAGGCACAATATAGCCCTGTCCTGAGCAGACACCATCAAAGCCCTGTTACGAGCAGGCACACAAAGCCCTGCCTCGCGCAAGAACCAAAGCCCTGCCTCGGGCAGGCACACCAAAGCCCTATCAAGAGCAGGCACCACAAAGCCCTGTCCCACGCAGGCACCAAAGCCCTGTCACGATCAGGCACATTAAAGCCCTACCCCGAGCAAGCACCATCAAAACCCTGTCATAAGTAGACACATCAAAGCCCTGCCTCGTATAGGCAGCAAAGCCCTTTCACGAGCAGGCACATCAAAGCCCTACCCCGCACAGGCACCAAAGCCTTGCCCCAAGCAGGCACATCAAAGCCCTGTCCTGAGTAGGCACCTCAAACCCCTGCCCCCGCGCAGGCACCTCAAAGCCTTACCCCTCGCAAGCACCAACACCCTGTCTCACGCAGGTACATCAAAGCCCTGTCATGGGCTGGCACGTCAAAGCCCTGCTTTGAGCAATCACCTCTAAACCTTGCCCCGTGTAAGCACCTCTAAGTTTCGCAATGAATCAAAGTAAAAAACCCGACCATGAGTCTGTCTAGAGCTTTTCAAGCTCAACATATTATCAAATTTATTGAGACACAGCTCAAGGTATTATTTCACGTTGGGCTCGGGGCCTGTCTTCGAGCTCAACACATTGTCTACTCCCAATCACAAGAGCTCGGGATAATTCTCTCACATTGGGCTCGAGCTACGTCCTCGAGTTCAATTCATTAACAATCCCAGCCACACGGGCTCGGGAAATTTTTTCACATTAGGCTCGTGCCTATCCTCGAGCTCAATTCTTTTCCCAAATCCCAGCCAGAAGGGCTCGAGATAATTGTTTCACATTGGGCTCGTGCCTATCCTCAAGCTCAATTCTTTTCCCAAATTCCAGCCAGAAGGGCTCGGGATAATTGTTTCACATTGGGCTAAAGCCTATCCTCTAGCTCAATTCTTTCTCAAATCCCAACTACACGGGCTCGGGATAATTTTTTCACATTGGGCTCGTGCCTATCCTTGAGCTCAATTCTTTTTCCAAATCCCGGCCACAAAGCTCCAGATAATTGTGTCACATTGGGCTTGAGTATGTCCTCGAGCTCAATTCTTTTTCCAAATCCCAGCTCATGCCTACCCTCAAGCTCAATTCTTTCCCAAATCCTAGCCAGAAGGACTCGGGATAATTGTTTCACATTAGGCTCGTGCCTATCCTCCAGCTCAATTCTTTCTCAAATCCCAGCCACACTGGCTCGAGATAATTTTTTCACATTAGGCTCGTGCCTATCCTCGAGCTCAATTCTTTTCCCAAATCCCAGCCACAAAGCTCCAGATAATTGTGTCACATTGGGCTTGAGTATGTCCTCAAGCTCAATTCTTTTTCCAAATCCCAGCTCATGCCTATCCTCAAGCTCAATTCTTTCCCAAATCCCAACCACACGGGCTCGAGATAAATTTTTCACATTGGGCTCTTGCCTATTCTTGAGCTTAATTCTTTTTCCAAATCCCAGCCACAAGAGCTCGGGATGATTGTGTCACATTAAGCTCGAGGGCCTGTCCTCGAGTTCAATCCATTGTCAAATCCTAACCACAAGAGCTCGGGATAAGTCTCTCACATTGGCTTGAGACTATCCTCGAACTCAATACACTGTCTAATCCCAGACGCAAAGGCTAGGGATAATTATTGCACATTGAGTTCGGGCTATGTCTCCTATATAAATCATTGTCTATTCGTCGAGCTCATTCTTTTCAAAGTTTTTAAACAAAGCTCGAGTTCGAGCCTCCTTCTTTCAAAATTTTTAACAAGGTAGGGATCAAGCCCTTCCTTTCAAAATTTATGAGCTCGTGGTTGAGCTCTCCTTTTTCAAAATTTTTAACGAAGATAGGGTCTAGACCTTTCAAAATTTTATCAACGTTGGGGTCGAGCCCTTTCCCTTCAAATTTTTAATAATGTAGGGGTCGAGCACATTCAATTTTTCTAAAAGAAGATTGATAAAGAGCTCATTCCTTTCCAAATTTTCAAAGTCGTTGAAACTTAATATCCTAGGTCCATGCGCTCAAGTGGCGATCAACTCGTCACGAGCATGCTACCTCTAGGCATGATCATGCCTAACTCTTTAGCATGACCATGCCTAATCCATAACATCAACATGCCAACTTCTAGGCATGAGCATGATCACTTTTTGGCATGAGCTTGCCAACTTCTAAGTATGAGCATGACCATGCCTAATCCATAGCATCAACATGCCAATTTCTAGGCATGAGCATGACCACTTTTTGGAATGAGCTTGCCAACTTCTAAGCATGAGCATGACCACTTCTTGGCATGAGCTCTCGCCAACTTCTAAGTATGAGCATACCCATCACCATACATGCTTGTCTATCTCATCCAAAAACTTGCATATCACGCAAACCTCTGACATGGATGCACGGGGGCCAATTGTGTGGTCACTTTTGGCAACCTTCCGAGATGTTTCTCCCGAGAACTCATAGGGTCTTGCTCATCACATATAGGGGTACATAGTCCTCGGGGGTATTACACCCAAGGTCTTGCACTTTGCATATGTCCTCGGGTATCATTTCGAAATACGGGGTTCATGAGTCCTTGAGCTCTTTCCTTCATACCGAACACCCTTTGGTCAGGCCCATAAGAAGTCTTACCTTCTAAGGATTATAATCTGATACAAACACCTCAACAAGACTCTTACGTCCACTAGAATTCTATGTCAACAATAGCATCATTGGTCATACAATTATATTACAAATAAAATACTTCTCTCAAGTAGGACTCTATTGGATAAGAACGTCCAACTAATTCAATCATACTAGGAGTACACTACCTACCACTATAAATACAGGACCCAGTTCCATTATTCAGGTACGTCTTTACATGCAATTTCAGCATATATCCTCACTTATACTTTCCTTCTAGCTCAAGCATCGGAGGGGCGACGAGGACACACCTCGTTGCCTTTGTTGCAAGTACCGAAAGGCCTCGTTCATGCTCTTTCTCAGTCCTCATGCTTAGAAGATCTACCAGATACGATTTTTGGTAGCATCATATGTAGGGATGACAAAAAAATCCATTAAACCCAAAACTCACGAGGCCCCGTCCTAAACGGGACGAGTAATACGCGCTTAATTAGGTAACAGGTTGGGTATGGAATGGGAGACTTAGACCCGACTCGGGTGTGGGACAGGGACGGGTAACAAGGCACCCGCCTCGTTTAATCTTTAAAAATTAAAACTAAAAAAGAAGAAGTTAAGATGCCAACTGCCAAGCACAACATTATTTGTAATTGTAACTCTTAAGTGGCCCACTTCCTAGACTTTAGTTTCCTACTAAGCCATAAGCCATAAGGCAGTAAATAAAACTTACAGCAACCATGTTACCCATCTTCCATCATTTAGTGATTAGGGTTGCCGACTTGTAGTTACCATGACTTCTTCACGTCACCGCCCACTGGCCACTCAGAGTCTCAATCACTCTTGCTGTCTCTCACTTTTGCTCAAGTCTGACCTAGGTAATTTAACAATATCTCAAGCCCTTCATCTTCTCCAATCTTCATGCTATCTTCTCTAGGTTAGAATGTTGGTACAGTAAATTTTTTGCATGGGACAAATTACTTAATCTCTGTCTCTCTATTTCTCAATACAATTATTGAATCCACAGAGATTGAGCTCTTATATATTAACAAATTAACTTTCATGGAAGTAACTATCGGACTGTAAATAGTTGCATATTACTTAAGTTTCTGATATGAAAGGTCGAAGACAATTTGTTATGAAGAATTAAAGATAATAAGAGAACAGTGATTGAATTCACCTGTGTTTTAGCTGAATATGATCCTCTAGCAAATATGTCAGACGAGGTTGTCTCCTCGGGCATCTCATGTGTATAAGGTTTTGATTGAGGGCTAAAGGTTCCAGTCAATTCTTTGGTACTGTCCATTGAAATAATGTTCGTGAAAGGGTAAATTTTATCAAAAACTTCAACAAGTCCATATATATTCAACTAGAAACACATAATTTGAGGAAAGAGAACCTTTGATGCCAGTTTTCCAAACAGTGTTCCTCTACTTGAGGCCTGAAACAATATTGTTGCTGACCTCGAATGTAAATTTAAGGCTGTAAAGATACCCTCTTTCTATTTTCAAATGTCTGGATTACAGCATTATACATCCATATCGAGCATTGAAAGTACTCCAGCACGATCAAGTGATAATCCATCCCATGAAGACTTACCTAATCAAATAAATACACAACAAGATCCAATAGACTTGTGTAATGAGGAAGAGGATAGTAGACAAGGTAAGAAAAGAAAATTGACTTTGGTAGTATGGAACTACTTCAAAAAAAAGGTCATTAAGGGGGGGAGACAAGGCAATTTGTAACTATTATGAAAGAAAACTAGGGGCTAAAAGTAAGAATGGGACAAAACATTTGCACGAACATATGAAAAGATACCCTCGTCGAAATCAAAAAAATATTAAGCAAGCAATATTGAATCCATTGAAGGAAGCATGTGGAAGGGTTTCACTGGGTACTTACTCTTTTGATCAAGATAATGCTCAGAAAGAACTTGGAAAAATGATAATCCTGCATGAGTATCCTCTTTCAATGGTTGAGCACATTGGATTTAGAAGATTCACGAATACTTTACAACCATTATTTAAGAACGTTTCTTGTAACACTATAAAGAATGATAGTTTGAAAATGTATGATTATGATAAATTGAAAGTGATGAGCTTAGTGGAGAGGAACAATAGTAAAATTACAGTCACTACAGACATGTGGACTTCCAATCAGAATAAAGGATTCATGGCCATCACCGCATGTTTTATAGATGATGCTTGGAGACTTCAAAGTCGTATTATGAGGTACTTATCTTGTATGAAATTAATTTAGCTTATTGTTATATAATATTTAAATTAATTTTTGTCGTATCAATGTTATTTTTATATATTGGATACAGGTTCATATATGTGCCGTGTCTGCACACGTCTGAGGCATTGAGTATATCGTTGATGGATTGCTTATTGGATTGGAATATTGATCGTAAGTTGTCTACTTTGACTGTCGATAATTTTACTACAAATGATGCCATGATCAATATTCTTTTAGATAAACTTTCTGGTAGTTCACTTCTGCTAAATGGTGAATTTTTTTCATATGCGTTGTTGTGCACACATATTGAACTTGATGGTTAAAGATGGTTTAGAGATCATTAGCTCGAGTGTTGAGAAAATTCGTGATATTGTTGCATATTGGACAACAACTACAAAAAGATTAGAGAAATTTGAGACTTCAGAACGTCAATTGAAAATTTCTTGTTCCAAAAAGTTAGCACTAGATTGCAAAACGAGGTGGAACTCTACCTATTTAATGCTTCACAGTGCTTTACAATATATAGTGATGCAGATTGGAATTTGGCGAAAGAGATGTGTGAAAGGTTGGAGGTGTTTTTTGAGGCGACTGAAATATTTGTGGGACCAAGTACCCAACATCCAATCTTTATTTTTCTAATATTTGTGAGATAAAGTTTTCAATTTATGATTGGATGAAATCTCCTTATGATGAAATCAGAATGATGGCTTCAAGTATGATTGAAAAGTTTGAAAAATATTGGAGTGAGATTCGTGGAATTTTGGCAGTAGCTAATGTGCTGGATCCAAGATTTAAAATAAAGTTGGTTGAATATTATTTTCCAATGATTTATGGAAATGAATTTTCGGATCTTGAGATTCAAAATGTTAGAAGATTTTGTCAAAAACTTCTAAATGAGTACAAAATAAAACATGGATCAAGTGGTAATATGACCGAATCTTCAAATGGAACTAAGATAATTACTAATATGAGCAAAAAGGATCGGTTGGCACAATTTGATTTATTTGTTTCTAATACTACTAGTATTGATGCTATGAAATCAGAGCTTGACACTTTCTTAGACGAGTCTGTACTGCCTAGATTGATTGATTTTGATATATTGGGATGGTGGAATACAAATTCAATAAAATATCCTCTTTTGGTAAAAGTTTCAAGAGATATTTTAGCCATTCCAGTATCTACTTTGGTGTCAGAGTCTACAATCAGTACCAGTGGTAAATTTGTTAGTCCACACAGAAATATGCTTCATCCAAAGACTTTGAAACCTTTAATGTGTGCTCAAGATTGGTTATGGTCTGACATTCATGGTACCATAAATATAACTATCTATGTTTTTTTATAATTGTTATTTATGTTATTTCTTTATTACTAACTAGTTTTATTTTTTCATAGAACATTTGTCGCCTACATCATATTTTGGGTGTTGTACAAAATTAAGTGACATGGATATTGAAGAGGAGGTCAATTGATTTTCCTTTAGATGGACTTGAGTAATAAATAGTTAGATATATCATTTTTCTAACTAATACACTTCTTCAGTCATCAATTTTTAAGGAGTCAGATATAGACATTTCAGAAGAAGATGCCAGCTCTTGAAGATCTACAACATGAAGTGTTGCATTATGCTATGTTTCTCTACAAGCTACATCGTAATTTATCCAATAATTTGCACAATTAGAATATATTGGACATATTTTTAGTTGAGTGAATGTATTGTTTGTGGATTTAAGTTATGGTAAAAGACAATTATTTTGGCATTGGTGATTTGATTTTCATTTCAAGATTGAGAAGATATTTGACGTTGAACAGTTCAAAATATTGCTTAATGAATTCCTTCAATTTTACTACAACTCTTCCTCTGTTGTTGTGTAACAAGGATTATGTTAAACTTCAAGTTCTCAAAGTTTTTGAGCAGAGTAAGGAGAATTGACGTAATATTTGTCAAAATATTATATTATTACAAAGGGCACTAAATTTAGAATATATTAAAAATTGAATTAAAATGGGTCAGTAAATGGGTAGAGACCCCACTTCGCTCCCGCCCCACTCCCAACCCGTCCCCGACTTAAATGGGTATGGGGCAGGAAACTATCTAGTGGGGCAGGGTGGGCAAAGGTGCCCCGACTCATACCCGCCCGATTGTCATCCCTATCATCATGTGTTTTGTAAGGTAATGAAATGACTCAAGTTTTCAGCAATTTTTTTTTTTTTTTTTTTTTTTTTTTAAATCAACCCAGCATTGATCGGTTGAAGGTAAGGTTAAAGGATAGATGATCGAATTGGACTTTGTACCAGTTTTTGAAAAGCATAAACAAATAGAGGGGAAAAAAAAACTTATTTTTAGAAAAGGAGTCGAGTAAGCCGATCTCAAACATTCGTCTAAATGAATCAACCAAATTTGTTACTCTGATATGGATTTCATTGATATAATGCTTTATATGTAATCGAATCGAATTCTTAACAAGTTCATATTTTTCCAACTGAATTGACGTTCATTCCGCTTGATTATTATGAGATTTGGTTCTAAGGAGAGAGAATTGATTTCAAAGAAATATTTTGAACTTCATTACCAAACACGTGGGACTTGGTGGCATAGGCCCATCGAACTACCTAATGTGTTTTCCTATTTTGATTCTAACTTTCCAAAAGGGACGATTATCCATTTATTTTTTTTGAATACCCAGTTTCGTCAAACTAAATCCTGGACTTCTAGTCACCGGCCCCTCAGTGACTCGAGGAGGTAAATCGCAGGTTATGCCCTTGTTGACTCCCAAGTTCCCACTTGATTTATACTCCTGACCCCAAGAGAATCCTCCTCACTACGTTGATCAGGAATCGAACTCTCCACGCTGAGGTTGCAAGCCCACCATAGTGATTGTTCCACCAACTCGGATGTGCGTTGGGGGGCTCGATTATCCATTTATTACTTTATTGTTAGCTAACTATAATTACTAACAATTGACATGACATTAGCCTTTGATAAGCTTGCTGTTGGGTCACCATACAGTTAAGGATTTCCAATTTCTGATGGTCCTCATTGACCATCGATACATAAACAAATGGTAGGTTGACATTTGGACGAATTTGATTGGGTTTTTAGGAAAATTGTGATATGCTCAATCTAATTAACAAAATGGGGTCATCCAGAACTCAAGTGGGCTTTCCATATTTGTTTACTAGAAAATTGCACCCTTGGTACTCAATCTATTGTTTAGAAAGCAAGTTTTGTTCAATCTTTAAAAATTAACAAATTGGTTCTCAACCTTTCAACGATAATTGACTATCAGACTCCAATACGAAAACCGTCAAAAATGAATATAACCATTTATTTTCATTTTGCTAATCCCTTGGCATAATGAAAATCAAATTGTTATATTTTGTCATTACTACAACATGACGTAAATGATTTTGGATTCACAATATTTCTCTACAAGTATTGGATTCAAACTTTTCATTTTCAAGCCCCATCCACGTGCCTTCGAATTGTCGTTAGACACCCATAAAACTTGATTTGCTTCATTCGCAAGTCAGGGAAAACTATCTTTAAAAAATTAGACATATGAGACCCACATGATGATTCACATGGATTTGGACATGTTCTCTAATGGAGACGGATTGTTACACATTGATGACAAAATTGCTATATTTCTAAGGTTGGGGACCAAAGCTACTAGAGTATTAGTTTGAAGACCAATTGTGCAAATTTCCCCTTTATCTAATTAGGAAACACCATGTCTTTATCAATCTCATCACATGGACTCAATTAACTTTGATATCCAATTCAGAAGGAGTTCTCATGAAACTGCTTTATAATTTATATAGCTAATTATTACATGAAAGCATGCCGATGGTACTCGTATTGTTCCTTATATCTTTCAAATTCAACTTCTGTAAACTATTCAACTTGTGCATATGGCAAATTCATTTCAAGAAGAGTGTGATTACCTGTTCAAGGCTGTTCTTATCGGGGATTCAGCGGTTGGGAAGTCCAATCTTCTTTCAAGATTTGCTAGAAATGAATTTCACTTAGACTCCAAGCCAACCATTGGAGTCGAATTCGCTTATCGGAATATTCAAATGGGAGATAAGCTCATCAAGGCTCAGATTTGGGATACTGCTGGCCAAGAAAGGTTATATCTTCCTCTTTCTTCATCACTTCACATATTTTTTTCATCACGTCTGAGTAACAATAACCAAAGTCTAATTCTCAATAAATTCGGGATCAATCCTGTTCGACTAATTCCTATATATAGTGAAAGTGTCTGCAGAACTTTGATCATACGAACATAAAACTAAGATTTATTGAAAATTAGTGAAGATTTTTTACAGTCATGATGAATTCATTTGCAAAGGAAGTTTTCAAGACAACTTCATGATCCATTCAATGGTTTATGGTAACAAAACCATGTCTTTTAATTTCTATGTAGAAAAAGGGGTTATGAGTGGTCCATGTGGCCAAGTTTAGGTATTCAAGCTCGACCATATGGTAGGTGCAAAAGTGGGAATAATACAACAGTCCTAATGTGAAAAGCGATATCTTGTGCAGATTTAAAGCCATTACAAGTTCATATTACCGTGGAGCTCTAGGCGCCTTACTAGTCTACGACACAACTAGGAGGGCAACGTTCGAGAATTTGAAGAAATGGTTGCACGAGCTACGTGAATTTGCTAGCCCCGACATGGTTATTGTTCTTTTGGGCAACAAATCTGATTTGAGTCACTCTAGAGAAGTTAATGTAGAAGAGGGACAGAGCTTGGCTCAGGAGGAAAATCTTTTCTTTATGGAAACATCTGCTAGAGAAAATGTGAATGTGGAAGAGGCATTTCTTCAAATGGTTGGTGGAATATTTGAAATTGCCAGTCAAAAAAGTCTTCAAAATAAGACAAATGAAGCAACTAATCCAACACTTCAAGGAAAAAAAGAGATAATTTACGTTGACGAAGTATCGGCCACTAAACGAACTAATAATTGTTGTTCATATTGAACTAATTCACATTTGTTTATGTTGGACACATGTATAAATGGAAGGTGTATTTTGATTGATATTATAAAATGAACAACGTTTTACGATGTGGGTCTATTATGCCTCTGTTTGGCTTCCATTAAAACTCTTTAATTTAATTAAAAAAAATCTATCTCTTATTTACAATTACAAAATTTTCAATAAAATAATATTACACATAAATCGAAATTTTTTTATTCTTTTACAACCATCAATTTTTCAAAAACATATCATTCTTACCATTATAAATCCAAATAATGAGGGGCCAAACAAAGGCTATAATCCTCCTTGATTACCTTGACTCGTTGACACATAAATAGTGAAACCGGTCAACGCAGTAAACAATATTGATGTATAGTCCATATATATATGTGTGTGTGTGTATGTAAATTTGTGATTTAATTGAGAGCACGTTTTGTCATTTTTCCAAGATAACTCGAGCTTGAATGGGAATGGTATCTTCGTTAAAGAGCAAAGTTAAGTGCCACGAACTCAAAATACATTATTTAGTTTTATGAAGTGAAAATAGGAATGAATGAAAAAAGTTTATGGTGTTTGGTTTGCTATTTTCAATTAAAAATAAATTGCAAAAAAAAAAAAAAAAGAATAAATTTTTAGCATAAAACTCAAAACATATTTTTAACCGTTTGAATATTTTTAGTGAAAATTCTAAAAACACTTAAAATATTGCAACACTCAGCTTTAATGATAATGGTACCTTCGTTAAAGAGCAAAGTTAAGTACCACGAACTCAAAATACATTATTTAGTTTTATGAAGTGAAAATAGGAATGAACAGAAAAAAGTTTATGGAGAGTTTGGTTTGCTATTTTCAAACTATTTTCACTTAAAAGTATTTTTTCGAAAACAAGGATAAATTTATAACGTGAAACTCAAAAAACATTTTTAACATTTTGAATATTTTTAGCGAAAATTCTGAAAACACTTAAAATATGGGAGAACAAGCATTTAAATTAAATTTTTATTTAAATAAAATTTTAACAAATAAAATTATAAAATTCAAAATAAAATATAAAATTCCAAAAACTAAAATGAAATTTCTGAAAAAAAAATTTAGAAAAAATAATAAAAATAGTTCTAACGAATGATTATTTATATACAAATTTTAAAAAATATAAATGAACATAGACAAAAATATTTTAAGTCCACACCATTAATTTTTTATTTTTATTTCTTATATTTTAAAATTGATTTATTGTTTTCTATAATTTTTTAGCGAGAAAAAATATTATACGATTCATCGACTTTAAATGTTTATAATATCTGACAATATATTAACATAAAATTATTTTATAGTTACAAGATAATCAAATTTAATGAAATAAAATTTCATTAAATAATTCTTCAAAATTTCAGACCAAACATGTTTTTTATTTTTAATTTTGAGAAATAATCTTTCAAAATGACAATCAAAACACGTTTTTTGAAATTTTAAAACAAAAAATAGAAAATGAACTCGAAATTCAAAATTGAAAACCGAAACATAAACCAAATAGGCCCTTAAAGTTTTTTGACTATCTTGAAACGATTCAAAGTTCAGGTGCTAAAGAGAATGATAGTGTAAAGTTTGGGTCACGAACTCAAAATACATTATTTAGTTTTATGAAGTGATAATAATGGAAAAAAGCTCAGTTTTTCTGACGGTTTTGAAACAATTGAACATTTAAGTGCTAATCAAAAAGTTCTATTTAGGCTGTGTTTGATTAGAGCTGGGCATTTTCCATAGAATTCCACCTTTCAATTTAACCTTGTTTGATAATTTTTTTTTATTTATTTTTTATTTTTTATCCTAGAATTGAATTTCGAACTTGAATGCCACACAAGCCAAATTCCACCAATTCAAGGAATTGGAATTCTCGCCAAAATGATGAGAATTGGAATTCCCGATGACTGTAGTTTTTATTTTTTTATGGTAATGAAAACAAATTTTAAGAATTATTGTGAAAAAAATTTCTCTTTAACTGACAATTTTCATGTAAAATAAAGTCAAACGAATACCAAAAGATAGATTTTTTTTTTTTGTTTTGGCAATGGAAACGAATTTTAGCCCAATACCAGTAAATTCTATCATTATATATATATATTTTTTGGCAATGGAAACGAATTTCATCCCAATACCAGTAAATTCTATCATTTTAATTGACAATTTTCATGTAAAACAAAGTCAAATTAACACCAAAAAACACTTTCATTTCAACATTTTTCAAATGAAAAATTATACCAATCAAACATAATAATTTACAATTAAAAGGAAAATAATTTTTAGGCAATTCAATTCCCTGAAATTCGTTTTCTAGGCAATTCAATTACATTTTTGTAATCAAATGGACCCTTAGGCTTTCAAACCTTTGACTTTTTCTGTTGTGAGACCTAAACCTATCTAGTGAAGTACCGAGCTCTGTTTTTATAAAGAATCATGTTACAATGTTATAATTCTTGACATAATGTTACATGATATTTTATCATTAGATGGTTTTAAACACACTCAGCTTTTTCATCAAATTATATGTTGCCTTCTTTGATCATGACACTGCATTTGTTAAATTTCCACTGGAATAGTGACAAATTCTGTTTTATAAAAACTCATTGATTAGCCTTGCTGATCAAGTATACAAATTAACCCTTTGATTTGATTTTTTTGAACATAAATAATGTCAATTTTATGCTTCATGAAAGTCATTTGTTGCTCGCCAAATACTATGTCTATGAAAGTACATAAAATTTCAACTTCTATAAGTGATGAGTTTGTTTCACTCATGGTTTTCGCACAATTTTAGCTTGATTAAATATTAGATTTTATGAGTGTAGAACGTTTTTGATGTGTTTGTTAGTGTTGTTTTGAAGATAAGGAGAAGCAATGAGAAAAGAAGTAGTAAAGTGGATGAAGAGGCCAAAAACATGGAATTGGGGCAGAAAGATGGCGCTTAGGCCCCACACTTATAGCGCCTAGGCGCTACGAAACGAAGAAAAGATGAAAATTGGACCCGAAAGGCAGCGCCTAGGAGCTACAACCATAGCGCCCAGGCGCTACCACCAGCGCCTAGGCGCTGAAGACACAGCGCCCAGGCGCTATAGCCAGCGCCTAGGCGCTGCGATTGGCGATTTAGGGCGCGTTTTTTTGGGCCGTTTTTAAAGCCATAGAAACCCTACTTCAACATAAAAACGTGGAGGCACCTATAAATACATCCTCCTCATACTTTTGAAGGGTTCTTGACATATTGGAGAGAAAAACAACAAGAAGGGAGATTCAAAGGAGAAATTTAAGAAGATTAACACCAAGAATTGAAGATTGGAAGCACTCTTTGGAAGAGGAAGAAGATCTTGGTGCAAGAATTCCACTTTTTCTTCTACACCTTTATTTCAAACTCGGTGATGTATTCAAAGACAATCTCCTATTTTTCTTCCATTATTATGAGTAGTTAAATTTCATGTTAGGGCGAACAATGTAATCTTTTGGAACCCTTTATTTCATGCAATTGAGTTTCTAGTACTTTTTTATTTCATGTGTTGATTTTAATATTGTTCTTAATACATTTAATTATTTGATCACTAATTAGATGATTTGTGAACAATGATTGCGTAGAGATGTGGATTATTTGTTTAGACCACATGTTAAAATCCGACAAATTGATATAATGTGTAGAGATACCTATATTGATTGCTGCGGTCGTGTGTGAATTCTTAGAACCAATGTTTCGTTTAATTAAATTTAATTTGCATAGAGATATGGAATTAAACTAATTAAGTAGGCTCAATGAGAACTCGAGAGGGGTAAGTTGAATACAATAGAAGAATTCGACCGAACACTACCTTAGGTTTTATGAATCTTGATTTATGAAGTAAAGGTGACCAATAGGTGAAATTGTTCCGCCCTAACGTCCATTTATTGTTTGAATTCTCAATCACTTTTCATTGAATTCAATCACATTTTTAAGTCTTTAGAATAAAAATCACATTTAATCATTATTTTTGATTTACATTCGTCAAATAGTAGTTAAAGAAAGATTAAATTAAGTGCTACAAAATAGTCCTCGTGGGATCGATAATCGGACTCTTAGGTCCACTATTACTTGTTACGGATCGTACACTTGCGAAACAAAATTTTACAACAAGTTTTTGGCGCCGTTGCCGGGGACTATTTCTTTTAGTCTTAATTTATTTTTTTATTTTGGCTATTATTTGATTAGTTTTTATTTTATTTTATTTACAGAAAAGTGTGTTCGTTGTATGCTCCGTGCCCAAGGCGACGATCTTGAACCATTTGATTCGGAGATAGAACGTACCTTCAGACGAAGACGCAAGGAACACAAACAAAAACAGCAACATCAAATGGCTGACAAACAACAAATCCATATCCCTATTCAGCCGATTGGGCAAATGGCCGCAAGAGTGGTGGCACCACCAGAACAACAATATGAACGAAGGGAAATAAATGAAGGGGATTTGCCAGTATCAATGTTCCTGACACCTATAGCAGCACCCATGCGCTCCAGTATCGTTTATCCAGATTTTGGGGTGAATAACTTTCAGATCAGGCCAGATTGGATTAATTTGATGAGCAACACCTTGCAATTTTACGGGCTACCTCAAGAGAATCCAAATACGCATATTTCTAGATTTCTCAGAAACTGTCAGAACTTTCATGCTCCGGGAGTCAATGAAGATGCTATTAAACTACGACTATTCCCATTTACATTGAGAGATGCTGCATTGGAGTGGTTAGATGCTGAGCCTCACGCTAGCATTACTACATGGGAAGAACTAATCAGGAAGTTCTGTAATAAATTTTTCCCACCAGCGAGGGTAGCTAAAATCAGATTAGAAATTCAAACTTTTCAACAGAAAGAGGGAGAAAGCTATCACGAAGCATGGAATAGGTTTAATGAGTTGATGAGAAAATGCCCAAACCATGGAATTACTATAGGTAATCAAGTGCAGTACTTCTACACTGGACTTACACCACTGTCACTGTCAAAATCTCAAGTCGATGCCTCAGCTGGAGGATCAATTATAGGAAAATCTGTGCAGCAAACCATGGAACTGTTTGAGTTGATTGCTACTACACATTCCATGTTCTCATCGGAAAGAGTGGCGCCACCAAAGACAGGAGGAATGTATGAGTTAGACAGCGCAGCAGCTACCAACGCCCAAATAGTGGCATTGACAAAACAAGTGGAGTTATTGGTGAAATCACAAACGAAAGGAGCACATGCAGTGACAGCTGGTCCATCATGCGAGAACTGCGGGGCTAATCATCTGACATAAAACTGCACATCTATAGGCTATCCCGACGAGCAGGTCAATTTCATTCAGAATGGGTCTCAAAATTTTAATCCATTTGCTCAAACATACAACCCAGGATGGAGACAGCACCCAAATTTCAGATGGTCAGATAATCAACAAGGGAACAGTTCAAATAATGCCCAACAAGAGAAAAAACCAAGTTTGGGGGAGATGTTCAACCAGTATATGCAGAAGACTGACAAGGTGTTTCAGCAGATTGACACTAATTTTCAGAATCAGCAAGCATCAATCAAGAAGTTGGAAACACAAATTG
>NC_036248.1:3407993-3475321 GCF_002742605.1 Olea europaea var. sylvestris
GAAAGGAAGGAAACACCTGCAGTGAGAGCACCCAGCCCCGTGAAGGCTTATGTGCCACCAATTCCATTCCCTCAAAGGTTACAAAGAAAGAAGTTGGATAATCAGTTTGCCAAGTTTGTGGAGATTTTCAAGAAACTGCACATCAATATTCCTTTTGCAGACGCAATTGCCCAAATGCCCAGCTATGCAAAATTCTTGAAAGAGATCCTATCTAACAAAAGGAAGCTGGAAGAACATGAGATAGTATGCTTGAACGAGGAGTGCAGTGCAATACTATTGAGAAAGCTACCTCCTAAGCTAAAAGACCCAGGAAATTTCACTATACCTTGCACAATTGGTTCTAATTTCTTTGAACATTCTTTATGTGATTTAGGTGCCAGTGTTAATTTGATGCCTCTCTCTATTTACAGGTCTCTTGGATTAGGAGAAGCAAAACCTACAACAATCTCGTTGCAACTGGCAGACAGATCGATCAAACGACCAAAGGGAATTATTGAAGATGTGCTGGTTAAAGTCGACAAATTTATTTTTCCGGCTGATTTCATCATTTTGGACATGGAAGAGGACTCAAATATTCCTCTGATCTTGGGAAGACCGTTCTTGGCTACTGGGAGAGCATTGATTGATGTGTATGATGGAAAAATGATTCTTAGAGTGGATAATGAGCAAATCATATTCAACGTGTTCAAGGCAATGAAACACCCATTGACTTCCGACACTTGCTGCCAAGTTGATGTTCTTGAAGAGCTTGTGGTGGATACATTCGATATAGAGCATCACACAAATCTTTGTGAGGCAGAATTTGCACAATTGGAAGCAACAAATGCAAGAAAAGCTGAATGTATTATCAACTTAGCCGAGCAACCCATAGGAAGAAGGCATTGGCAGTGTAAATCTCTAGGAGACAACCCTTCTCCCCCGGTACCCTCCGTGGAAAAGGCACCTACTCTTGAACTTAAGCCCTTACCTTCCCATCTTCGGTATGCATATTTGGAAGAATCGTCAACACTGCCAGTAATCATTGCAAATGATATGACAAGGGAAGATGAGAATAAATTGTTGGAGGTACTCAGGCAACACAAAACGGCAATTGGATGGACAATAGCAGATATAAGAGGGATCAGTCCAACTCTTTGCATGCACAAGATTCTAATGGAGGACGGGTCGAGGGCATCAGTGGAAGGACAACGCCGATTGAATCCAACCTTGAAAGAAGTAGTGCGAAAAGAAGTGCTTAAATTATTGGATGCAGGAATAATTTATCCCATATCTGATAGTTCGTGGGTGAGTCCTGTACATGTTGTACCTAAAAAGGATGGAATCACAGTGGAGAAGAACGAGAACAACGAGCTGATACCAACACAATTAGTGACAGGGTGGAGGGTTTGCATAGATTATAGAAAGCTAAATAATGCAACCAGAAAAGACCATTTTCCATTGCCATTCATTGATCAGATGTTGGAAAGGTTGGCAGGACATTCTCATTATTGCTTTCTGGACGGATATTCAGGGTATAATCAGATAGTAATTGCTCCAGAAGACTAAGAGAAGACAACCTTCACATGCCCTTATGGAACATTTGCGTTTAGAAGAATGCCTTTTAGTTTATGCAATGCACCGGCAACCTTTCAACGATGCATGATGGCTATCTTTTCTGACATGGTAGAAAAGTACATTGAGGTTTTTATGGATGATTTTTCTGTGTTTGGAGATTCCTTTGACGGTTGCTTGGAGCGGTTGGCTCTTGTATTGCAAAGATGTGAGGAGAAGAACCTTGTGCTTAATTGGGAAAAATGTCATTTCATGATAAAGGAAGGAATAGTACTGGGACATAGAATTTCTGCACAGGGGATTGAAGTGGACAAAGCCAAAATACAGGTAATTGAGAAAATGCAGCCACCTAATTCAGTAAAGGGGATCAGGAGTTTTCTGGGACATGCAGGATTTTATAGAAGATTCATTCAAGACTTCGCAAAAATTACAAAACCGTTGTGCAACTTGCTAGAGAAAGATATACCCTTTCAATTTTCTGAGGAGTGTTTGAAAGCCTTCAACATTTTGAAAGAAAAATTGACATCGGCACCTGTGATAGTGGCTCCAGATTGGGAATTGCCTTTTGAGCTCATGTGTGACGCCAGTGACTTTGTAGTGGGGGCAGTACTTGGACAACGCAACGAAAAAGTATTTCATGTTGTCTACTATGCTAGCAAAACATTGAATGATGCTCAGATCAACTATGCAACAACTGAAAAGGAATTGCTTGCAGTTGTTTTCGCTTTTGACAAATTCCGTTCTTATCTGATTGGGTCCAAAGTGATAGTTTATACAGACCATGCAGCTCTGAAATATTTGTTTGAGAAGAAGGATGCGAAACCAAGGCTAATTCGCTGGGTGCTGTTACTACAAGAATTTGACATCGAGATTCGTGATAAAAAAGGAACAAAAAATCAGGTAGCAGATCACTTGTCAAGGATAGAGCAACATCAGAATTCAGATAATATGAATATCAATGAGGTCTTCCCAGATGAACAGTTACTGCTGGTAGAAAAAGCTCCGTGGTATGCAGACATTGTTAATTACTTAGCCAGTGGCTATATGGATCCGGATCTCACCTATCAGCAAAAGAATAAGCTCAGTCATGAAGCGAAATTCTATTACTGGGATGATCCAAACTTGTATAGGAGAGGGGCGGACCAGATCATTAGGAGATGTGTGCTTGAGGATGAAATGAAACCGATCCTCTCACGAGTACATGCTTCGGCTTATGGAGGGCACTTTGGCCCCACTAAAACAGCAGCAAAGGTGCTCCAATGTGGTTTCTTTTGGCCTACATTGTTCAAGGATTGCCATAGTTTCTGTAGGTCATGCGATAAGTGTCAAAGAACTGGTAACATATCAGCGTGTCACGAGATGCCACTTAACAACATTTTGGAAGTGGAAATATTTGATGTTTGGGGGGTTGATTTTATGGGTCCGTTTCCATCATCTTACAACAATCGGTACATCCTGGTCGCGGTGGATTATGTTTCAAAATGGGTAGAAGCTAAAGCATTGCCTACTAATGACGCAAGGGTGGTGGTCGACTTCATAAAGAAACACATATTTAACCGATATGGATCACCTAGGGCAATTATAAGTGATGGTGGAACGCACTTCCGCAATCGGTTATTCCAAGCAGTTTTGCATAAGTACGGAGTACAACATCGAATTGCCACTCCTTATCACCCTCAGACTAGTGGACAAGTGGAAACATCAAACAAACAATTGAAAAGAATTTTGGAGGTCACTGTGAATGCATCTCGCAAGGATTGGTCAAAAAAATTGGACGATGCTTTATGGGCATATCGCACAGCTTACAAGACGCCTATAGGAATGTCCCCATACGGACTAGTCTTTGGGAAAGCATGCCACCTACCAGTGGAATTTGAGCACAGAGCGTATTGGGCATTGAAGCAGTTAAACATGGACCTCGATAAGGCTGAAGAAACAAGAATACTACAGCTAAATGAGTTGGAGGAATTCAGAAGAGAGGCATATGAGAATGCATCCATCTATAAGGAAAGGACAAAGCAGTGGCATGACAAGAACATCAGGCAACGAATTTTTCGAGTAGGGGATCAAGTGCTATTATACAATTCCCGGCTTAAACTTTTCCCAGGAAAATTGAAGTCTCGATGGTCCGGCCCTTTTATGGTCTCTCAGGTGTTTCCCTACAGGACAGTTGAATTACACCATCCAACTAAAGGAAATTTCAAAGTAAATGGTCAACGCATCAAGCATTATGTGGAAGATTTTCCCACCGCTAAAGAGAGTCTGGATCTAGCTATTCCCGAATAACTGCGGCACTACGTCCAGCTAATGACGTAAAAGAAGCGCTTCTTGGGAGGCAACCCAAGCTCTATTCTTTATTTGATTATTGGTTTATGCTTTGATTTTGTTTTCTTCCTTTAATAATTTATACTATCGTAGTAACTCTTTCTCTTGCTTTTGTAGGAGAATCCATGAAGGTTACATATCGCGAAATTTGAACTCTACAATGAAAATGAATGAGTGTGAAAAAGGGTGAGGTAAAAAAAAAAATTTTTTTACAAAACGAAGGCAGAAACTCAGCGCCTAGGCGCTGAGTTCGCAGCGCCCAGGCGCTGGGTTCTGCCAATTTTGGCAGAAACGCAGCGCCTAGGCGCACCTTTGCGTTTCGGGCAGAAACGCGTCCCCCCCTCATTTTTTTTATTTTTTTTTCTTCTTTCTTTCTTTCTTTCTTGTCTATTTCTTATACCCTAAGTCCCCATCCCTCATACGATTTTCCCCAACCCTCTTTCCCTCTCATCTCTTCCCTCTTCCCTCTCATCTTCTCCCCCTAACCCTTGCCTTTACCTTTTTTTCTTCTCCACCTCAACCCCTCCAAGGTAAACTCTTCCCCTCTCTTTCTTTTTTTTAGTTTTGTTTTTGGTTAAATTTATATTATCACCTCACCCACATCACATTTTTTTTTTCAATTCCACATTTTTTTGGCCCCCCTACCACTCCCCTTTGTTGTTTTTCCACATCTCTTTGTTGATAAGTGTGCATTCATCCATCCCAATTAGTTTCCACAACACCATTCCAGGTATGACTTTTGTATTTGCTCCTCTTACATTATAGTTGTTGCGTTTATGTGCCTATTTTTGTTAATTATGTTACGAGGAGGGCTTGCCTTGTAGTAGTGTCAAGAACTTTGTGTGTTGTGCGAATATTGTGGCATGAACTACTCCCAACTTATAGGCAATTTTTTGGTGGAAATTTGGTGCATTCAATGTGTTTGATGAATTGTCTAGGTGAACTTAGTTGGGTAGAAGGAGCTATTTTGGCTATTGTGCTAATTGAATTATGTGGGAATTGCCATGTAGATGATTATGAGTTGACAATTGGGTTTAGAGTACATCAATTGCACGTTTGACCATAGTTTCCTCTTATGGCTAGATTTTTAGCCTTGCCTTATTGTCCTTTATTACTGTTTTTGCTCATGGTTTGCTGTTCTACCCTTGTACAGGTCCAATGCCGCCTAAAAAGAGAACTAAAGCCGCAGCCTCCTCTTCTAGCTCATTTGACAGGAGCAAATTCATTAGTGCCGAGGCCGCTGAACGTTATAATAGCTTGGTGGTACACAAGACCTGTATTCCTGAACGTGGTTTTGACAATTATATGACAGAGCAAATAGGTCGGAGGAATTGGGAGGTGTTTGCTCGGCAGCCACGACCGGCGCTAATTCCGGTTGTTAGAGAGTTCTACGCCAATGCAAAGGAGCATCGAGATTTTCGAGTGTTTGTGCGGGGTAAATGGATACCGTTTGATAGAACCTCCATCAACAGGTTTTATCATTTGCAAGATATTGAAAATGACGAGTACTCTAGACTTCGTGACGAGGGTGTTGATCCTGATGAGGTTATTCAAGCCTTAACTACAACTGGCACAACATGGAAACGTTCGGAGACTGATGTAATTAACTTCCCTGCTTCTGGTATGACTTCGGGTTGTAAGGCTTGGCACCACTTCATTTCTGGTAAACTTATTTCCAGTAGCAACTTAAGTGAAGTAACAAAGGAACGGGCGACCCTCAATTATGCCATTCAGTGCCGCCTATCCATAGATGTTGGTAAAGTTATTCACAACAACATCTTACATACTTTGAGAGGATCGACTACCGGTGGTCTAGGGCACCCTTCATTGATCTATGAGCTTTGCTTAGCGGGTGGTGTCGTCACATACCCGACTGAGGAGGTTGTGCACCCCAAACCGGCTATCACACGAGCACGTACTTAGAAGTTCTTATACCGCTCCGAATCCACCAGTGCTCCACCCCCTCCTCAGAGCGACCAGCCACCCCGTTCACGCCGACCGACACCTGCTAGTGATCCCACTTCTGCTCTTGCCGCTCAGCTTCATGACATGCAATTGCAAATGAATTTGATGCAAAATACCTTGTGCGAGCAATTCCATTATCAGCATGAGTTTAATGCGACTTTGGCTTCGATGTACCCTGATCGAACATTTCCTCAGCCGCCTCTCCTACCTGATCACGCTGCAAATCCTATTCCAAATACCCAGGACGACGATGTCGAGGACGACGATTAGTCGTCGTCCGTCAGGTACGTCCCCTCCCCATTTTGTTTCTATTTCACATTGAGGACAATGTTTTCGTTAAGTTTGGGGGAGTGTGAATAATTTTGCTTACGTTGTTGATTTCCTCGAATGCTTATGTGTGATTTGCTTGTTTGAAAAACAAAAATTCGTTTCTTTTTGCATGTTTGTGTGTGTTAGATAACCTTGCCGGTATTGATATGTGTAATTGAGAACATGCATTGATTTATGAATTGTGGACGAGTTATGTGTGTGAGTTAGATTTTTGCTTATTCATGTGAAATGGAAATTATTTTTTGCACGTGAGTTGATTGTAGCATTGTACATGAGGAGGTTGATTCACGCTTATAGGTTGAACTAGAGAACTTAGATGCTAAACCCAAACAACCATTAAACATCACAATACTCTTAAACCAAATTTAGGATGTTTGGATGATTGCACTGTTGTAGGAAAACTTGAAGATAAATGTGAATTTCGTGTGTGTTAATGTTTGTGTGGACTGTCTGAGACTAATGGGATGAAAATTGGGTGAAAACCTTAAGTTAGAGGTCGATTTTCGAGGATAGGTGTTTAATAAGGGGTATTGCACTAATCATCGCATAAAAAAAAAGATCCCAATGAGGACAACTTTAATAATCTCATTGTAAATCGTCTCTTCGTAGCCTTTATGACTCGAGTGATTAAGCCTGTAAGGGTTTAAAACCTGGTGCCCTAAAGTCATCTGATTTGGGAGTCATCGGCCTAAGAGGTTGAAGCAGTCAAAAAAATAAAGAGAATCTTCATTTGTTGATATGTGGAACTACAATCAATAAAATCTAACCAAACTTGAGTGGTGTAAGAAATTAGTATTGAAAATTTAACCTTAGGTTACACCATTGGAAAGAAAAAAGAAAATAAGTTTGGGGGTGTGTGAATCCCACGAGCAAGGTAAGGAAAAATTTGACTTCTAAGGTTGGGAATTGGGTCAACTTATTATTGTACAGCGTTGCACTTGACTCTCCATACACACACACCCGTTTTGCATTGAATAAGTGAGAATTTAACTTTTGCATTATAGCTTTGAAGTGGTTCATGGAATCGAAGTTATGTTTTTTTAATTCTAAGACATGAAGGCAAGTTATCTAGCGAAATTTATTTTTAGTGATTTTGTTTGTCTTGATTGTGCTTGTGTGTCTGTTAATTATTCTTATGTGTTTTAGTGTTTGCTCGAGGACTAGCAAATGGTTAAGTTTGGGGGTATTTGATGAGTTTGTTTCACTCATGGTTTTCGCACAATTTTAGCTTGATTAAATATTAGATTTTATGAGTGTAGAACGTTTTTGATGTATTTGTTAGTGTTGTTTTGAAGGTAAGGAGAAGCAATGAGAAAAGAAGTATTAAAGTGGATGAAAAGGCCAAAAACATGGAATTGGGGCAAAAAGATGGCGCTTAGGCGCTACACTTATAGCGCCTAGGCGCTACGAAACGAAGAAAAGATGAAAATTGGACCCGAGAGGCAGCGCCTAGGCGCTGTCTTGTAGCACCTAGGCGCTGCGATTGGCGATTTAGGGCGCGTTTTTTTGGGCCGTTTTTAAAGCCATAGAAACCCTACTTCAACATAAAAACGTGGAGGCACCTATAAATACATCCTCCTCATACTTTTGAAGGGTTCTTGACATATTGGAGAGAAAAACAACAAGAAGGGAGATTCAAAGGAGAAATTTAAGAAGATTAACACCAAGAATTGAAGATTGGAAGCACTCTTTGGAAGAGGAAGAAGATCTTGGTGCAAGAATTCCACTTTTTCTTCTACACCTTTATTTCAAACTCGGTGATGTATTCAAAGACAATCTCCTATTTTTCTTCCATTATTATGAGTAGTTAAATTTCATGTTAGGGCGAACAATGTAATCTTTTGGAACCCTTTATTTCATGCAATTGAGTTTCTAGTACTTTTTTATTTCATGTGTTGATTTTAATATTGTTCTTAATACATTTAATTATTTGATCACTAATTAGATGATTTGTGAACAATGATTGCGTAGAGATGTGGATTATTTGTTTAGACCACATGTTAAAATCCGACAAATTGATATAATGTGTAGAGATACCTATATTGATTGCTGCGGTCATGTGTGAATTCTTAGAACCAATGTTTCGTTTAATTAAATTTAATTTGTATAGAGATATGGAATTAAACTAATTAAGTAGGCTCAATGAGAACTCGAGAGGGGTAAGTTGAATACAATAGAAGAATTCCACCGAACACTACCTTAGGTTTTATGAATCTTGATTTATGAAGTAAAGGTGACCAATAGGTGAAATTGTTCCGCCCTAACGTCCATTTATTGTTTGAATTCTCAATCACTTTTCATTGAATTCAATCACATTTTTAAGTCTTTAGAATAAAAATCACATTTAATCATTATTTTTGATTTACATTCGTCAAATAGTAGTTAAAGAAAGATTAAATTAAGTGCTACAAAATAGTCCTCGTGGGATCGATAACCGGACTCTTAGGTCCACTATTATTTGTTACGGATCGTACACTTGCGAAACAAAATTTTACAACAATAAGCACAACAAAATTAACATGTTCGTGTTCAACATTCCATAATTCACTTTTGGTTTGATGATTTGGGACAATTGGAAGAGAGAGAGAGAGAGAACGTACAAATTTCAATTACCTAATGATATATAATTCAATCACATGCCGCATTCAATAAGACGTGTACAACTTGGAGTTCAATAATTGCATGGTGAATCAAGAAGATCCATTTTCCAATTCAAGTGCAACAAGAACCTCTACAGCTAGGACGCGCATAACTTTTTGTTTCAAGTGTGTAAGATCATACACGGAATGTATTTACTGTTTTGCTAGAACGAAAGGGCCACTTGGGCCCTTCACTTCGGGGGTGCACGTGGCGCTCTCCTATTGGTTGACGTCTATCGAGAACCCTAGATTTAGACCTTCACGTGCTTGCTTAGTAAAAGATATTCGTCAAAAATCATGACCAAACACATGATCACAAGATGAAGAATGTACACGACCTTAACAAAATATCGAAGCTTTTATTGTGGGCAAATAGCAATTAAAGTCCTGGGTTGTTTGAAAATTTTTGATAAAAAAAAAAAAGGAAAAACAAATCAATTTGAAATCTTCCTTAGCATTTGTAGTAAAAAAATGCTTTCATTGACTAGAATGAAAAATCAGTTAGAAAAGAGTAGCTCAATGGAAAGCCGAGTTAATCATCCTAGTGGTCACTGAACTTATGTCTATATTTTCAATTGCTCAATGAACTTTAAGATGTCGAGTTTTAGTCAATAAACTTATCTAAACGTTGGACGTTTTTCACTAACTTAACATTCGTTTCAAATCTTTAACGAAATTAGCGACGTGACCCCATCACGTAATTAACAAATTGTCAAGTATTCGATTGCTTTCTGAACTTTTAGATAGTCGAATTGTGGCCATTAAACTTATTGTGTGTTTTGTTGTAAAATCGAAATTTTAATTTAATTAACAATAAAAAACACCATAAATTTAAAATTTTCAACTAATAAAAATAGCTTAAAATTTTACAAAAATATATTAAAATTAAATTTAACTATCCTGTAATTGAGTATTTATTTCTAGTAGGATCAACAACTCGAACTCGTTTGTCCACTTTATTACTTTAATATCACATGTATGATTGTTGTACACATTTTTTAACAAACAACATGCCGAAATTATTTTTATAAGTTTAGTAGCCAAAATTCGACCACCTCAAAGTTCAGTGAGTAATCAAAGACATTTTTCAAAGTTTAGTGAGCAATCGAATGCGTTTTTTAAAGTTTAGTGAGAAATCAAAGACAATTTTCAAAATTTAATGAACAATCGAAGACACGACAATTTGTCAACGACGTCGCATTTCGTTAACCACGTCACTAATTCTGTTAAAAATGTGAAATTGATGTTAAGGTACTGAGTAACATCCAAAAATTGAATAAGTTTAATAGTCAAAATTCGACATTTTAAATTTTAATGAGCACCCAACGATACAAATATAAGTTCAATGACCAATCAAAGATACAAATATAAGTTGAATGACCATTGACACAATTGAGTGTTGGAAAGCCATAAGATTTGTACGAAGCTTCCCGTCTTTCAAACCTCTACCACTTACGACTTTAATAGTTCTCCACATGGAATTACCAAATAATAAAGGGAAAATTGTAATAGAAGCCTCAAACCTTTGAAACATTAGCAGAATTTCTCCAAACCTTTCATTTATAACACTCGTCACTCCTAGCCTTTTCAATCATTGCATCCAAGACCCTTTTGGATGATTTCCATCCATTTTTCCGTCAGTTGACCACCAAAATTGAGTTTGACCATATTTTAATCAACTAGAAGGGGGCAAAATGGTAAGTTTTCACTTACCACGTTAAACAATTAAAAAACTTAAAAATAAATAAAAGTCTCTCTTCTTTACCCCACCCCACCCCAAAAACCAAAATCTCACAGCTGTCCTCAACAATTGCCGTCGATGTTGACAGTGATATTGCCTACACCGCAACTGCCGACAATGCCTTTTCGCCTATACCCATGTTGGTCGCAACCCCCTTTCCGGCTAACACCATGTCGATAGCCACAAATGATTCCTTTCGAGCCTATCCCAATTTGAATAATCCCATTAGGCTTGAACCCAACATTTGAGGTTTGATATTGCACAAACTTTTCATCAAATTTTCACTCAAAACCAAATTTAGCTAGAGATTTGAGGCAGCGAGAGCGAAAGGACTTTGATGAGAGGGTGAAATTTGTGCTATGATTTGAAGTTGAAATCGTGCCACCAGAAAGGTTCGTGGGGGCTTCGACTGGCACGAGTCTTTGAAATCGTTGCGAGCTCTGGGTTGGGAAGCCGATTTTCGTTGGAGCTAGTGATAGAGATGACCAGGTGGATTTTGTGTTTAGGTGTGGGGTTTGTGGGGTGTGGTGGGTAAGGAAGAAATCATTTCTTTTCTTATTATTTTGTTTTTTATTTTTTATTCATTTTTCCTTTTATTTAATTAATTCAATATAAAGTTACCATTTTGCCCCCCTTTTAGTTGATTCAAATATGGTCAAATTCAATTTTGGTGGTCAACTGACGGAAAAATGGATGAAAATCATCCAAAATAGTTCAGATGCAATGGTTGTAAAGGTTAAGAGTGACAGGTGCAACAAATGAAAGGTTTGGAAAAAGTACGCTAATATTTCAAAGATTTGGAACTTCTGCTGCAATTTTCTCAAAAATAAATGGAGAAAATTCCAGACTGTAGTGATTAATCGTGAGTTGTTGCTACTCATGCATTCACATTTATTAAAAGTTCGGACATCATCATACAAGTCAAAAATATACCATAACCAAACCTTAAGACCCGACGCCCTCCTCTACAGCATACTAATATCCGTCGACAGTAGACACAGAAAAAGAAAATTTTTAGAAAGAGAGAGAAGCGGGCAGTGGTGAGAGTGTGTGGCAGTGAATCAACAACCGAATAAAGTTTTGCAGAAAAATAGGAAAGAAAAGTGTGGTCTGTCATGAGTTATACGGGGGGTGGGAATTTCGTGGACGGGTTTCGTCGCCTGTTTCAACGTCGTTCATCAACACTTGCTACTAGTGATTCAATTATCGATCACAATGGCAAAGATCATTTGACAAGTTTACACGAACAAGAAGAGGGGCTTATCATTACTGAGGACCTCGATTTTTCTGGTCTCGAGCCTATCAAAGTCCCTAATAGATATAATTTTCCTGTTTCCACTTCTTCTTCTTCCATGGATCCACACAGAAAGGTGTCTTTTTTCTGGGTTCTTTGATTAAATCCTTGTTTTTTGTTTGGTCTTCGGCAGGCATTGATACAGATCTTATTGATTCTCCTTTTTTTTAATTGCTTTAGCTGTCTGCATAATATGATCTATGAATTTTGAAGTTGATGGTTTTTTGGGATTGTTCCATTTTGAATTATATCTCAGTCTTGTTAAATTTAGATGATGATTTGATATAACCTCGATTAATTTTGATTTTTGAAACATTTGAAATCTTTTCCTTTGTCGGGTAATTGGAGGAAACACGGAGAAAGAAAGATGTTATCGTAGGATTCTGGTTAACTAGTTCGTAATTTCATAGAATGTGGACTTATAATTGCTGCATTTACACAACAAGTTAGTAACATATTGATTAGTTGGAGTGACGTTGATTTATGTAATAAAATAAATATTTAATTTTGGCATGTTTTAAGGTCTTTGCATCCATAATGTTCCTTAAATAGTGCTTCAAAGATGTAATAAGTGTTTTTTTTTTCCTTATTATTATTAGTATTATTTTCTGCTGTTCTGATGATGTAAAAGGTGTGAAAAAGATGAAGTATCTTTCCTCTATCTCTTGGCGATAAGAAAGGAAAAGGAATTAGCATCCCTTATCTCCCCAAAAAGGACAAAATGAATTTTCGTTTTCACTAGGAAAGGAAAAATTCTTTTACTTTATATGCTCAGTAATTGCATAGTTAATGGGGTAATTGTTTTACAGAGTGCATTAGAAAAGGAATTTTTCACCGAGTATGGGGAGGCAAACAGATATGAGATTCAAGAAATTGTAGGCAAAGGTAGTTACGGTATTGTGGGGTCCGCAATTGATACTCATAGTGGAGAAAGGGTTGCAATCAAGAAGATCAATGATGTCTTTGAGCATGTCTCTGATGCCACACGAATTCTTAGAGAAATCAAACTTCTTCGACTTCTTCATCACCCCGATATTGTGCAAATAAAGCACATTATGCTTCCCCCTTGTCGAAGAGAATTCAGAGATATCTATGTCATTTTTGAATTAATGGAATCTGACCTTCATCAAGTAATTAAGGCTAATGATGATCTGTCACCTGAGCATTATCAATTTTTCCTCTACCAACTTCTGCGCGGATTAAAATATATTCACGCAGGTTTATTGTATTACACAATACAAATTTGCCCCTTTATTCTTCTTATTCTGTCCCTCACTCCCAAAGAAAAGTTTTCTGCTTACAGCTCGTCTTTTCCTTTTCTTGTAGCTAATGTATTTCACCGGGATTTGAAGCCCAAAAACATACTTGCTAATGCTGACTGTAAGTTGAAGATTTGTGATTTTGGTCTTGCCCGTGTGTCATTTAATGATGCCCCATCAGCAATTTTTTGGACTGTAAGTTTGAGTTTTACAAAACTTTTGCGTTTTCTTTTATTTTTCCTTCCAAAAGTCATTGTAATCACTTCTTGACATTTAAATTTCTATTCACTTTTAGGACTATGTTGCAACCCGATGGTATCGTGCTCCTGAGCTATGTGGCTCCTTTTTCTCTAAAGTAAGCTGATATCTATGCTGATCTCCCAATGTTTCTTTTTCTTTATTCACTTTTCAGTTACTAAAAAATGGCACTAGGATTTATATATCTATACTATTATTTAAATGCAAAAAAGGGACTTGTTTGAATAAGCCAATCTAAAGTTTCTCTTATTGCATCTACTACTTTTCACTTTATTGTCTTGAAACAAGCTAGCATACATTGATTAATAGTTTCGTTAGTTCATTAGGATTGGATAAATTTGTCACGCATTTTATTAGCTGACTGACAATTTGTTTGTTGATACTTTCTTACCTTTTGAATCTAAAACTTCCTTCAGCCCATTTGACTGTTTATTCTTAGTGATTGATCAATCATCCCTTTGGCTCTTGTAATTTTGTGATTCACTTCAATCTAGATAATAGCTTATATTTGTTATTTTAAGCCTGTAGGAAAAATGGGCGTATAATATATGGGAGAATATGATAAAGATTGCATCACCCCCAAAGATTCTGAGTCCCTAAGCTGAATTTAATGTTAGCAGGAAAATCACTATATAATTTTTACAAATATAAGCTCTAATGATTTGACCAGATGACAATTCTTGCAAGAGCATTAGAAAACAAGTTCCAAACAAGAACCTAGCTAGTTAATTGGTGGAATTTTGAAAACAAAAATCACGCTGAAATTTTTTTTTTTCCCTTACTTTGCATGAAAGAAGTTTTGAAGGAGAGCGATATCTTTAGGTAATACGCTCAGTGCTTTATAATAATTAACGCATATACATTTCTTTTTTGTAGTATACCCCTGCTATTGATATTTGGAGCATCGGATGCATATTTGCGGAGATGCTTACCGGAAAACCATTGTTTCCTGGTAAAAATGTGGTGCACCAATTAGATCTAATGACAGATTTCCTTGGCACTCCTCCCCCAGAATCAATCGCAAGGGTTAGTTACTCCATTCCTCTATCTTCCTCGTTTTATATTTTCTATAGATACTGACTCCTATTTTATATGAATGTTGCTGCATTAGTCTAGTTAATAGCACTTCAAGAGGCTACTATGAGTCCTCTATGTTCCTTTATGACAAACATATTTTATCATTAAAATGGCAGATCAGAAATGAAAAGGCAAGAAGATATCTCAGCAGTATGCGGAAAAAACAGCCCTTCCCTTTCACACAGAAGTTCCCGAATGTTGATCCTTTGGCTCTTCGCTTGCTTGAACGCCTGCTTGCATTTGATCCTAAAGATAGACCATCTGCTGAAGAGGTGACGTCTAATGACCAAGATTTGTTATACATATAAGTTTACTATAATTCGGAAAAAAGAATTTGAAACATGATTAATAACTGCAATTCTGTTAACTCTTTGGACTTTTATTTTGCAGGCATTAGCTGATCCTTACTTTCATGGATTAGCAAATGTGGACCGTGAGCCAGCTAGTCAACCCATATCAAAGCTTGAGTTTGAGTTTGAGAAGAAAAAATTGACAAAAGATGATGTTAGAGAGTTGATTTATCGAGAGGTAGGCCTTTCAGCATGTATTAGCTGCCCCATAATATTTTTTTTTTCTGTTAGATCGCTGAATGGTTTCATTTACTAACTAAAAATAATTTTATCTTAACCAAACAGATTTTAGAGTATCATCCTCAGATGCTTGAGGAGTATCTTCGAGATGGAGATCAAACTAGTGGCTTTATGTACCCAAGGTTAGGCATTAGTTAAGTATGTTAATTAACTTGAAGATTTTGTCGCAAAATAATCTATCACACTGCTTTATATGCTTAATGGTGTTTGTAGGCGGTACACTTTAAACTATGTGAATATTTCCTTTTGTATCTGCTTTTTGAAAGTAATAGGCATACACTGTTTCTTCCTTGTTTTTTCAGTTTACCAAGTATTTAAGCTTTTGGACTGGAGATAATTTACCTCATTAATATAGCTAACCTCTTTAGAAATATAATCTCTGTATGGCTGTAACTTATTTTTGTATAATGCAGAAATTTTCTTCTGCTCATAAATTATTTGGTGAGAATTGTGATATACTAGCTGATCTCATGCTATGTTTCTTAGCGGCATTGATCGATTCAAGCGACAGTTTGCACATCTCGAGGAGCATCATGGTAAAGCCGGAAGAAGCACTCTGCTCCAAAGGCAGCATGCTTCATTGCCTAGGTACGAAGTTGATAATGCTTTATTTTCTCAAATGTTTTATGTGGTGGCTGTTGAGTTACTATTAAATCAAATTTTATTTTCTCTTAAATATTTTACAGTAGAAGTTAATTATGTATTCTTGTATGGATAAGTTACTACCCTGTTGACTTTGGAGAATATCAATGTTTTTATGATAGCAAATATCCACTTTATAATTTTATATTTGATATGGCTATTTTATGTTATTATGAAACAATCTATATTGCATTGCCCTATTTTAATTTTCTTGTAAATATATTTTGATATATATACTCGACAAAGTTCATAGTTCTTGCTCATCTGTTTCCAAATTTTGAGCTATTGATCTTAGCTCATGTTTGGTTTAAGCTAAAAATAAAATTTTTAGTATATTTTGATAAAAGTTGATTAAATGTGTGCTTGTGGTTGAAAAATTGATAAAAGTTGTGGGGCCATTATGGTTTGAACTTATACGAGTGTTGAATATAAGATTCTAATGAATACATGTGATCACTCTTTAACAGCTTAAGATTTTCGATGAAGTGGTTAACAAGTTATCGAAGTTATGTAAAACACCTTGGTACAAGTTTCACAAGCCTTAGGGTCGCCTATTTATGTAAATTATGCACGTCAGAGAGCACATCACACGGTTTTATACTAATTCACTATTTGGGAGATTATCATATAAAAAAATAATTTGGAAATTGGAGCGACCCATAGAGAGCACATCTCATTGTTTAAAAATGATATAGTTCATCTTTAAGATAGCATAGATAAAAATAAAATCAGTAGCAGAGTTGGGTTTGGACTGCTACTATTAAGATAGAGATATGTAACCTAAGCCATATTGGAAGGCTTAACTTGTTTCAAACCTGGAAAATTTGTCACTTTGGATGGTCGTATTAATAATTTTCCTTCTGCTCTACCTTCAGAGAACGAGTCTCTGTGGTCAAGGATGAAACAGCCGTTCAAAATAATGATTTTGAAAAACGAACTTCAGCATCTGTTGCTTCAACTCTTCAAAGTCCTCCCAACAAAGCTGAGGGAACTGATGATTCAAATGCAGAAAGTGGAACATATTCTGCTACTCGCTGCTTGTTGAAGAGTGCTAGTATCAGTGCATCTAAATGTATTGGCGTTAAAGCAACAAACAATACAGAGGTGATTTAATTGCTCGTGCCATTCTTTTTTTACTCGCAATTCTATTGGAATTTACTATTGAATGGCTACTCATTTATGTTGATAGTTGCGTCATTACTTGGTACTATGCCTCTATTTGGTTCCGATTAAAATCAGTTTTTCAGTAGATTTTCATAAAAGTTAATGATGTGTGTGGTTAAAAAATTGATAAAACTTGTGGGTCGATTGAAAATGAGTTTGAAAAAAAATAAGTTAAGAAATGGACGCCAAACAGGAGCTAAATCTTCTTCAATGTGATTTCCATGCTATCTTATACTGAACTTAAGAGAGATTTCTTTCAATAAGAATGGGAAAGAATTGTCAATGTTTTAATTGGTTAACTTATTCATTTATGACAGGAAGAATCAATTCCAGAGCAAAGCGAAGAGGTCAATGGGGTGACCTAGAAAATCGCTGTTCTCCCTACCTGATTTTAGAGTTCGATTGTCTTCAGATATATTGTTTGGCTTTGTAGATCGACCGGGCTTTATGGTAGCTTACTGGGGATCTTTGCTTCAATTCAGGTATAAACTATCGGCAGGTTGTCTATTGTTATTGATGCCATAGATCGTGTAAGTCATAGGATTAGGTAAGGGGAATTGTTTTCCCATATTTTGCTAGTCGATGTAGACATGGATATATCATTTTGTTGTTCCATATATCGACATTGAAGGCATTTCAGGTAGAAATTTTAGACAACTCGACAAGCAGAAAACTGTATCATCCCCCTGTCACCATCTCCCTTATATCCACTTTTGAAATGATAATTATATTATATTTTTAATCTTATGTCAATTTACCTAAATAGACATATATAAAATTAAATAAAAATATATCATTCTAAATTCATCCACTAATATTTATTTTCATAAATTCTTTTGAATCTTTTTGTACTTTTTTAGAGTTTGTGTTTAACTAAAATTCTAATAATCATAAAATATAATATTCAACTAAAATCATAAAACCCTCATAATCATAATATACCCTCTTCAACACATTATTTTAATTATAATTCTTTCATGATATGGAAAATGAAATCTTATTATTATTATTATTATTATTATTTGCTTTATTTTAAGCATTGGTTTGACAGATGAAAGTGTACGAGGAATTTCAAAATAGTTTCAACACCTGTCCAAATATTCTTACATTGATAATTCCTCCTAAATTGCATTGATTTATCCTAAAGATTTCATTTCAATTGGAATTTGATTATTCACCATGTACGAGGATCCTCGCTAAGCATCCATGGTTGAATTGTTAAATCGCCTGACTCTGGTTTTGCTAGCGAAAGAGCTGTGAGGGAGGGTTATGCATAATATAGAGTAATCCTCCAAAGGCCAATGTTATTAACCAAAAACAAGAGATAGGTGAAGTCTAATACCTTTTTAAGGGAATGTTATTCCTATCTCGAGCAAATTTCTTCACTCTATCAACTCATTTTTTATGGTCGAGAGGATAACAAAAGAAAGCAAACTTAGAATTACCAACCACAACACAAACAGCCAAAATTATTAGCTTATGAGCAAAAAAATAAAATTAACATATGATTCAAGGAGAGATTTGTTTGATTTCGTGAGCAGGGAATTCTTGAAAGAATCCAAAAAAATTAAGAAAAAGGATTTGCTAACATTCCAGCTAAATAAGAAAACACTGACATGGCAATGTAGATAAGGAAAAGTAAGAATCAGATTAAATAGTGATTTTTAAAATTTTTAAAATTGTATTAGGAATATTAGAGTGGGATGGATATATAAAATTTTTGTGAATATAATCTTTAAATGGATAGTATTGAATTTTGACGTGGATAAAAATAGTAATTTTTTTAAAATTTTAATATTTTATTAGGGATGGATATAAAGTGGGATGAATATATAAGAATTGCATATGCAAATTTCGGCACCCTTAATAAATGTTGGCACCAATTATGCCTTGTGATGTATAAATTTTACTGTGTTCATCACAACACAGATAATGAGAAAGGAGAAGACATGAAAATGATAGGACACACACAGGTGGCTTCAATGGACGAATCATTTCTACATCTTTGTGGTCTAATATCTGCACAATCAACCAAAACACGAAATGCAAGTGTTCGAATTTGTGAGTTGAGCGTATCAAACATTCACAAAAACCTAAAATTAAACGCGAAATACATACGAATTGATATAACTTTCGAATAAAAATAAGGAGATGATGATTAAAAATTAAATTTGGGGTAAGTTAAAGAGAAGCCAAGCAAAAAATAATTTGACAATAATGACGTGTCATCATTTAAGTGGTGATTTGAAAAATAAGAGAGAGACGTTACAAACATTAATTAAGTATCATCAATTGAGTGGAGAGTCTTGGTACGCGTTCATGTATGGCTATATTGCCCAAGATTTTCGTCAAGCACAAAATAACCATATATTTGCTAACGTTGTAAAAATCTTGGGGTAGAAATAAAAAAAGAGGTAGTTTGATAAACTATTTAAGTGTCTTTGAAATAGAGAACATAATATTTGTTGGTATCATGGTCGGAGCTGAAGCGAGCTGAAATATAAAAAGTTGAATCCTCAAATTGAAATTAATGCTTGTTAGATAAACTTTTCTAAAAGCATTCGAGTGCTTATTTGATAAAGTTTCTTGATAATTGATTCTTTAAAGAATATGATTAAAAAAGTAGTGTAAAGTTTTAAAAAAAAAATGAAAAAAAATGAAATGTGAGGAAAATTTCTCAAAAATTCAAAATCAAATTATGGCCCATTAAAAACAGTGATTAAAAAATAAGAAAAAGTGCTAGACTCAAAGTAGATGATGTAGAGATTATCCTGATAGTTTACAACAGAAAGGAATTCTTCTCACTCTATTTCTTCATTATCACCTGACAATTATATTTTGTTTTTTTATTTGGGTTGGGGGGGGATAATATTATCTTATAGAAAAATGTGTATATTTTGAAAAGGGAAAAAATCACAACTTAGGTATATAGAATACCCCAAATCAAAAACACTCCATAATAATTGAAAATTCAAATGTCATATATATATATATAAAGATTCTGTTACATTTGTTTCCTACAATTAAGCTCGCTTATCATATATAATAGAACTCAAAATGCTAAAAATCCGTGACCAAAACTTAAAAAAATATGTCGGATTTCATTATGCACGGCAACGAAATTGATGTCGACGATCGATTTTACTAAAAATTGGTCGATTTCATTCCTCTATCGGGACACAGAGATTGGTGCCGATTCCATAAAAAGGAAATAATTGCCGGAGAAGCCAATCCAGGTAATAATATGAATGTTATGTTCGTCGATTCGAATGTCACATTCCGAATTGAATTCCGTAACATGAATTGGTCCTAAAATCACCGTTGCAGGGGATGAGAAATCATTGCTGGCCACGGAAGTGCTGATCGTCTCTAGCTAATATAATACAGGTAACTGTGTATTTTGCTGTGATCACAACTTGAAATCAACAATCACGAATGTCGTTCGTCACAGAATTAGTATAATATCTAACTTATGGGTCACAGCTGCTCATATCGTTGTTAGCTGGTTTCTCGTCACAGGTTGCTATTCAGTAGAATCGCAGTAGACGCCTGTGACACATGCGTGAACTGTTTGTGTAAATGTGACCTGATTTGTGAAACTGTAACCTCTCTACTGTGAAATGTGAAGTGTTTCAACAACTATGTCCATGTATTTAGCATCAAACATGTCGTTATTCACTTCGAGCATATGTGACCTCTGTGTAACAATGTAGGAAAAGTCATATGTGACTTGATTTGTGGCTCTGTAACTCTAATTGGTAATGCATGACCTGCTTTGTGAAACTGTGACTTGATTTGTGAGACTGTAACCTATCTGATGTGACATGTTTCGCCCACTATGTGTCGAGAATGTAAAATCAAACATTTCGTCATTCGTTTTGAGCATATGTGACCTCCCTGTCAACTCTGTAATCTGAATGATACCAATCTGTGACTCGGCTTGTGATTGTCTTATCTATAACTATCTGTAACCTGGTTTGCTAATTTGTCACCTTGTTGCCGTGCAGTGTGACATGACATATTTCACCTATGATGAAATTATTGATATTAATTGTAATTTGCAGAATGGTGTACCTGCACTTATGTTTACTGTATGGATTGCAATCCTCATTTGCGTTGGTAGCTCGCGACTGCAGTTATTTAACCCTTGTAGACACAGTTATGACAGAATTTGCTATGAATCCTACGAAGGTAGCGGTGTCATTGAAATACATACTGAAGGAAGATTTGCCTCCCATCAAGATAAAAAATGACAATAATGTGCTATCATACATTTCGCTAAAGGACATGGAGCGTGAAACTGCTAAATATCTGATAATCGTTGATGCTGCTGAGGCAGAAATAGATAATACGTCCATCACAGTGCCAGTCAATCGCATTCCAGCGGTGAGATGCTTACATTGCAAGACATGGTATGCGAAGCATCAAATGAAAAAATGGGTCACATTTGTAACACTGAAGTCACAGTTGTGTCTATCGTGGATGCTAGAGATGTAGAAAAAGGAATGGTGTTTCGTGATAAAGATGTTTTGAAAATAAGCTTGTCGTTTTTTGCCATACAGAACATGTTTGAGTTTATGGTTGATCAATCCGACAAGAGAGAATACGTTGTGAGGTGTTCGAATGGTGGATGTAGTTGGATATGTAGAGCGTCGATATGGGGTAAAACAAATCTATTTAAGATTCAAAAGATTGGTAGTCACACATGTGCATCAAATGTAGTGTTGGGATCACATAGGCAAGTGTCATCTAAGGTTGTGTCATCTACAATTAAGTACAAGTACACATCGTCCCGTACTATATATACACCAAAGGACATATGCAGTGACATGTTGAATACTTATGGAGTTTATTTGAGTTATTTGAAAGCTTGGAGATCTCACGAGCAAGCTTTGAAAATGATTAGGGGTGACCCAGCCGAGTCATTTGGTAAGTTGCCAAGCTTCTTCTACATGCTCCGACAGAAAAATCCTGGTACGGTCACAGAAATAGAGGTTGATAGTCACAGTAAGTTCAGATATTGCTTTATGGCATTAGGTGCATCAATATGGGGATGGGAGCATTGTAGACCAGTGATTGTTGTTGATGGTACATATTTGAATGGTAAATATAGAGGTACCATTTTCACAGCATGTACACAAGATGCAAATAATAGTATATTCATTCTTACTTTTGGAATTGGAGACAAGAGAATGACAAATCTTGGAGATGGTTTTTCGATAAGTTAAAGAAGGCGTATGGAAATAGAGAAGGGCCGTGTTTTGTGTCGGACCGTCACCCAAGTATAAAGAATGCAATAGAACATGTGCATTCGGGAGCCTGTCACAGTATTTGTTCTGATCATTTGCCGCAAAATCTAAAATCATATTATGAAAAGTCAAGCCAAAACATTATATAAGCATTCAATTCGATTGTCCGCGCATACACGCTGGAAGAATATGATTATAACATGTCTCTGCTGACAACGATGAATGAGAAGATTATTTCGCACTTGGTAGTGTAGTACGTCTTATTTCATTTCACACACATATAAATGGTCACATGTGGTATTTATATGATGTTCATCGAATTGATTTATGTTTGCAGACTGATGTTGGACATAAAAAGTGGTCACGAATACATATGCCAACAAACAGATATTCTACAATGACATCAAAAATTGTGGAATCGATCAACGCGGTCACGAAGGTAGCCAAAAATTACCATATTGTATCATTGTTAGAGTCATTACGGCAAACCATACAATCATGATTTTGTAGACACAGGGATGATGCGCATGGAACTTTCACAAAGTTGTCGAGCAAGTACGAGAATAAGATTAGGAAAATCAGCATGGATTTGAGGAACTTGAGGGTAATTTTCTATATTTTAACATTCAAATGTATATGTGACCCATCGTAAGTGTCAGTATCTTGAACTGTAACGTAACAAATCTAATATATGACCTGTTTTGTGATTTTGTGACCTAGTTGGTAAACTAAGTTTGAAGCTCCATATTCTGTTTCATAGCTATCTATGAATGGAACAAAATTGTGTAATCTGATATCTAAATTTGTGACCTATGTGATGTGGTATGTGATACAACTGTGTACTCTTTGTCAACTCTATATTCTGATGCATGTCTATCTACCAAGTGAGGTTTGAACCACATGTAACATGCTTTCTGAATCCGTAAATGAACTTAGGGATATGAGTCATTCATGTGTGACCGACACGTTGGAGTATATGTGACATGTATACAACTACATGTGACCTGACTATTGTTACATGCACGCAAGTATCTCCTTCAAACCAGACAGTATTTTCTGTCAGCAACGAAAGATCGACGTTTGTCGTCGATATTGAGTAACGAACTTGCACTTGCAGGATTCTACAAGTTGATTTGTTACTGTGTCCACACACTTTGGCTGTAATTGCAAACACAAGAAGAGATCTATATGATTATTGTTCTTATTATTATACAAAAGATGCATAGTTAAATACGTACCAAGATTCTGTATATCTCGTTGGAAATCAAGAGAAATGGATAGTGCAGGAAGAAATACTGCGAGAAATAGTGTTACCTCCTAACCAAAAGAGGAGTTGTGGAAGACCTACAAAGAAAAGAATGAGATCATTCAGAGAAGGGAGATCAACAGCAAAATGCAGATGTTGTGGAGGACAGGGTTACAACCGTAGGAGATGCTCCAGCTTGGCTTCATTACGCTAAAATGACCGATAGAATTACATACAAATATTTTATAAATAGGTGATATTCTTTTAAGGATAATGTTCATTGAAAATATTCTCTTTGAAGAATGCATTTAGATTGATCAACTAACAGTTAATTGTCTGTCAACTTTGGCGTCAGAATAATAATTCTCTGAGATTTGGACCACATCTGTAACCTGATACCAGATCTGTAACTTGTGTGCTGTGACCTATGATGTGTGACATGCCGTATGAAAAAGTTAACTGATTTGTGAATATGTAACCAGAAATGAGAATATGTGATCTGAGGTGTGGACGCATACGGGTAACATGAATCCTAATATCTGTAACCCATGTACTGTGACATGGCACGTGTCGTATGAAAGGTATGTGTGACGTGATATGTAATCTGTGACCAAGTTGAGAAACCAACTGTGACATGTCTGCTATACCACATAACATGTTTCACCGACTACGTGACGCTGTTAGAAATAAAGAACCTGTATAATCTACACCATATATATAAAAATAGCATTAAAATGTAATCGAAGATGGATGAATCATGATCGTAAACACGTCAATATCCTTTATTGCAAATCAAAGGTTACGAGTTACTATTTATTACATGAACCTCTATTGACCAGACACATATAATGTTCATAACATTTACAAACTAAATCCTTGTCCTCACTAGCAAATCTAAAGCCAATTTTCATTCTATAACAAGCGCTTCCTCGCGGCCGATTCACTCTATTCGTGTAAACCTCCTGGTGTTCGTAGAGCAGCGTAGCAATATCCATTCCGAAATTGCTGGCATCAAACTTCTTGGGAATGAAACATCTACCATCACGAATAAGATACAACGTATATAACACCACGAATATCCCGCAATCATGACTACAAAACATATGATAGACTGTTATGAATAAATCTATCAAAAGGATATACGCATTGTAAATCTTGATCACAGACTTACCCATTTGTTTGCTAAGGGAGTGTGTCGTCGATGATCACCTTCAATTCTTTAGCTTCTAGTTTGTGATAATCAGGATGCTTCTTTGAAATTCCCAGGGTATTCATTAGAGTAGGCAATACCTTCACGTATGGCTCAATACCTTGCAAAACCTTCCGGTCATGGTAAGACTTACCTGCCGAGTTGAACACAGTCAAGGTATGACTTTTGAATTGTAATAGGCTAAGCATCCAATGTGCTTTGTTGGTGGGTATGATCGGCATGAACACATAGTCAGCATCGGCCCAAGATGAGTTAAAAGGGAGGTTGTGACCTGTTACAACCTCAAGCAGGCTCGACTCTGATATCAGAACATTTGGGTCCTTCATAAAGGCAGGAAAAATGTCTTTTATTTTAATCTGGAACCATAAGTTTGTGGTGGTGGCCCTGTATTTCACATTTTTGCCAAGCTTTGCTACCTGGCGAATGAAATATAAGCAAGCATCTATGTGCTGTTTCAATGAGAAGAAAAGATGTAAGCATTGCGTCAACAGATTAGATACGAATGAATATGTGACTAGTTCCAATATGAAATGTGACTCGTTTATATCATCTCTGATACTCTTCTTAACGAGTACGAAAGAAATCAGAATTCTAAAAAAAGTAATGTAACTTAATTGAGTATGTATACGTAATCGTACCATACCACTCAGTGATGACTTCGAATTTATAAGCTCGTGGAATCAGGTCTTATAATCTACCGGGAATAAACCAATTAGAAAAGCAGGCTTGACGGCGTCGTTTTCCTCGCTAAACTTTTTCCCGTGACCGAAACTAAAGGTTACATTCTTTTGTTAAAACTGTGTATTGTGTAACTTTTCACAAATAGGTACGAAATGTACTTACTTGTTTTTTGGTTTGTACCCCCTCTGGAACCAACCCATGACAGCCGATTTTTCAACCTCGTCAACATTGTCTTTGTAATCCTAAAAAACGACAACATTATCATCGTGCTTGAATAATTTTCCCTTCTCCTGTCCAGCAACGAAAGGAGACTGCAATACCCATGCTGGCCTTAAAACCCGCTTAACTGGTAATTTCAAGGTTGGTTCAGTAGTAGGTGATCCCTGTATGTTATTGCAGTAGGTTACAAATTGATTGAAAATACGGCACATGAGTTGTCTGTGGCATAGTTTGTAAGCGTGTGTAGTCTGTCACCTATACATGTGACCTGGTTTGAATGTGTCTGTGATATGTGACATATGATTGGAAGATAGTTTGGAAGGGTGTGTGGCCTGTGACCCATGAATATAACGTGGTTTGGAATATATGTTATCTGTGACCTATGAATAGGATATAAGCTGAAGGAATCTATGATCTGTTACCTGAGAATGTGACATGGTTTGGAACTGTGTTTGATCTGTGACCTATGAATGGGACATGGTTTGAAGGTATCTGTACTCAGAAATCCATGACTAGAACATGTGTTGGTATTGTGTGTGATCTGTGACCTGTGAAAGGGGCATGGTTTGGAATGTCAGTGAAATGTAACCTATGAATAGGACATGATTTGAAGTGTGTGTGATTTGTGATCTAATAATATAACATGGTTTGAAGGTATGTGTGATTTGAGATCTACAACTACTGGAACATGTAAATACCTCATTCTCAACAGTCTTTGTTGCTGTCATCACATAAGATATGATGAAATCTACCCTCTTTTGAGTTTCCTTCGAATACAAAACATTGGGTGGGGTGAATTCAATCCCCAAATAAAATGATGGTGGCTCAAGGGAGAAGAGAAGATCATCATTTGGGTCCATTTGCCCTCCCTTTTCTGACGACGTTTAATACTACGTTTTTCACCTAAATGTTGAATGGAAAATGTAAAAATAAACTATGTTCTTTTATAGAAATGTGAAATATATCAAGTGACTACCTCCTCAGCTTTGTCAGATCCACCAGCCCCATGATGTTCTTGATCTCCAACTCCAGGAGCTTCTTTTTGTCCTACTCCAAGCTCTCTTGTCCTATCACCAGACCGTCTAATGATCTCGTCCATTGCACTGGATATCATTATTGACACAGACTCGGATGGAAACTGCATGTTCGTCCAAATATCCATTAGGTCACTTTTAATGCAGGCTTGCATTTGAACAGTGTCATCCATTTTGTTAGTCTTCCCTTTGTTCAAGGACGACATATGTGACTTGATGTCTTCAAGCTTCGCCTTCAACACTTTATTATCCGCCTGGAGTTCGAATACTTGCACACGCGATACCTCAAAAACTTGACAAAAAGAATAACTAATTATTATATGTTGCTTGTGAAATATTTGTGACCAACCAACATACAATGCACATTGGTATATCCGTGACCTAATGTGTATGAAATGTGACATAGGAAATATTGATGTGTGACCAATGATGAAAATATTGAGAGCTGATTAATATAACAACTTACATCATCCCGTTGTGCCCCATGAGATTGTCGCTCCTCTTGAGAATGATGAGTGGTTGTTGGATCTTCAACAACGGGGAATTTTCCACGGGCGGATGGCTCCTTCCGTCTTGGAGGAGGAGAAACAAAATCATCGTCATCATCTGAAGAGTGAGTTTGTCCAATATTACTGTTCATCAATGGTAAGACCGATGGAATGGACTTTCCGCTAGTACCGGCATCTTCAATAGACCTCTTCGTCTTACGCTTGGTTCTTTTTTGGCTTTCGGATGAGGATGTCGGTTGGATTACCTTACTGTACTAGACTTCGTTCATGTATGGCATCGCCATTTCACATTCCAACGGTTCCAAGTGACAAATCACAATCTACAATACAATATGTAGTTTATATGAATGCAAAGTCAAAAATTCAATATTGATTACATGACGCTTATTGAAACTTTACCTTAGGATTGGAGAAGCAGTCGGGTCCTTCCAATTTGGCAGCTAATGGTTGCTCATCTGCCATCTAGTTTATAATGCAGGGATGCACCCTTGATATCCTTGTGACCACGATGCCATCAAGACTGGGAAATGTCTCGTATATCCATGCTTGGAAGGCTGCAAGCATTCTTCATAGCCTATAGTGTGAGGGTCCTCCCATCTCTCAATGCACCCAGAGTAATTTGGAATAGTAGCATGCCCCATGAAAAATTGTTCATTTCATTAAAGTCCTCAACGAGAACAAACAGGAAGTGGTTGACAACCTTCTTGTAGTCACGAGGAAAGAGATAGGCAGTTAGGAAATATAAAATCCCAAACATTGAAACGTCATTGTCTGGTAGGGCTTCAGCCAGATCGAGATTAGGCATTTGGCATGCAGATAGAAATGTGTCCTTCATATCTTCATGTGTGACAACATCTACTTGTGAAAAGTATTTGGCCTTCAACTTTGACTGCATATTTTAAAAAACCTGAGTATCTGTATCGCTTGAACATCTCAGTCCTGTGACCAAACAGAACTCAGATATAGAGAACCTGACGTATCGCCCGAAAATATAAAACCATATTTCTTCCTCATTCGGGGGCTGAACCTGCCCCAGAAGGAAGTAGTGAATCAATTGTGGTTGAATCACTATTTCATGGCAGTCCAGGAAGTGGGCAAAGCATGTGCCCCTCAATATCTATTTTTGGCTTTGGCTTAATTTTGATTGTATAGTGGTGAGAGTACCTTTGTATACAGAGGTGGTAATCTTGCCAGGAAACCAACTTTTTTCAGGTATTTTGAATTGCCAGACCTACATAAAGCGTTAATAATTATAAAATTGTTAAGTACCTGTATTGTAATTCAGAAACAGGGAAAAGGAAATGCATTTAGGTGAAATGGTCACATATAGGTTAAATTCAGGTCACATATATGTGAAATGGTCACATATGGACATCATATTACTAAAGCACATCATCAACCATGTTAACAGTCAGCTCACAGGCATACAAAGTCTTCTCATTCACAGCCATATTACTAGACATATATTTTTCATTCGTTTTTAACTTTGGTTTAGTCTTCAACTATTATAGCCACAACTGTGATGGAAAGTAGTAGATGTACATGTGAGTGTCTTTGCATTGAGAATACTTGGTCACATATAGGTGAAATGGTCACACATGGACGTCGTATGGCTAAAAACACACCATCAACCATGTTAACAGTTAGGTCACAGGCATACAAAGTATTTTCACTCAGGTCACATATTCACAACAAACTTCAGTCTCATTCACATACTAAGATCACATTCAAAGCCCTATCCCCATTACAGCAAGGTCACATGCAATCATATCCATATGCATTTACGTCACAGATTCCTAATGTATGTGTATTCGTGAATAGACAACAGATTATTCGTAACATCGAAAATGAAAAATCAAATGAACAAACATTCTGCGTTCAAAACTGCAAACCTTACCCCATTCCAAAGATGGAACGAATTCAACAGGCTCACAGGCATACAAAGTCTTCTCATTCACAGCCATATTACTAGACATATATTTTTCATTCGTTTTTAACTTTGGTTTAGTCTTCAACTATTATAGCCACAACTGTGATGGAAAGTAGTAGATGTACATGTGAGTGTCTTTGCATTGAGAATACTTGGTCACATATAGGTGAAATGGTCACACATGGACGTCGTATGGCTAAAAACACACCATCAACCATGTTAACAGTTAGGTCACAGGCATACAAAGTATTTTCACTCAGGTCACATATTCACAACAAACTTCAGTCTCATTCACATACTAAGATCACATTCAAAGCCCTATCCCCATTACAGCAAGGTCACATGCAATCATATCCATATGCATTTACGTCACAGATTCCTAATGTATGTGTATTCGTGAATAGACAACAGATTATTCGTAACATCGAAAATGAAAAATCAAATGAACAAACATTCTGCGTTCAAAACTGCAAACCTTACCCCATTCCAAAGATGGAACGAATTCAACAGATTTCAAGGTCATAGATCTTCAATACGTCTTCAATACATGTTACCCAATGATTATTCAATTAATACCCATCACTTAATGTATTAATAGAACATAAAAATCAACATACCATGTTCGATTGGACTTTCCGCAAGGTCACAGACGACGCGCATACTTTTTCATATGGGATTTCGTTGGGCTTTCCTCATGCTTCCTCTTTCCTCTCCTTTCTAGCATGGAATGGACGTTTATTGCCTTGGGTATAGTCATTTTTTTGTCGATCGTAAAATGGGAAGTTTTTTGACAGAGTGACGAGGTAGACGAAGAATGTACTCAGTTCGCTTTAGGTATGTGACAAAGATTAGTTTCTTGACAGGCCGGAGTGGGATAACTAATCGGAGATATTCGTGGAGTTGGTAACTGCCAGAGTGGTTTCTCAGATATCGTGGGGAGAAGTTTGGGGGTAGTTTCACTCGTTTGATAGAGAATGAAGAAAGATTATATTTGAAGCACGTTAATTATGGAACCGCGTTTATTTTAAATAAGTAGTTTTTTTAGTTAGTCTAATACCGAATATTTGATTAGAATAGTTGGGTCCATGATTTATGCACAGTGAACTTGAAAGCCCTGGGAGGGTATAATTTCGTCTTTTGAAAATAATTGGGATCAGACAAGGACTAAATTAAAATTCCTAAAGCCACAGGCCCACAACTTCCATGAACCCGAGAAAATTGTTATTCCAAACCTCCAATCTTTGATTCAAATGTAGTAGTTCATAAACTATTCACTTATATATCTCACAACTAGGTATTTCATATCAAATAAAATAGGATGATCCCCAATTTTCTTGCAAAATGAATTCTTTACTCGTGACTCGGGAAACAAATAAAAATACATTTGAAAATGAAACCATGTGAGGTTACATTTGCTCCTTTCCTTTAGCTTGCAATAAATCTTCTTCCTTGATTCACACTTGTCCATGATTTTTGGATCCGAAGTGTTCTTTTTTTAATCTAAATGCTCACTTGTCCAAAGTTTGAGGAAGCACGTCTAATTTTTCGTCTCTTACTAACTATGCAGAAGAAAGAGAAGTTATAAATAGAGAATCTGAACATAGGAACTTTTCGATGAGTTTATAATCTCAATGATCATTGAACTTATGTTTATGTCTTCGTTTGCCTATTGAAGTTTGAGATATCGAGTTTTGACCACTAAATTTATTAAAACATTAGACGTTACTCATTACCTTAACATATGTTCCCATTCTTTAATGGAATTAGTGACGTGGTGATCGGAATACACATGTGGCACCGTCATGCCAAAAACAAATTGTTACGACTTTGATCGCTTACCAAATTTTAAAAAATGTCTTCAATTGCTCTATAAACTTTGAAATACTTCTTCGATTTCTCACTGAACTTTGAACTTTGAGGTGATCGAATTTTGTCACTAAATTTATAAAAAATGACTTGGACCTATTGTTCCTTAAAAAATATGTGCCGATATCGCATGGTTCACGTAAAAGTAATAAAGTGGACAAACGAATTCGAATTGTTGATTTCACGAGAAATGATTACTCAATTATATAATAGTTAATTTTAATTTTAATATATTTTGTAGAATTTTAAGTTATTTTCATCATTTGAAAAAATCCGTACTTATTGTATGTTTCATTGTTAAAATTAAAATAATATTTGAATTTTATAACGAAACAGAATAAATTTAATTAAATGGATTTCACAACAAAACACACAATAAATTTAATTAAAATTCAGAAACACAAGCCATTTCTCTTAGGGACCAAAAGTGAATGAAATTCATTCAATTAAATTTACTGTGAGTTTGTTTGGAAAAACTAAATATTAATATAATTTTAAAAAAATGTATATATATAATAAATTTGAATTTTTCAAATTATGAAAATAGTTTAAAATTCTACTAAAAAAATCTTAAAATTAAATTTAATTATCATATAATTGAGTAATCATTTCCAGTGGGATTGACAACTTGAACTTATTTGTCCATTTTATTACATTTACGATCTGTGTCATTGTGCTACATAACAATATATCAAAGTCATATTTATAAGTTCAGTGGCCAAAATTCGACCACTTCAAAATTCAGTAAGCAATCGAAGACATTTTTCAAAATTTAGTGAACAATCGAAGATATTTTTCATAGTCTAGTAAGCAATTGAAGACATTGATTTCGCTAAAAAATTGGAATTAATGTTAAGATATTGAGTAACGTTCAATGTTTTGATAAATTTAATTGTCAAAATTTAACACTTTAAACCTCAACGAGTAATCAAATACATGGACAAAAAATTCACGGACGATTAACTTCTTTCCGATTCTCCCTATAAATATACTAACACTCTCATTTTCAATTCAGAAACAGAAAATAAAAATGGCTAAGCTGGCAGAAACATATGCGTGCTCCCCTTCAACGGAACGGGGTCGGGGGATCCTTATCTCGGGCGACCCCAAATCTAGTTCGATCCTCTATTGCTACGGCAGATTCGTAATCATCTGGTACCTGGACCGACCATTGGAAGTCAAGGTGTACGGCGAGCATTATACCGACCACAATCGCTCGATAATCTCCGATGGCGAGTGGATTGCTTCGGCTGATGTGTCCGGAACTGTTCGGATCTGGGGGACCCACAATGATTTTGTATTAAAAAATGAGTTCCAGGTCCTCTCGGGTCGGATTGATGATGTCCAGTGGTCACTCGATGGACAGCGCATTGTCGCCTCATGTGATGGCAAGGGCAAGTCATTGGTTCGCGCTTTCATGTAAGCCTATAAGTTTTCGAACAATGCATATATTATAAGATACACAAACTCACATATTGATATTTGTGGTGTAAACTCGCATAAGCTATGGAAAAATGAAAACAAAATTCATTCGGAATACTATTAAAGAAGTTCAAAAATCCAGGATCAAGCCATGGAGGAAATAAGTGAAAATGGCCATTTGACCCACCCTTATTTCCACTTTGGCCTTTAACTAATTTTAAAAAAAAAACGAAAACACAATTTAAAGACACTTTTTCAAAAATACCCCTCAATCTTCCTCTCTCTCTCCCTCGACGGTTTGGAAAGGAAAAATCAGATTCACTTACAGTCGGTCGTCCAGACATCTCCCTCACCAAAGAACTTTCGGTTGTTGGCTGTTAAAAGTTGTAAAGGTTTGTTTTTGTGGAATTATAATTAGATTATTGGATTTTGTTGAGTTTTAGTTAGATTATTGGTTGGAATATGATTTTTGTGGTATGAAATGCATGATTTAGGCTAGATTTACATACAGATGAAGTGTATTGGCCAATTTTTGTGGTTTGGGGAGCTCCAACTTGCCAAAAATGGTAGAATCCGACGAGTGGAGATGAAAAGGTTGTAGCCGGCTGACTGCTGTCAACTGTCGGCTGTTAACAGCTGGGTTCTAGAACCGGCTATATAACAGTCAGTTCTTTTTTTTGTAATATTAAATTTTCTAAATTAATTTAAATCATTAAATGTTTGGAATTGTTAATTACGTATATTTTTTTTCTTGATCAAATTCAAAGGAATTTGTTATTCTAAAATTAATTTTTTTAATTCTAATTTTAACTCTTTATTTGAAATTAAATTTTTATTTCTATTTTAAATTTTAATTTTAATCTTAATTTTAATTTAATGAAATTATTTGATTAAGAATTTATTTTCAAATTAATTATTTAATCCGAAATTTGACTTTTTAATTTTAATTTTATTTTAAATTTAAATTTTCATTTTAGTTATAATTATAATTTAAAGAAATTAGTTATTTTAAAATTAATTTTCAAATTACTTTTTTAATTCTAATTTCAATTTTTTATGTTAAATTTAATTGTAATTGTAATTTTATTTTAAATTTACATTTTTTAATTATAATTTTAATGTAAAGAAATTTGATATTTTAAAATTAATTACAAAATAAATTTTTAATTATAATTTTAAATTTAAATTTAAATTTTTATTTTATTTTATTTTATTTTAAATTTAAATTTTCATTTTAGTTATAATTTTAATTTAAAGAAATTTGTTATTTTAAAATTAATTTAAAATTACTTTTTTTAATTCTAATTTCAACTTTTTATTTTAAATTTAATTGTAATGGTAATTTTATTTTAAATTTATATTTTCATTTTAAATAACTTTAATTTAAAGAAATTTGTTATTTAGAAATTAATTTTTTAATTCTAATTTCAACTTTTTATGTTAAATTTAATTGTAATTGTAATTTTATTTAAATTTAAATTTTTTAATTATAATTTTAATGTAAAGAAATTTGTTATTTTAAAATTAATTTTAAATTAAATTTTTAATTCTAAATTTTTATTTTTATTTAATTTTATTTTAAATTTAAATTTTCATTTTAGTTGTAGTTTTAATGTAAAGATATTTGTGATTTTAAAATTAATTTTGAAATTACTTTTTTAATTCTAATTTTAACTTTTTATTTTAAATTTAATTGTAATGGTAATTTTATTTTAAATTTAAATTTTCATTTTATATAATTTTAATTTGAAGAAATTTGTTATTTTAAAATTAATTTTCAAATTACATTTTTAATTCTAATTTTAATTTTTTATTTTAAATTTAATTGTAATTGTAATTTTAATTTTATTTTGTTATTTTGTTATTTTAACTTTAATTTTTATGGTAGTTATTAATTTTCGATAATACGGTTAAAAATTTCGATTCTCTTAATTTTGGGTTATTATGCTTCATTCCATTATTTCATGTACAATGATCTAATATTCTATTTCAATATTTGTAGGATGAATTATCATCTGGATGTAGAGTTGAGATAGATGCCAGGCAAAGTTACATGGAACAGTAACTTTGACAGCTTCACCCAGGTCTTGGAGCTGCTAGACAACCAGCATGCAGATATACTGCGTTAGTCCTTTCTGTGGCTTCTATACCCTATGAGAGAGTTGCAGTATTCGGGTCAGATGATCGATGCTCTTTTATGTCGACTGCTGAGTCCAGTTGACGGCGATGCCCTCCACTTCGACCTCGGGGGCAAGGTCGCTAGCTTTTCCATGTTCGAGTTTGCCTTGCTGACTGGATTGAAGATTATGGGCAATGAGGTAGCTAGCGATGGGACTGAAGTTACGGGCTAATAGGCTGCAAGACACTTACTTTTAGGGACAGGAAGTAGTGGTTTTGCCTCAGCTGATGGACGTGATCAGGAGGTGTGACGAGAGGTTAGACAGACTGAAATTATGTCTGCTCTACATCATTAAGAGCGTGATGCGGTGTCACCAAAAGAAGAGTGCGATCAGCCTCTTCCACCTCGAGATCGTCGACGCCATAGATCACTTCAATAGCTATCCGTGGGGCCATCAATATTTCGAGAACACCGTCCACATCTTCACCAAACCGCACTCGAAGCCCAAGGGGCCCGTGCGTAAGTACAACACGTACAGATTTCCCTTGGCGCTGTAGGTAAATGATTAACGCAATCAATGTTAAAATATTTTTTCTATTGAATTTGTATGTACTAATTTATGCGTTGCAGGTCTGGGCGTATGAGACCATCCCCATATTGGGTACCCGCTTTGCATGACGAGAGGAGACATGCTGCCATAGGATGCACCATTGGCGAGCATCTCGAGCGGAGAGATGTCCCACTGAGAAATAATTATCGACTTTCCTCGATGATTCTCATATGAGTATTATAAATTTGTGATTTATATTGTATATAGTTTAACATTACATGATTTTATCTTTTTAAAATGTCAATATGTCAGCGTGAAGTAATAACTCATTTGATGTTGTCGATGGAGGAGGAGGCACAGGGTCTCGTGCATGAAGTAACGGTTCCGTACACCTAAGACGACTAGATGTCTGATTCGATCTCCGATCGAAACTGGGTAAGTGAATTATTGATTAATATTTTGTATGAGTTAGCAATTATTGAATAAGTTAATAATATGTAAGTTTGTACAGGACCGCGAGCCAGTTGATCAAGCATCACCTTCGCCGGCAGCATCACCTCCGCCCAGGGCATCACCTTCGCCACCGTCATCACTTTCTCACCCTCAGGGTGATTATTCTGATGATTTGTACCATCGCCTGACTAGATTTATGGTGCAAGAGGTTGGCGTGCTACGTTGAGAGCTAGGAAGAGTTATATCAGGGAAGGTCGGCGCGCTGCGTCGAGAGCTGATAGGAGTTATATCAGAGGAGGTCGGCGTGCTGCGTCAAGATATGGTGGAACGGGTCGATGATCTAGGACGTCAGCTAGTAGGGAGGTCGAGGATATAGCTGATGATGTTAAAGTGCTGCGCGAGCATTTAGAGGACCTTCATGATGAGGTGATAGCACTTCGAGGTGACATAGCAAGCAAACGATGGGTGGACGGAGGTGATGATCGGGGGTTGATCGAGAGGATAGAGATGGGGGTCACCCACAGTCGTGGTTGGAGAATGCATGTGACTCCTTTCTTCAGTCCATAGAGGATAGGGTGGACCCGAAGGCGGAGGTGGTGGCCTCGTTGGGGACATGAACGACGGTCGAGGAGGTGGTGCCGACGATAACGGATGAGGAGTAGAGGAGGTGGTGTTGACGCGGGTGAATGAAGTGGTGGGCCCCTCAGGATGGGAGCTATGGTTGAGAAGGTGGTGACAACGGGAGCGGAAGAGGAGGAGAGCGTGGAGGAGGTGGCGATTGTCGGGGCAGAAGAGGGGACAATGCTCGAGGTGGGCAAGGAGAGGATGACAGTCGTGACTGGGGTAAAAAAGCATGTTGTTGACATGCTGGAACTTGTGGTAGGCAAGAGGTCAAGAGTGCCGTCATAGTACATTGTCTCTCCCTTTACGGCTGATACAAAGATGAGGAGGTTCGTCGATGGGACGATCCCCAACCTATTTCGGGAAGTGGACCATGCCAAGTAGAAAGCGTTTGAGATAGAGTGGAGAAGAATGTTGTCCGGGCTAGTATTCATGATATTAGTGATATTAGTAAATACCAGTGATCGTTACTCGTATACACTTTTTTAACATTTCTCTGTTTCTTTTGTCAGGACCAGCCGTACGATCGATACTGTGATGATCTCTAATACTTATAAGTGGTTCCACGACATCATCACTTCATGAGCTTGGCTTACCGACGATATAATGTTAATTTTTATGACTTGTATATCATTTGTTTATGCAATGAAATAACTCCTGGCCGAGTCATACTCAATTTGGAGTTCGGACAAAGCGTTGACATTGAGTACCAGTCGCTCCAACATGTCGGCAAGGAGTACGCAGTGCCCGACTACATGCTCGAGTGGACCATAGGGATGTGGCCAAGTGTCGAGGGGAAGTCATGGGAGAGTTGTACACATATGTACGTACCAGTGATCGTGAATCATCACTGGATAGCCTTGGAGATTGTGTTCACTGAGTCTACTATATACATATACAATCCCGATCATTCATGTCTGACACAGGGTCAGTTCAAGCAAAAATCTGAAGTACATTGCTGTTTTTGTCCCTATGATGGCTAGACAGACGGGATTGACTGTGAAGGACAGATTAGCCATCGTGCTGGACATGACCATGGCAAGGCAGACAATATTGTAAGTGGTTCTAAATTTTTTAAAATTTAATACTTAATTTTTTTTGCTGCACGGTGTTCACGAAATAATTTCTTTCACCGCAAGTGTACGGTTTGTTAACAAGTAGTAGAATGGATTATGAGTCCAAGTATCGATCCCACAAGGATTGGATTAGTTCAAGTCAACCTATTATGACCTTAACCGAAACACGAAAGTAAGATGTATGTGTTGTGATTTAACTAATGAAGATGTGAACTATGATGCAATTATGAGTGAGAAACTTATACTAAATGTAAAATGACCTGGATGCAATCTAGGAGAATTTATGTAATTAATGAATTACTAACGCACTAGGGCCACGAATTCCCAAGCAACACCCGTTCAACTTTTTAATTATGCAAATTTGACACACATTCCCACAATTGATGAATAAGTATTCCTATCTTAATTTAGCAATCTCTCTCGAGTAATGTCAAACCTATCCCAACATGTGTTTCGACTATATTTCTATGACGAATACTAACATACGGAATGCATTATGATTTCATGAATATTCATCAATTCACATGAGGCATAGATGTATATTTCTATCCCCTATCGGACCATATGATGATTTATACCACGTAGAGCCTATTTTCCTTCTTTCGAATGCATAAAACAGGCCACCAAAATCATATAATTACGTGCACAATAATAATATGGAAATAAAAATGTATAAATCATTCATTTCCGGAACATGTGCTTAAATATGTCAAATCTCCAAATCAAAAATCAAAAGTAGTATTGCCAGGTTCATCGATCTCCTAGTACATGAAAAATCTAGTCTAACATGCTAAAAAGAAGAAAATACAAAAATAGTTGAAGAAACGTCATCACCCGAATCAAGTTTCAATCAATTCTTCAATTGGCACGATGTTTTCCTCTTGTTCTCTCTTTGTTCTCCTTCAAAATCTCACTTTTTCTTGTAAAAACGGTGTCCCCTTCGTTCTGGTCGAGTTTTTGTTTATATAAGACCCTAAAAATCTTGTTTCCATAAGAGTTTCGACGAAATAAGGAAACTACAGATTCAGCCTTCGAATTGCTCTATGCGACCGCATAGTACATCTCTATACGGTCGCATAGAGTAAAATTTTTTGAGAATTTATTCTTGGGTAGCCTCCATGCGGTCGCATAGTGCTACCAACTATGGAAAAAAGATTTTGGTTCTTGAACTTTCATTCTTCTTCATTTAGTCCCTTTGCACTTCCTTCTTCTTCCAATCATCTTGTATCGCGTTCGAGTCCATACTGAGCATATTTTCATTCCCGGTTGCTTTTTAGTTCAACTTTGAATATTTGCATCCTTAGTCCCTGAACTATTACTTTGCTCCATTTTAGTCTTTTTTCAGCTCTTTTCTCCTAAATTCCACCATTTCCGTAGAAACACCTACATTGCATGAATTCAACAAGATTAAGTCACAATTTAAATATTTTGCTCGTAATTAAGTCATGTTTGTGATCTAAATAAGTATGTAAAAACACACTTATCAAACTCCCCAAACTTGAACTATTGTTTGTCCTCAAACAAGATAGTGACTTAATTCTGAACAAATATGGCTTAATACCCTACCGTGGCTCAAGATTGAACTAAGTATTTGACTTTATTAAAATTTATCAGTGCAAAAATGACATCAACTTTTACTTGTTAAATGCATACTTGACGTGTGTGTGTGAGTTCATGCCAGCATATCGAATTCATGATGGGTTGAGTCCCGACCCCAAGTGGTCAAATGTATCCTTACTCGCTCGAGAGATACACAACCTCCCAAACTTATTCTTTTCACTCAATTATCCTGGAGTTGTGTTTTAAGATTAGGTGTTTACATAGCTGTAGTCTCCACCCTCTTGTAGTTTGGATTGATCTTACTATCACAAGTTTACATTTCAACAAGTGAAAGCTCTCCCAAGTTTGATTGCTTCGACACTTAAGATTAAAATAGGTTACTTGCCTCACCTCAAAGGTATAGTTTCCTCAACCAAATGTCTAAGGGCTTTTCTCTATGTTTTTGTCTCTCTTTTGTTTTTTTATCACTTTCAATTTTTTTTTTGTTTATCATCATCTCATTTGCTTTCTATACAATCCATGTACCGAGCTTTAGGCCGGTGACTCCCAAACTAGTTAGCTTTAGGGCACCAGGTTTTAAACCCTTGCAGGCTCATTCACTCGAGTTATAAAGGCTCGATCAGATGACTTTTTATTAACCTCTTTCCCTCTTGCTTTTTATATGACCCATGTATCGAGCTTTGGACCGATGACTCCCAGGCCAGTTGACCTTAGAGCAGTAGATTTTGAAATATCCTTACAGGCTTACTCGCTCGAGTCATAAAGGTATGAAAAGAAGTGTCTTGTTCTCACATATTAATTTTATGCCCTTTGTTGTTTTTCTAGACATTTAGTTTCCAAAATCAATCCCCAATTTAAGATTTTCACCTACTTTTCACCCTACTGGTCTAGGCAATCCACACAATTAAATTCATGCACAGAGCCCTCGCTCATCTCAATGCTCCCCTATAAGAGCTCAGCCATCACCAAACTGTTTTAAGGTAGTTTACGGGTTATTCAATAGAGGCTTATCATTCTTTTCCTACTTTATGCTCAAAATCCAGTCATTCACCTAACATGTCAAGCATGAATAGCGTGCATAGATAATGTCAAGTGTTGCATCAACAAATATCAGCTAGTCTAATCAACACCAGATCCAAAGTTTTTCAGTTTAAACAAGTCAAATAATAGCATCCTAGCTAGCAAGGTTATCAAGCCTACACAAGCATGCATGAAAAGAATTAAAACAAACTGAATAAAATGCAATTTTTTTCATAACACTCATCACGTATACAATATGCAATAATGGAATACAAATAGTGATGAACATAGATAAAGATTTAAAATTATATCACCCCCCAAACTTAGTTAATACATTGTCCTCAATGTAAAATTAACGAAAGATTAAAGACATAATTTTAAGGACAAAATGAAGAAGAAAAATCAAAATGGGATAAACAATACTCCCCTGGATCAAAATGGATGAGAAGGCGGGAAACTAGGTCCTGATATACCATCATCTGACGGTGGAGGGTGTCGTCTGAGGAGTTACTGCAGCATCCCATTCAGCTCCCTCATCAAGGCGGGCTGCTGTGCCTGCTCGACCTAGATGGCTCTCATGTTCTCCCATATTTCATTTACCCGCATCTGGATGCCGTCCACCCGGCCCACATATATGTTCAGCCGGCTATTCACGGTATCTATCTCCCGTCGCATGACTGTGGCATCGTCCCTAGCATCTCTGATGCAATTTTGTGCAAAGTGATTGTCTCTTTGTAACCATGCACTTCAATCCTCATGGCTCCGAAATCCTGAAGGAAGCTATGGAGGTCTCAGTTGATTCCCGTGGTGGTGGAGAATATCTGTCTCAGCAACTGAGTATCCATGTCAGCCTGTGGTACTGGAGCCTGTGGGAGTTCCTGATCTGCAGGGACTGGGCCTTGCTCTGCCCGTCTACGGTGCTCATTTTCTTGCTCTTCCTTATATTTAGTCCGAGCCCTTTCTTGAGCTTCAAATGTAGTACGTTTGATCATGGGGCTGGGTTTTTCAGATACCTCTTTAGATAGGAGTGCAACACTCGTAGCCATACATATGCCACTAATGTGGCTCGAGAATATCAAAGTAGAGCGGCGATGTCTCCAAGTTCCCAATGTGTGTAATTGATTGTATATAAGAGTGGCGATATCTATCTTGTTACCTCGAACCAGGTGGTAGATGAACCCTGCTGTCTGATCAGGAAATGTAGTCCTGTGTGATATGGGTTCGATATTGTGGCACATGAAGAGCTATAGAATGGCTATGGATGGGGTAAGCTCGATCTGATGCCACTCGATAGTTGCAAGAGGCCATGCATTTTCCCGCCCCATCAAAACCCTGGCCACTTCATTCCAGTTAAATTCAACTGGGATAGGGATCACATTCTCCACTGTGAGCTGGAAGTAATCATGAATGACCTCGGGAGAGAACATAATCCACTTTCCCCATACCCAAGTCTGATGGAAATGCTCGGAACCTGGCGTGTCAATTTCACTATTGAAGTTGGCGAAGAACTCTCGGCATAGAGTCTCATAGATTGGATGTGGTCGGTCCACCAACTTGTGCCACCCACAGATCCGAACTAAGTTGACCAACTCAAAACCTAGAAAATCATCAAGCTTAACGGGTCTTTCAGCGTGTATAGTCCAATGGTGTATGATATTCTCATATCGCGCCGCGGTTTCTGCATTTAAGAATCGTCGAACTTCCCCCACAAGCTCTTGAGTACGGGTTGTCTCGATGGAGGAGCTTACTTTTTCTTTCCCTTGCAAAGTTCTCTTAGGAGGAATCCTGCAAGGTTTGAAAACTACACTCATTAAGTTTGATGTGAAAAGAATAGGCATGGAGTGAGAAAATAAAGTATGCATTGCACAAATCCCCCAAACTTGCTTCAAAATGCATGTACATGACATTGATGTGTAAAATGCATGAAACATGTTCCAAGATAGTGTTAGTATCAAAGGAATGTGAAACACCAACAAAAAATTGGCTCAAAACATACACTTTGATAGAATTAACCCATGACCAACCTAGAACTTTCAGCACCGGACATCGCCTAGAAAATTGAAATTTTCTAGAGTGATCTTCGAGCATGAAAGTGTCCATACTATTCTAGCACATATAAAAAATTCAAGTCAAATGGATGTCGTTTGGGTTGGCAAAATACGGTGCAAAGTGGGTGAAGTGAGGTGCCGTGACGTGACCTAGTCATGTTGTGCCTACAAGTGTTGCCTACGTATGGTCAAGTTTGGTTTTTGTACTTTCCAATTCATGTGTTATAGGAATTCATCACATTACCCCACTCTCATTCATATATTACTCATGTCAATGCACAGCATGTATACTGTGTAGTTCAAGGACTTTATTGAGTGGGTAAACAAGCTCTAGCTAAACAGTACATATTGGAACCATATTCACAAACCCCTCAACCGTTATACCCCGTCACTTCAACAAGAAGAGAGAGCATCAATGTTATTCACATCCCAGTTTCTATATCCAATGCTCAAATTCACCAAAATGCATTACTCATTTTACATTGACAATTGATCGAACATGTAGCATGCCATTGCATGGGCTCTCTAGGATGTCAACAATTGGAGTCTAAGTCATGCCAAAATGACACACATTTAACAATCTAGCATCACAATATGTAGTGCAATTCATCCACCAATCACATGCAATGCAAGAAGCACCATAAAGCATGGAATATTCATTGTGGCATTTCATCAAACATATAGCATGCATAATGTGAAGGTATTACCAATTTATTGAAATGAAGTTTCAAATTATCCCATATTCCTCACAACACAATCACAGTAAATTCACCTATACATGAACTAGCCCATTCTCCCTCAATTCCTCAAAATTGAAATTGCAAAAGTGACTTACCCAAATGAAGGAACCAAGAGTGATTGATGAAATATTACCTTGCACTTGTAGGGGTTGATTTGAGTTCAAAAGTGATTTACTTTAGATGATATTGAACTTCAAAAATGATATTGAACTTGGAGTCCTTCGTCATGAGTGCCGAGTGTGTGGTGTGTGAGAGATTTAGGGAAAGAAAACAAATTGAGGTGGGAAAGAAAGAACCAGGCATGGGTTAAAAACCCATGCCTGATTCTGCCATGCGGCCATATGTCTTTAAGACGTGCGGTCGCACCGTGCGACCGCATGAACCAAATAATTTTTTTTTATACCATGCAAAAAAAAAACGAATTTAAAAAACAAAAAGTTTGAAAATATATTCAATTCCCCCAAAATCACAAGTTTGATTAAATTTTATCCCAAAATTTGGTTTTCAATTTAGTGGTCGGTCTGACTTCTCAATGACCCCAACTTTTTCAAAGATACATTTCTAAACATTTTGGGGTATGCAAAGACCATAAATTTAGTGTCTGAAACCAAAATTTTTTAAATTCACAATCACGCATTGACATTTGAAATTTTGAAAATAAACTTTTGCCTCGAAATGCGTGAATTACACCCCCAAATACTAAAAATAACTCCAATCAACCCGAACTCGTGTGTGATGCTTAGGGACTCGTGTGGACAGTGCTTGGACTCTTTTAACATGTATGGATGATCAATGATCTAATTTAAAAAATTTTGAAAAATGAAATTGAACAATTCCTAATCTGATGCGAAAGGCAAAATAAATTAAATTTAAAAGGATATAGTCGGTTGCCTCCCATCTAGCGCTAGGTTATAGTCGATAGCTTGACTTTACCGTATTGTGTCATTCTGGTGTTCTATGATGAAGTTAGACTTTTCCTTTGAGAAATCGTCGCTCCAATAGTGCTTCAAACGCTATCCATTGACCTTAAATGTCCCCTTACTGTCATGAGTGATCTCAACTGCCCCATGTGAAAATACCTATGTAATAGTATAGGGACCAGACCATCTCGATCGCAGCTTTCCTGGAAACAGTTTAAGCCTAGAGTTTTAGAGTAACACTTTTTGTCCCCACTTTAAATTCACGCCTCTGAATATGCATATCATGCCACTTCTTGGTACGTTCTTTGTAGAATCTTGAATTTTCGTAGACCTCCATTCTGAGCTCATCCAGCTCATTAAGTTGTAATAAACGTTTTTCACCCGTAGCCTTCAAGTCCAAATTCAATTTCTTCATTGCCCAATAAGCATGGTCTTCTATCTCAAGAGGTAAGTGGCATGCTTTCCCAAAAACCAGTCGATATGTTGACATCCCTATAGGAGTCTTAAATGGAGTCCTATAGGCCCACAAGTCGTCGTCCAGCTTCTTAGACCAATCTTTTCGTAAAGAGCTTACTGTGACTTCAAGTATTCGCTTTAATTGCCTATTGGACACTTCAACCTGTCCGCTGGTTTGAGGATGATATGCAGTGACTACACGATGTTTAATGCCATATTTAGTCAACAACTGTTCAAATTGGCGATTGTAGAAATATTTTCCCCCGTCACTGATTATAGCTCTCGGTGTGTCAAAGCGGGTAAAAATATTCTTCTTTAGAAAATCAATCACCACCTTCCCATCATTGATAGGCAATGCAACGGCTTCTACCCACTTCGATATGTAAGCCACAGCTACCAATATATACTGATTAGAGAATAATGGGAAAAATGGCCACATGAAGTTGATCCCCCAGACGTCGAATAGTTCCACCTCCAGGACACTGTTCAAAGGCATTTCGTTTCTCCTAGATATATTATCGGTGCGTTGACATCGGTTACACCTTTTCACGAATTCAAAGGCATCCTTAAACAACATAGGCCAGTAAAAACCTGACTGAAGGATCTTCGCCGCTGTTTTTGAAGCACCATAATGTCCTGCGTATGTAGATGAATGACAATGTTTAAGGTCACTTCTTCCTCAGGTACGCAACGACGAACGACATGATCAACTCCTCGCCTGTATAGAATGGGATTCTCCCAAAAATAATACTTCAAGTCAGCGAAAAATTTCTTCTTCTAGTGATTTGAGTAATCTGACGGAATGATAGACCTGGCTAAGTAGTTAACTATGTCAGCATACCAAGGTGCCTGAGAAGACTTCATTGATTTCCACGGTCTCTGTCTGCTCTGTGATTTCGAGTCGAGACAAGTGGTCTGCTACCACATTTTCACTACCCTTCTTGTCCCTAATTTCCAGATCAAACTCTTGAAGCAGTAGTATCCAAAGAATGAGACGTGAATTGGCATCATTCTTTTCCATTAAGTACTTGATGGCTGCATGATCTGTGTAAACGATGACCTTTAACCCCACAAGATATGATCGAAATTTGTCAAAGGCGTAGACCACGACAAGGAGCTCTTTCTCTATAGTGACATAGTTTAATTGAGCGTCGTTCAAGGTCTTACTTGTATAGTAGATTACGTGAAATAACTTATTTCTCCGTTGTCCCAATACGGCCCCAATAGCAAAATCACTGGCGTCGCACATTAATTCAAATGGTAGGTTCCAATTCGGTGTGATAATCACGGGTGCTAAAATCAACTTCTCTTTCAAGGTATTAAAAGCCATCAAACACTAATTTGTGAACTCAAATATGGATTCCTTCATCAACAAACAACACAGTGGTTTAGTAATTTTTGAGAAATCCTTTATAAACCTTCTGTAGAACCCGACATGCCCAAGGAAACTACGAACACCTTTCACTGATGTTGGTGGCGGTAATTTCTTGATCACCTGAATCTTTGCTCAGTCCACCTCAATATCCTTTGCTGAGATTCTGTGTCCTAACACGATGCCCTCCTGTACCATAAAGTGACATTTCTCCCAATTTAATACCAAGTTGGTCTCTGTACACCGCTGTAACACAAGACTCAGATGCTCCAAACATTCATCAAATGAGGACACAAACACTGAGAAGTCGTCCATGAATACCTCGATGAATTTCTCAATCATATCAGAAAAGATAGCTATCATGCAACGCTGAAAGGTGGTAGGGGCATTGCACAAACCAAAGGGCATCCTATGGTATGCAAAGGTACCGTAGGGATATGTGAAAGTTGTCTTCTCCTGATTGTCAGGTGCTATTGGAATCTGATTATACCCAGAGTACCAATCCAGAAAATAGTAATGTGAGTGCCCTGCTAGTCTCTCCAATATTTGATCAATGAATGGTAGTGGAAAATGATCATTTCAAATAGCAGCATTTAGTTTGCGGTAATCAATGCAAACTCTCCATCCAGTCACTGTTCTTGTAGGAATCAACTCATTTTTCTCGTTTTGCACCACTGTGATACCTCCCCTCTTTGGAAAAATCTGTACTGGACTGATCCATGCACTATCTGATATTGGGTAGATGATGCATGTGTCGAACAACTTCATTACCTCAGCCCGAACCACTTCCTTCATGTTTGGATTCAATCTCCACTGACCATCAATGCTTGGCTTGAAATTTTCCTCCATGAGTATTTTGTACATGCATAGCGACGGGCCGATCCTCTTGATATCTGCAATTGACCATCCAATGGCTGTTTTATTTTCCCTCAGCACTCGAAGTAGTCTCTCTTCATCCACTTCACTGACAGTATTTGAAATAATAACCGAAAATGTAGAAGACTGCCCCAAGTAAGCATATCGAAGGTGTGGTGGCAATTGTTTGAGTTCCAACTTGGGAGGTTGCTGAATAGATGGCACTGACTTTGTAGTCCTAGTTCCCAGTTCTTCGAAGTGATGCTTGAGCATGTATGGTGGATTAGTTTCCAAAAACCGTGCACATGTTTCAATCTCACTTGAATTAGTGTGAGTGGATTAAGAATGTGCAATGCATGCCTCGTATGCATCGGAAGGATGATGTAGCTAAAATGTATCTTGAATTATTCTGTCAATTACCTCGATCTGGAAGTAGCTATCTGACTCAGTGGGAAACCTCATTGGTTTGAACACGTTGAAAGAGATCTGTCCTTCGCTAAGCCTCAATATAAGCTACCCTTTCTGAACATCGACAATCGCTCTTCCAGTAGCTAAGAAGGGTTGCCCCAATATGAGTGGAACATCCTTATCTTCCTCCATGTCTAAAATGAGAAAATCGATTGGAAATATAAACTTTTCTACTTTTACCAACATGTCTTCAATGATCCCTCTTGGATGTGTAAGGGATCGATCTGCTAACAGTAGGGTCACTGTTGTGGCTTTAGTTTCTCCCAAGTCGAGTTTCCTAAAAATAGAGAGAGGCATCAAATTGATACTTGCACCTAAATCACACAAAGTTTTATCAAAATGACAATTTTCAATAGTGTAAGGTACAATAAAACTTCCTGGATCCTTTAGTTTTGGAGGCAGTTTTTTCTGGATTCTGGCACTGTATTCCTCAGTTAGCATCACTGTTTCATTTTTTTCTATCTTTCGCTTGTTAGAGAGGATATCCTTTAGGAATTTTTCATAACTCGGCATCTGAACAAGTGCCTCAACAAATGAGAAGTTGATGTGTAGTTTCTTGAAGACTTCAAGAAATTTACTATATTGTTGATCCAATTTGTGCTTTTTCAACCTCTGCTGGAATCGAATAGGTGGCTCATGAGGGTTGATAGAATTGCTAGCTATAACCCGTGATGTATTGGAACTCTTCTTGGCAACATTCTCTGTTGTTTGTTCAATCTGTTCCACAATCTCGTCATCTGAGGTTGGCGCTGATTCCTTGCTAGCTACCGATCTTTTTACATGTATTTCCAGTAGTTGTACTCCACTTCTGGTTGTTATAGCCTTTGCGTGCCCCTTAGAATTAATTTCAGTGTTGCTGGGTAGGTTTCCTGGTGGAGATTGCCATCTGTCCCATTTGCGTCTCCAAATTTTTTATTGCAGCACTTTGATCTTGAAGAGTTGAGTCTGTCTTTCGGATAAACTAGTTGTTGGCCTCCATGTACTGATTAGTCGTTGCCATAACTTCTCAAACATCTCTTCCAATGGTGGCTTTTTATCCTGCTGCTGAAATTAACCTTGTGGCCTGTTTTGATTTTGGTTACTCCATGAGAAGTTTGGGTGTTTTCTCCAGCCTTGATTGAAAGTTTCCGAATGTGGATTGTTCTGTTGGCATTGACCCCATTGTACAAAATATGCATGTTCGATCCCCTGTGTGAGAATTGGACAGTTGATAGTATTGTGGTCTACTCCACATTCTTCACAGCTTGGCTTCTTGACTTGTTTTGCATTGGTGGTCTGTGAAATGCTCTCAACCTTATGGAACAAGGAGTCTATCTTTACGGATAATGCTGATTAAGTATCTACTTCATAAACCCTCGATGTTCTCTTCTGAACCACTCGATCTGTAGACCACATGGCTGAAGTTGTAGCCATTCTCTCAAACAATTCCCATGCTCCGTCAATTGTTCTCGTGGAGATTGACCCGTCGGATGATAAATCCACCATGCTCTTGAAGAATGGAAGTAATCTAGTGTAGAAAAATTGGATTTGTGTCTTTTTATCAAAGCCATGTTGAGGACACTTCCTTAACATATTTTTGAAATGACTCAATGCTTCTTCAAATGATTTTGACTCGCCTTGGTTGAATATAGAGATGTCATGCCGCATTTTTGCTACCTTAGCTGGCGAGAAGAACTTGGTGCAAAATTTGTGGGCTAGCTCGTTCCAAGTGGTGATGCTTGCGACGCGAAGTGAATCCAGCCATTCAAGTGCTTTATCCCGCAAAGTGTGTGAAAACAATCGCAGTCTTATAGCATCGTCTGAGATACCCTGATACCTAAAGTGTTGGTACATGTCCAGAAATCGGGATATGTGTGTGTGTGGATTCTCATTAGCCATCCCGTGGTATTGATACAGTTGAATTACATTTGTTTTCAGCTAAAAGTTCGGTTGCCCAAATGGAGGATACACAATGCCAGATTGACTCTGGACCACCAACGGTGCCATGAAGTCCCCAAGTACCATATTCCCTTTATCTTCAACCCCCGCGCATTCGTTGAGTTGAATTACCGGACGATTTTGCTCGTTAGCCGATTTTGCTCGTAAGCCATCTATTGTTGCTGTTTTTGGTCTTTTTGAATTTGTTGTGCTACTCTTGCTTCTCTTTGCCTGTGATGAAATGTGCGTTCAATCTTTGGATTAGTGGGAACCAAGTCTTGATCAGGTGCTCTTTGCATAAAGCCCTGAGATAGCAAAAATAGCACAAAATTAAATTAAAGTAAACAATAAACTAAGTCTAGTAAGCTAACTACTACTAATCTAGGTAAGTTTGAATTAGTGTCATAATAGATAAAATTAAACTAAATTTCAATTCCCGACAATGGCGCCAAAAACTTGTTCACGAAATAATTTCTTTCAATTTAAAACCCACCGCAAGTGTACAATTCGTTAACAAGTAGTAGAATGGATTATGAATCCAAGTATTGATCCCACAAGGATTGGATTAGTTCAAGTCAACCTATTATGACCTTAATCGAAACACGAAAGTAAGGTGTATATGTTGTGATTTAACTAATGAAGATATGAACTATGATGCAATTATGAGTGAGAAACTTATACTAAATGCAAAATGACCTGGATGCAATCTAGGAGAATTTATGGAATTAATGAATTACTAACGCACTATGATCACGAATTCCCAAGCAACACCCGTTCAACTTTTAATTATGCAAATTTGACACACATTTCCACAATTGATGAATCAGTATTCCTATCTTAATTTAGCAATCTCTCTCGAGCAATGTCAAACCTATCCCAACATGTGATTTGACTATATCTCTACGACGAATACTAACATACAGGAATGCATTATGATTTCATGAATATTCAACAATTCACACGAGGCATAGAGATATATTTCTATCCCCTATTGAACCCTATGATGATTTATACCATGTCAAGCCTATCTTCCTTCTTTCAAATGCATAAAACAGGCCACCAAAATCATATAATTACGTGCACAATAATAATATGGAAATAAAAACGTATAAATCATTCAATTCCGGAACATGTGCTTAAATATGTCAAATCTCCAAATCAAAAATCAAAAGTAGTATTGCCACGTTCATCGATCTTCTAGTACATGAAAATCTAGCCTAACATGCTAAAAAGAAGAAAATACAAAAATAGTTGAAGAAACGTCATCACCCGAATCAAGTTTCAATCGATTCTTCAATTGACGCGATATTTTCCTTTTGTTCTCTCTTCGTTTTCTCCTTCAAAATCTCCATTTTTCATGTAAAAACGGCGTCCCCTTTGTTCTGATCGAGTTTTTTTTTTATATAGGACCCAAAAAATCTTGTTTCCATAAGAGTTTCAACGAAATAAGGAAACTGCAGATTCGGCCTCCGAATTGCTCTATGCGACCACATAGTACATCTTTATGCGGTCGTATAGAGTAAAATTTTTTGAGAATTTATTCTCGGGTGGCCTCTATGCGGCTGCATAGAGGGTAGCACTCGCATAGTGCTATCAATTATGGAAAAAATCCATTTTGGTCATTGAACTTTCATTCTTCTTCATTTTAGTCCTTTTGCACTTGCTTCTTCTTCCAATCATCTTGTATCACGTTCGAGTCCATGCTGAGCATATTTGCATTCCCTGGTTTCTTTTTAGTTCAACTTTGAATATTTAAATCCTTAGTCCCTGAACTATTACTTTGCTCCATTTTAGTCCTTTTTAGGCTCTTTTTTCCTGAATTCCACCATTTCTGTAGAAACACCTACATTGCATGAATTCAACAAGATTAAGACACAATTTAAATATTTTGCTCGTAATTATGTCATGTTTGTGATCTAAATAAGTGTGCAAAAACACACTTATCACATGGTACTGATCAAACTAATTTTTGTTCATTTGTAGGGGCAATTGTGCAATTTTTGCAATAAAGTACATCAAATTTCTGAGTATAGCACACAAGGTTGATGGAATCAACCAAACCTGGATACAGAGTTGGCGTTCAACTTATTCTATTTTAATGGTGATTCATAGATTTATTATAATTATTAGTTGTAATTTTTTGTAATTATGAAATAATTGTAAACACTGAAAATATTGATTTGTTGTACTTACGAAATGTTTGTAACACACTATAATGGATTATGAAATGATTATTAACTACGACGGCAATTAATTTGTTATCGTAGAATAAATGCAAACATTGTTTAATTCAGATGAACAACATTACCAAATGATCTAACTATCATTTAGAAGAACATGAGTTGTACAATATTGGCGAGTATGCCCTACTGATCTGCACCAGCTGCACCTACGCGGTCGAGGAATTTTTCGATAGACGGTATTCTAGACGTACTTGGACGTCCAGGACCACACGGTTCAATGAGAGGTGGCAACAATGTATTAAGCGGGCGAATATGGTCGGGGACTTCCCACTCAGCTTCGTTCGGCAGAGGAAATATTGTCTTAGCGTTCGCAGCTCTCCAATAATCAGTCGTGTAGTAATGAGAGCACAATGTTCTAGCTGCAAATCCTCAATATATAGCAACCATGACTACATGCTCACACGAAAAAGTTTCCAACTGAAATTTTTTACAACTGTATGTGTTATCAGTTAAGTCCATCATGTATGCCGTATTACGTGCACATTCCACTAAGAAGCACGACTCGTCCAGTGGTTTGACATTCAACTGCCTCGCAAGTTCTATAGCTTTGAATAGCCTTTCCTCTTGCGCCAAGGCTACTCGTGCAATTCTGTGATTTCACACGTCGATCGTGAAACCACTGCTGCAGCTTGCTACGGATATTCTCAATCAGTGCAAAAATGGGTAACCCTCGATCCTTCTTGAATAATGCATTAAGAGACTCCACGTTGTTTGACGTCATGATGTTGTATCGACGTCCTAGAAAAAACGAGCGCGCCCAATGTTCAATCCCCATTTTCGTTAGATAATCCCATGCATCGAATGATTTACTTCTTATTTCAACCATGAAGTTATTACACTCTTCAACATTGTAGGATTCAGCCACTCTCCTGAACAATGAAACGCTATCTTTGTCCCGATACCTAGTCTTTAGATTACCTTGAATATGGTACATCCAATACCTATGATGTGCATCTGAAAAAATTTCAGCGATACCATTTATTAAAGGTTGTCCCCAATCTGTTACAAATGCAAGGTCCTCGACTTCCCCGATTACTTCCCTTAATTTTGTGAAGAACCACTACATCGATAGGTCATTTTCACTATCGACTATGTCGAATGCAAGAGGGTAAATTTGGAGGTTGACATCTTGACATGTAGCAATAATCAACTTGCTTTGATATTTAGATTTCAGTATTGTACCATCAACTAGAATTAGAAGTCGCATTGCATTGCATTTCGAAATCTCCGAATGCATTGTCTAAGAGCCATGAAGAAGAATTTGAAGCAATTCCCACCCTCTTTCTCAATAAATAATTCTGAGCCAGGATTAGTTTTCTCCATGTTATAGCAATACCTAGCCAATTTAGCACAGCTTTCCTCTGTAGAGCCCACTAAATCCTCAAACGCACATTCCTTGGCCTTCCAGGCCTTTTGGTAGCTCAAGACTACTCCGTACTCTCGACGGACGTCGTTAATGATGTCCGATGGTCTGTAGATCGTACGAGAATTCTGATACTTGTGAATTATCTGTCGACCAATAAATCAAGCTCGGGCTTGCCTGTGATCATTTCGATGTAATCCCACTTCACAAATATGTTCACATGTGTATTTGCGAACTACAAAGCACTCATTCGTGTTAATCTTTGACGATCGCAAATGCCAACATCAACTGTCGTCTACGCAGGCAATTGTCAACAATGACTTGTTCGATTTTTTCACTTTGAACTTAAAGTTTTATTTCAGCGCAATTAGGTGCACAGCTTCCTGTAAATCTTTTTTCGTTTCAAACAGTTACTCGACATACAAATCCTCCCTATCGGGATCCATACGAGAGGAGTTAGAGGACGGTCCACTCGATCCAGCTCTTGAGGTCCCACCCCGCTCATGTCTCTGTCGGGATAAAACGATCAAATCCTCGTCTGTAAAAGTATTTGTATTTTCACATTCATTGTCGTGAACTACAGATGGAATTCTGTGAGTAACTGTCTCTGGAATAACTGCATCATCTTCACGAGCTATCTGGATCGTATCTCAAAAATCATTAGCATTGTTATCCCCTCCATCCGAGTCTACTTGTTCACCTTCAACGACATCCTTTCTCACTAAAGTCACGCAAACAGGAGTTGAGTGTCTATTGTTCATTTCAAATAGATAATTCACTTTGCCATCAGAAGAAATCATCATAGGTGGACTCGAAACTTCCTGATCACTGAATTTAAATTTCAATTCCATGTCATACTGAGAGAGATCAACATTTAGCTTATTTTGTAAAAGATTATAGAGTTCTGCATACGTTATTGTTTCTGTTATGAAAATTGGGATACCACCACGTTTATCGTTCGTCCATTTCCATACCCATCAATCTATTTCATCCAATTCGAAATCATCAAAGTAACAAACTGGGACTATAACTATATCTACATGATGAAAAAGAATTTTTAATTGCAAGAAAATATCAAACGAAATAGGAAAAAAAATCAAACAGCCAGTTGTTTCGGCTGTTCCGGCCGACTGTCCATCCGACTGTTAAATAGTCTGACTATTCGCTGGGTTTTTTCAACTGTTAACTGGACAACCGGAAGTTCAAATTCGCTGTTCGGCAGAATAAATACACCAAACTTTTGCAGATTAATTTTTCAGTATTAATGCAAATGAATTTTTTGTCGTCAAAGGCTTAAAATTTTTCACAGATCTATTAATAAAACTTTCTATATTAACATTATATTTCGGAATAAATTTTATCTATACAAACGTAAAATAATTTAACGAAAACAAAATTAAATGTGTGTATTATAAACTTACTGATCTAATGAGATTGATATAAAAAAATTTCAGCTACCGCGTTCGATAAATTTTTCAAATCTTGAGGTTGAAGCAGATGAAAGATGAAAGCTTTTTTATCTGTGTTGAAGTAAACAGATATGAGAAGTTTGCTGATTTTGATATTTTAAGTGGGAAGTGTTTGATTTTTATTTGTTAACAAAAGGGTAATAATATCTTTTAAACAAAACTTGTAATTGCATAATACACTTAAAGGTATTTTTGTCTTTTAACACTCAATAGACCATTGTCATAATTTTAAGAATTGAACAAGTCAAAGTGGAATTTCCCTTCTTTGACAATACCATTTTTAAAAGTACCCCAAGCCATGGGTTTTCTTGCCAATGGAAGCATAAATACTATTAATAACTACATCAGGTTTACGTTCTCATTCTTTATGCAACAGAATTATGTTAGGGAGGACAGAAGATTATCTAGTCCTTATTAAGAGTCAAAATCTTGTATGAAAAGCTAAACTAAAATAAACCATTTCTTTGTTAGTCCAGCCATTTAAATTGTTCGCCCTAAACAGCTCACATGTACGGTTGGCACTTTGACTTTCATGAACAAGATTCCAGATTATGGAAAGATGATAATCATAGATAATGATGATTTAGGATTTTGAGACTTGTTTTTAGCTTTAAACTAATAGGATGCTTCTTTAGCTTGCTCATCCAGATTTTCAGGAAGCGTATGGACAGCCTATGATCTTTCATCTGGCGGTGACAGTGAAGCTTATACACTTATCGTTTGTACTAATTTATTTCTGATATTCTGATTTAACTCATATGAGCTGTACATGTTTCTCTCTTATTTAACTTGCAGGCTTGCTCCTATTTTCACATAAATTAAGGAAATGTAATTAATATAATTGGAAAGATAATTTTTCCTTACATTTTTCCAATATACCCCAACATTATATAATGATTTAAATAGGATTAGTTTATATTTGTTGATAACAAGGTACATTAAATATGAGCATATTAGAAAATTAAAAAATATCTATACTTTCAGCAAGGAAAGTGGTCTATAATTTGGGACAGACGAAAAAGGAAGCCAAGCCTATCTTTATGGGATAGAGGGAGTACATGTTATCTGAACGAGTAACATTCTCTTAGTTCGTATTTTTTTGCAAAATTCTTTTACCTGACTAACTTTTGTGGCAGGTGGGATTCAGGAACAAATCTTGGAGAATTTGATGGGCATTCAAGAAGAGTTCTAAGTTGGGCATTAAGCCAACTAGGCCATTTCGCATTGTAACAAGTGGAGAGAACTTCTTAGTAAATTTTTGTGAAGGACCACCTTTTAAGTTCAAACTATCTCACAGGTTTCTTATCTCTACTTCATGCATTATTTGAGCAATTGTCAAGTTGGATTCTAAATTTTCAAGAACATATCTTACTTTCCTCAACCTCCAAATTTCCTGAAATGGCCTACATAAAGATGAATAAAACCTCATTGATGCTGTCGTGTTGAATCATGGCAACATGAGGATGCTAACTGTACGGGTTAAAGCTACTTCAGAAACAGAATTATATAACTACTTTATAAAAGTAATCATCGTATTACAAGAAAAAATAAAAATAAAAATATGATAGACCACATTTATGATCCAACTTACTATGCCACTAGTAAATTAAGGACAATCATAAATCCAAATAACTTTCATATTTTTCTTTAGCTGTATCTTGTTTCAAAGTTTTCAAAATTTCAATTTGCATATAATTTTCAGTATTCTATTGTGTTCTAACTATGTAAAAGTTTTGCTTTTGGTAATTACATCACTTCATAAAATTTCACTTAGTAAATTGTCCTTTTCGTTTGTGATTTGGGAAATAAATCAAATAATTTTACAATTTTTCTTATTAATATTATTTCCTGTATCTGATGCATGACTGCACTTAGAATATTATTGATGCCGGATGAAAGGGGTTCCAGCAGAAAATAAAACAGCAAAAAAAAAAAAAAAGCAGAATTACAGAACTTCTGCAAGAAGGAAAATAGAAGAGGAAGAGAAGAATAAGACAGCAGTAGGGGGGAAGAAACCTGGAGAAGAAGGGGGACGTTAGAGAGAAAGGGGAAGGAAACCTGAGGCACGAACATATCATTCATTCATCGTCCATCAGCTGTCTTCTGGAAAAGCAATACAAGCACATAAATAACAAAATTAAACCTAATGATTATGGGGCTTGGCCAGCCCATTAATACAAGCCCAATAAAATAAAACATAAATAGTAGTCCAAAACATAGATAAGAGTCCAAACAAGTGATGTCTTCATCAATTATACTAAGCCCTTGTTAGTTAGAGATGTTTGAGAATAGATTTTTGTGAAAAGTGATATTATTTGAGAATGCATGGTTAAAAAGTAGGGAAAAATTATGAATCAAAGTGTAAAATTATTTTATTGGAAGAATATGTGGTTGAAAATAAATTTAGAGGAAAATGAGTTCTAGAAAATGGGGCCCAAACAGGGCTAAAAGATATTCTAATTGATTAAGCTTTCTATTTAGATGTTTCTAAATTTTTGGAAATTTACTGAGACAGTTACCTGCAGGGACCATTTGAATTTCGTCAACTGTGTTAGGTTTTCTCCAAATGGTAGCAAATTTATTACTGTTAGCTCCAACAAAAAGGGTTTAATATTCGATGTGAAGACCGGAGAAAAAAATTGGAGAACTATCTTCTGAGGATGGCCACAAAGGCGGCATATATGCTGTAAGTTGGAGTTCTGATAGTAAACAGGTGGGCCCTCATGAAATTTTCTTGTGAAATGCTTGAGTCTTAACATTACCAACTTCGGCTGATCTCCCCCCTCGCCCACCCCAAACAAGAAATAGGCAAAATATGGGTTAGTGGAATTCCTTGTGCTTGTATTGTTAGACAAAAATCAATCCAAAACAATTAAGCAAAAATGAATTGGATCGAAAAATTGAAAGACCACAGGGATCGAATCCATACCTCCAGCCATTGATGTCGTTTCAGAAGCTCTCTTTTGTTCCAGGTAATGGCGCTTCCAAACTCTCAACACTCTAACTAGATGGTGTATTTTGTATTTCGAGTTGTTGAGCTTAGGGACTAAAACCATCCATATATAGCCAAAATTTCCATCAAAATATGGCTTAGGTTACAAACCCTTCAATACCAATGGTGTAAATGTTGAAACTCCAATGAATGTGGACCATCATTTGTCCCTTCAATTTCCTGTTGAAGAAACTTAAATGGAAGATGAAGGGTTACATTCTCCCACTTGGTCCACGCATTCAACCTCATGTTTCAACTTAATCTCATTTATTGTATTTTCTTAAGTAACAAACACATGAATCATGGCGATGAGTTATCTAAAGACGAGTATCACCTTCCATGTATTACAATGCATTTAGTTCATCAAGAACCTTTCCTTATGTGGTAACAATACTTTATGAAAATACCTTATTTCTTATTCTTGGTCCTACATAAATGTATTTTCTCAAACAAATTAAGGCGCGCATGAATGTGAGAAAATATCACAACAAATAAGAGTTTCATACACAATGGAACTAAGTCCCATTTTCCCTACATGATCCTTGATTTTCAATGATGGCATGCCTTTAGTCAAAGGATCAGCTATCATCAATTCAGCACTTATGTGCTCAATGACCACTTTCTTTAATACGTTCCCTTATGGCTAAATAATTAATGTTGATGTATTTACTTCAACTACCACTTTGTTATTTTCAGCCATAAAGACAATAATCAAATTGTTGCAGTAAATTCTCAATGGCCTAGAAATGGAATCCATAACTCTAAGCCCAGATATAAAACTCTTAATCCATACACCATATGAAGTAACCTCAAAATAAGAAACGAACTTGATTTTAGTAATGGAAGTAGCAGTGAAGGCACTCCTCCATGATACAGCTCCACCAGCCATCAATATATATTATGATGTTGATTTTCGTGAATCAATACAGGTAGCAAAGTTTGAATTTGAGTATCCAATCACTTCCAGATTATCCGTTTGTCTATACACAAGCATGTAATTTTTGGTTCCTTAAAGGTACCGCATTACTTTCTTCACTACTTTACAGTGGTCCATACCTGGGTTATTTTGATATCGTCCTAACATTCCTATAACAAATGCAATGTCAACCATTGTGCAGACTGAAGCATACATTAGCTTCCGACAGTAGAAGTATATGGAATGTTCTTCATTTATTCACTCTCTAGATCATTGTTCAGGCATTGGTTCAAATTGAACCTATCACCCTTCACAATGGGAGCTGCACTTGGTGAACAATCTTTCATCTGAAATCTCTCTAAAACTTTGTTGATATAAGTTTCCTAAGGCAGATCCAAAATTCCTTGTAATCTGACTCTATGACTCTTAATGCAAATGGCATAAGATGCCTCACCTATATCCTTCATATCCAAATGTTCAGAGAGGAATTGTTTCACCTCATGCAACAAATCCTTATCATTCGTCGTAAGTAAAATGTCATCTACGTACAAAACAAGAAAACAAATCTTACTCTCACTAACCTTCTGGTAAATACATTGATCCATGGTGTTTTCAACTTATCGAATGAAGAAATGATTCCACGAAATTTAAATACCATTGATGGGATGCTTGTTTAGGCCGTATATAGACTTCTTAAGCTTACAGACCAATTGCTCACCATCATTAAAGGGGAATCCTTTTAGTTGTTTCATATAAACCTCCTCCTCTAAATCTCTATTGAGAAAAGCTATTTTCACATCCATTTGTTGTAACTCAATCTCAAATTGGGCTACTAATGCCAAAATAATATGTAGAGAATCTTTCTTAGATATCAAAGAAAAGGTCTCCGTGTAATCGATTCCTTCCTTTTAAGTGAATCCCATATCAACAAGTCTCATCTCGTATCTCTCAATGTTGCCCAACGAGTCTTACAAGGTCTTAAAGACCCATTTACAGCCAATGACTTTGGCACCACTAGGCAACTCAACAAGATTTCAGACTCCATTGCTTTTCATGGAACTCATTTTTCCTTTATGGCGTTGTACCATAATTTTGACTATTTACAATTCACGGCCTGTGAAAATGATTCAAGATCATTTTTAGCTCCAAATACTATGGTCAGGTTCTTGTAGATATACTTCATAATCACTAGAAGTTGCTGACCCATTGAGTCTAGTAGATCTTTTTAATGTTGTACCATCATCTTCCTAACAAGCTTATGGTTCAATTGTTTATTCAGGGGGTTCTAGTAATTCTTGAATTACTTGATCTACTTGAACATTGTCAGTAGCTTGTGAAACTTCAACGATTGGTTGTTCAACACCTGTTTGTACTTTAGGGGTGTTGTGAACTATAACCAATCTATTACTTGAGGTAGGAGATTGAGACTCTAAATGATCATGCTTAAGAACTTTGTTCCTGGTTTGATCGTTCCCACTTATCAAGTCATTTCTTGATTCCACAATCCTAGTGTTGTAAGATGGACAGTAAAATTTTTATCCTTTAGACCTTTAGGCATAAAATACCTACTAATGGTCCTTGGGTCCAACTTCTTCTCTTGTGAATTATAGATTCGGACATCCCCAAACGCATATATGTTGCAAACTTGGCTTCCAACCTTTCAGTAATTTAAATGGTTTTCTTAGGACAACCTTAGTTGGAAACTCGGTTTAATATATACACAGCCCTCTTAGGTACTTCAGTCCACAAGGATCTATGAAGATGGAGCTACTAAACATGCTCCGCACCATGTCCAATAATGTTCTATTTCTTCTTTCTGCTACACTATTCTGGTCTGGTGAACCAGGCATAGTATATTGGGCAACTATCCTATGCTCTTGAAGAAACTTAGCAAATGGACTAGGTGTTTGTCCATCATTTGTATATCTACCCTAATATTCATCACCTCTATTTGATCTTATGATCTTAATCTGCTTCTCATATTGTTTCTCTATATCAGCAATGCTTCGTTCTTATTATGAAGCAAGTAGAGATACATATAAAGCGAGAAATCATCAATAAAGGTGACGTAGTATTTTCGATCATGTGAGTCCATGTCTGGACTACATATATCAGCATATATGTTCGAACTCCCGTTGGCACTTTCTTGGACTTGTTGGTCTGCTTTTTCTAAATGTAGTCCACACACATATCAAAACCAGTGAAGAGTACTAAGTATCCCATCATCCACTAATCTTGTAATTCCATTATTAATCTTCCTTCTTGAACGCAGTCATTGATTGATTTATTGACCATTTGTCGTAATGTGCATTGTACGAGATCTTGAAAGGTCCATACTCTTTGGGAGATTATTCAAGATGTAGTGCACAATAAAAGATTCAAACATCTTAACCTGAGTTTCTTATTATATCTCTCATCTGCATGATATGCTCATGAACACCTTTCACACTAATCAGTCTTAAGGATGAGAACTTCATCATAAGAGTGATTGCTAATGCAATATCTGAAGTGACGAATTGATCATCAATGGTCTTTATCAAGTCTTGGACCTTGTCATGCTAATCGACGGAACCATGAAATTTTAGTCTTAATGAACATCACGCTGAGGTGATTAGATCGCTCTCATTTTCATAAAGCGCAACGTCTACGTAGCGCTGGCATCAGTAATTTTAGGTGGTTTGTCTTTCCTAATAGCATAACCAATATCCATCCACCCTAAATGGATAAGAATTATCTCCTTCCATACTCTGTAGTTCTCACCATTCAATTCGGGAATATCACAACGAATATCAAAGAAATTAGCAGGTTATGAAGCTGCATAATGCTTATCTTAAAATTGAGGCTTTTATTGAGCAGATTGCATATTTTACCAATGTAAGTCATGCTAAAATTAAATATAATGACATAAAAATTACCCGTGGGCTAAATTTTTAATTCAAGTATATTCAATTATATCTTATGATAGAATTGTCAAATCACATTTTACCAATGTAAAACCATGCTTCAAAATATGAATCTAGTGATGTAGAACTTGCCTGTGAAATCACATTCCAATTCCTAATTCCAGTGGGCAATTAGGAAAGTAATTCAATATTTTATCCTAGTTGATCAGACGAATATAACAAAAATTTCTGTTGGATAAAATTTATTATATTAAATATGATCAAACACAATTAATGTCTTTAATCTTTATGTGATTCCCATCTTAATATATAATTTTATTTAATTAAGGATGCTGTGGCTAATCCTTAAATAAATAAAACTATATAGATCACTAGACACTATTCCTTTTATGCATAAACGATTAACTTAATATGAGAATAAGTCTAATTGAAAAAAAAATATTCTCATAATCGTTATAAATTGCATAAAAATAATTTAAACAAAATCAAATCATGTAAACTGAATATGAGCATAATACACAATTTAATGCATCCTAAAATTGCATATATTATTGTAGATATGAATAATTAACATATGCAAGATTAAAATATTAAAATTTACATAATTGGCCCATAAACAAAATTGTGTGTTTGAATTCTATGAAAGTAGCAAACATAATAATTAAGTGGGCATTATGTAAATGACATGCCCAATGACAAGGCCCAGTGCACAAATGATTAATTATGATAATCAAATGGGCCAATAATAATTATAGTCTAATGAACTTATCATATATCCAACTTGTATACCCAATAAAATGCATGTCCAAGAATTAATAGGCCCAATAGACAAACGTATGTACCCAAATAATATTCCAAAAAATTCAGCCCAATACAAGTGTAGGTTTTGGCCCAATTAAAATTCTGGAAAGTGGACCAATATCTAATTTTATATCTTTTCCAAATGGCCCAACTAACAATAATTTCCACTTTATGATTTTTAAATGGCCTAAACATTTAATTGCATAAGTAAACATGCTTCTCCTTTATGAAAATAACAGGCCCAATAAAATGATCCAATTGGCCAAACAATTGACAAATTCAAAAGGGAAAAATTCATATCTAAGGTGTATACTTAACACCATTTCACCATTCAAATGTCAAATGATTGATGTCATCGACATTGATATTTTCGTGTCACAGATTTGAAATCGGCTTGGAGAAATTGACGTTTTCGCATAACAGAAATCAATCTAGGTATTGGTCCGATTATTGCACTGCTACTTTTTCGCATTTAGCATTATCAGATAAGATCCGAATTTCTTCTGTACGTAAATTTCTAGCGTCCGTATCTATCGTGACCACATATGTCTCAAATTCAATAATACTGTGCAGTGGGACATGAACAACATACATGATATGTGACTTAATTGAGTATAACCAGTTTTAGACAAGTGTAGCATCGATTGCGGATGTCTGTGACCACTAAAACAAATGTGGCAGATTGTAACGACATCAAACATAAGATGTGAACAGCGTATGTGACCTTTTTTATTTACACTAGAAGACGAAGAAATAGAGGATTTGTTGTGTTCGATTAAATGTGACCTCTGTGAAAAAAAATGTGACCTCCATTTTTTTTCGATTATCAGTAAGATATGTTATATTTGTACTGATCATACCCATGTGTGATCTATTCCGATATTTGACCAAAATATGACCACTCGACACAACAGTATTCGTACACATGTCACATATGTGAACGTGTGAGCGAATTGGAAAAGAGAATGAAACAAATTTTGTTCATGAGATGTGACATGTGTGTCGCCAAATGTGACCTGCATTTTTTAGTGTCATATGTGACTTCATGTTATTGCATAAATTCTTATATAAAATTGTATGCACAGTATTAAATTAACCATCGAGAATGTGAGAATTTGAAGTTCAATTTTGTAGAAACGGTGTACTTGTACATATGTTTGTTGCATGGATATCAGTCAGCGTTGGCATTGGTAGACCGTGTATGTAGTTATATAAATCTTGTAAACACGATTATGTCAGAGTTCAGCTTGGATCTGACCAAGATAGCAGTATCATTGAAGTATATGCTCAACGACGATTTGCCTACAATCAGGATAAAAAATGACAATAACGTGCTTGCATACATTCTGCTGAAAGAAGTCGATCGTGATCCAGCTAAATACCCATTAATTATTGACATAATTGATGCAGCAATAGAGTACCCGTCTGACATGGTCACAGATAATGCTTATCGTAACAGTAAGCTTTATACATTGCAGGATGTGGCCATAGAAATCTACGAAGCATCTAGTAAACATGTAGGTCACATTTGTGACAATGAAGTTACGATTGTTTCTATAGCAGATGCTATTCAGGTCGAAGAAGGAAGGATTTTCCGTGATAAGGATATTTTAAAATTGAGCCTATCCTTTTTTGCCATACGAAACATGTTTGAGTTTATGGTTGAACGATCCAACAAGAAAGAATATGTGGTGAGGTGTTCTCAGGAAGGATGTACTTGGATATGTCGATCGTCAAAATGGGGTAAAACAAATCTATTTAAGATTCGAAAGATTGGTAGTCATACATGTGCATCAAATGTGGTATTGGGGTCACACAGACAAGTATCGGCTGTAGTTGTGTCATCTAGCATCAAGTATAAGTACACATTGGTTGGCACTATATATATACCAAATGACATATGCAGTGATATGCTACATACTTTTGGAGTATATTTGAATTACTCAAAAGCTTGGAGATCCCGTGAACAAACATTGAAGATGATTAGGGATGATCCGACGGAATCATTCAGTAGGATACCAAGCTTCTTCTACATGGTTCGACAAAGAAATCATGGTACGGTCACAGAGTTGGAAGTCGATAGTCACAATAGGTTCAAGTACTGTTTTATGGCACTTAGTGCATCAATATAGGGACGGCAACATTGTAGGCCCGTACTTGTCGTTGACGGTACTTATTTGAATGGTCATTACGGAGATACCCTATTCACAGCATGTACACATAATGCAAATAATGATATATTTGTTCTTGCTTTTGGAGTAGGGGATAATGAGAATGACAAATCTTGGAGATGGTTTTTGGAAAAACTGAAGAATGCATATGGGTACAGAGAAGGATTGTGTTTTGTATCGGACCTTTATGACAGTATAAAGAAAGCAATAGAACAGGTGTATCTGGAAAGTTGCCATGGTATCTGCTCGTACCATTTGCTACATAATCTAAAATCATATTATGGGAAATCAAGGCAAAATATTACGAAGGCTTTCAATTCGACTGTCCGCGCTTACACATTAGAAGAATTTGAATACAACATGCAACAACTGGACGCAATAAATGATAAGATTTGTGATTACCTGATACTGTACTGACTACAGCACTCCATTGTCACATGCAGTTAAAGTGGTCACATATATCCTTTTATACTATTCTCATACTACAATGTATTTTGGCAGGATGAAGTAGGCCCTGAAAAGTGATCACGAATACATATGCCGACAAACAGATACTCTATAATGACATCAAACATTGTAGAATTAGTAAACTCGGTCACAAAGGCAGGTAAGAATTACCCTATTGTATTCTTGTTGTAGTCATTGCGACAAAAGTACAAAATTGGTTCTGTAAACATAGAGATGAAGTGCATGGAACTTTCACGATGTTGACTAGCAAGTTCGAGAACGTCATGAGGAGAATGAGTTCAGAATTAAAGAACTTGAGGGTAACTTTCTTATGTATCATGAAGTTTGTGTATGTGGACTAAACAGAAATATGCATGTGATTATATCATAGGTGTCTGTGACATGGAATGTACGTATGTGATTAGGTGTCCAAATATTAATTGCATGTGACCAGTAATTTACGTATGTGACGCTGTGTACTTTGTTTGTGGTGTTATATAATTTGTATGCTAATGCTAAACCTGTGACCTGAGTATGAAATCCTGTGACCTGAACATACCATTGTGCACTAAAATATGAATGTCTTTTTTGAGTTTAAACTGACACATACCATTGGTGCTAATACACTCTCACAGGTATCTCCTTCCAACCAAACAGTGTTCTCCGTGAGCGATGAAAGGTCCACATTTGTTGTTGACATTGAGCAACGTACATGCATTTGCAGGATGCTGCAGGTCGATTTGATGCCTTGTCCACATGCATTGGTTGTAATCGCACATGCGAAAAGGGATGCATATTCTTACCGTTCTTATTATTACACAAAGGATGCATATGTAAATGCTTACGAAAGTTCGGTATATCCTGTTGGAATTTTAGACGAATGGAGAATGCCCGATAAAGTAGGATTCCAAATTATTTTAGCTCCTAACCAGAAGCAGAGTTCTGGAAGACCTACTAAGAAGAAGAAGAGATCATCTAGGGAAGGGAAACCAAAAGTAAGATGTGGACGTTGTGGTGCACATGGTCACAACCGCAGGAGATGCTCAAATTTGATCCCATTAAGTAAGAATGGTTGATATGAAGTCAATACAAGATAAAGACTTATCAAAGTTAGGCCGCATTCTTGAATTCTTATTAGCATACTGACATGTAGAAATGTGTTTCAATTGATCAATTGAGAAATGATGTTTAAATAGTAAGGTAATAAATGCTAAATGAAATACATTCGCACTTTTTATTCAGTTTAACGTAGAGTTGTGTAAATTTATGATTATAGATTCCATACACAGCAATATATTTGAATTGCGACCATTAATTCACTTAAAGGCATGAGACCTAAACGTGGTGGAGAACAAATATATGTCCATTCACAGATTCCATAAATAAGATGAATTGTGACCAACTCTTGGCATGCTATTTTAATTGATATGTGACTTGTTCTTGACATATGTCATGGCAAACTAAAACCGTGACCAAAAGCACAACCAAATCATTGGCCAGGTACCTGACCTGTTATTTACAAATGGCATGGTAGACTACAACTGTGACAAAAATTGAAACCACATGACCAAAACCAGAACTACAACATACCATGAACTGTAACCTAATTTTCGGTGTACAGTTAGACCTGTGACCTGATCTTGGCATGAAATGTTAAGAGTGCTAAATCTGTGATCTGCTACGCATATACTATGTGACTTGTTATTAACATATTTCATGTCAAACTGAGACTCCGACCAAAAGTAATACTAAATCTGTGACCTGGTATTGTGACCTAATTTTCGATGTACAATTCGACCTGTGACCTGATCTTTGCATCATTTATTATGAGTGCTAAATCCGTGACCTGCTATGCATATCATATGTGACCTGTTATTGACATATGTCATGTCCATGTCAAAGTAACTCCGACCAAATGGAATATTAAATCTGTGACCTGGTACTGTTGATATGTGACCTGTTATTTACACACAGCATTGCAAAATAAATCTTATACCAAAAGCACAACTGTGTATCCAAGCAACAACATATTAACAACTGAAGGTTGGGGCACCCATGTATTGTAAAAGTATATTTACATCCACATAACAGTATTGAGTACAAACACCTCCACTGCTTGAAAGAAATATAAAAGGCTACCAACTGAAGCATAAAACTCATTTACAAATGTTTTCATATTTGTCATTCTATTACAATCCCCTCCCCTTTAAAAGTATGCCTCGCCTTCTTCATGTAAGGTTCTCGGTGTTTGTAGAGTGTAGGGCGATATCAATTCTACATTTTGCAGCATCGAACTGATGGGGAATAGCACATTTGCCATCACGAAGGATATACAATGCATACAATATCACGAACACTCCGCAGTCATGACTGTAAAAGAACACAATATAGTATGTTATGAATTAATTAATTTACAAGTTATACTACTATAGTTGGTCACATACTTACCCATTCATATGCTGAGGTAGGGTACTGTCAATGGTCACCTTCATTTGCTTGCATTCAGATTCGTTGTAATCGAGGTCTTTTTTCGAAATTTCCAACGCTTTCATAAGAGCAGGCAATACTTTCACATAGGGCTCAATACCTTCCTGCACCTTCCAATCACGATAAGTTTTTCCAGCTGAATTGAATAGCATCAAAGTATGGCTTCTAAATTCTACCAGACCTAGCATCCAGTGAGCTTTGTTCATGGGCAGAAGTGGCATGACACATAGTCTACATCGGCCCAAGATGTGCTTAGGGATATTAGGTGACATGTGACAGCCTTAATCAAGCTACTCTCCAACAACAGAACTTGAGGGTCTTTTTGGAAAGCGGGAAATACATCTTTTATCTTATTCTGGAACAAAGAATCTGTCATTGTAGCTCTAAACTTTACTTTCCCAAATTTTGCTACCTAGGGAATATAGTAGAAGCATGCATCCATGTGCTGTTTGAACATGAAGGACACAGTTAGGTACAACATTAAAAAGTTATGACTCTATGACAGTGGGCTGCTCAACGGTATGTGCATGGTGTTGTATGAGGTTCTTGATGTTGTGTAACTGGTTAACAAGGAAATGTGTAGTGAGCAGATACATAAGTGTTACCATACCGAACCGCTTAAAGACGTTTCAACATTTATCAGCTGGTGGAACCATGTCTTGTGACCGACTGGGTATAAGCCAATACTAAAGGCTGGTTTGATTTGGTCATCGTGCTCGTTAAACTTTTTCCTGTTGCCAAAAGTTGACTGTCAAGATACTGCGACTATGTGACCAGTGTATTTGAAAATATAAGAAAAATGTACATGCCTGTTTTTGGGTTTATACCCTCTCTGAAACCACCCAAGAATGCTGATTTATCAGCTTCTTCAACATTGTCTTTATAATTTCCAAATACAATAACATTACCGTCATGCCGCGGTACCTTTCCTTCCCCGACAACAAATGGAGACCGCAGTATCCTCGCAGGCCTTGAAGCCCGTTTAACTGGTAATTCAGAAGCCGGTTCAGTAGTTGGTGATCCCTGTGACTTGTACAAGGTCACATTTAGTTTGCATAAATTCGATGTACACATTGTGTGACTAGCAGATTACACCAAAAAAAATAATTTGAATACCTCTTCGTCAACATTTTGGGATGTTGTGATCACATCAGATATGA
>NC_036248.1:3478362-3485293 GCF_002742605.1 Olea europaea var. sylvestris
CTTGCCTTCCAAGAATAAATCCTTGCCTTCCAAGAGCCCCATGTTTCGAGCTCTCCTTTGTTCTAGGTAATGGCGCTTCCAAACTCTCAACACTCTAACTAGATGGTGTATTTTGTATTTTGAGTTGTTGAGCTTGGGGACCAAAACCATCCATATATATAGCCAAAGTTTCCATCAAATTATGGCTTAGGTTACAAACCCTTCAATATCAATGGTGTAAATGTTGAAACTCCAATGAATGTGGACCATCATTTGTCCCTTCAATTGCTGGTTGAAGAAACGTAAATGGAAGACAAAGGGTTACATGTATAACAATCAAATATTGTATGCAAAATTCAAGAATAATTAACAAAAAATTATAGCTATGTAATTCCTTTAGGTTGTATAGCAACCAAATTATGTGAAAGATTTATGGAAGTAGGGTAATTCTTTAGTTTTTACTGCGCAATATCTCCAAGTACAGATGTGAAATGAGGTTAAATCTCAATTTCCATTCAGCTCTTCCTCAAGGTATTAATCTAGATGATGAGCCCTTGGCCTGCTGCAGATATCCTTTTCTTCGTCCAAGCCCACTCTATGGCTTAAATGTAAAAACAAACAATTAAGCTCTGCATGGGAATTGAGCAATTTGTGTAGCATCAAAATGTATATTAACCTCCAATGATACACTTATTTCAACTCATTTTTTGTGATGTATAAAACCTAACAAGTATAAACTTGATTTTAGGTGCTCACTGTGTCTGCTGACAAGTCTGCAAAAATATGGGAGATATCTGTGGATGGTAATGGAAAGGTGAAGAAAACATTAACCTGCCCTGGTTCTGGTGGAGTTGATTGCATGTTAATTGGTTGTCTGTGGCAACATGATTATCTTGTCACTGTTTCTCTTGGTGGCACTATTTTTTTATTCTCGGCAAATGATCTTGACAAAGAGCCACTTGCGTTATCTGGACACATAAAGAATGTCAATTCATTAGCTGTGCTGAAAAGTGATCCAAAAATTATCCTAACAGCCAGTTATGATGGCTTAATGGTCAAATGGATTCAAGGTATTGGATATTGTGGGAGGTTAGAGAGGAAGGTGAACTCTCAAATTAAATGTTTTGCAGCTGTTGAACGAGATATTGTTTCATCTGCGTTTGACAATAAGGTTAGCAAATAATTCAGAAGTGGTTATATGGATATTTCAAATTGCTTTTTTAGGCCGTTCTTTGATTGACTTCTTCAGCAATTACTCTGCAGAGTATAATTACGGATTTCTTCCCCATGCCCATGGATCTCATAATCTTTGCTATTCATTCTAAATTGTCTTGATATGTACGAGGTCAAGAGGTTTTCTTAACAATGGTGAGAGATCTCCTTTCAACTACTAAGTCATGGGGAAGTTCATGACTTTATGGTGTACTGAGATTTAATAAAGCCACATGATTAAAAAAACTATATTCTCCCCATTTGAGAGGGAGCAGAGTATATGTAATGATCTAAATTTTAAAGTTTAAATCGTTACTAAAAGTTTCGTTACGTAGTCAAATAAACATATCAAACATCATAAAATGAAATTTTTGGTCCTACCTATAATAAATAAAACATATATGAAACATAATCAAATAAAATATGTTCCAAATCCTAAATAACAAAATCCACATGATAATAAAATTTAAATAATGTAGAAAATAAAATCCATAGTTACGTTACACTGAATTATTTTTATTGAGTCTCATAAATTATGGTACCATGACTGCACCTCATTGCCCATCAACCAACGACACATTCTAACCTGTGAATAGCGAAAAAAGTGAGTTTATGAGAATACTCAGTAAGACATGAATAATTGTGTAATCCCCAATAAAAGATTTAACACATGTGTCAAAATTATCATACCGTTATCATATATTTAGAAACCAGTAACAACTCAACAAATAGCATATCTTTGATATCGAATGACCATAATATACATATCATATCTTTAACTTTCATTAGCATAGTAATTTAACAACATGAAAGAAATAATTTCAATAGGATAAAAATTACTGACACCCTGTTATTCTACCTTGTTAGATCATATAAATATGAAAGTCAAAACCAATATCACATTCCAAATCTTTATTTCTGACTTATGGTGTTGCTGCCGTCGTGTATACGTATTTGTACTTTTTTTAGGGTAGATAATGAGGACTTTTGCACAGTTTTTAAAGCTGAAAGGAAAAATTGAATTTTGATAGACCTATACCAAATTGCCGTGTTCTCCCAAAAAGTCTTAATCCAAATATTCCATAAAATCAAAAGGTACTTCACCCCTATCCAACCTACACTTGGCAACCAAATTTTATTAAATCTCAAAAAACAAAACTAATAAATCAAAACCACCATTTCCCATTTCCACACCCCTAATTAAATACAATATTTTATTTAAATCAAAACCAAATAATAACAATTTCTATAAACTGTAATATCTTGGGTCTAACTTATCCAATTTAACTTTTTCTTGAGCCTAATATAATGATTAAATATGAGCTATTTAACGTGCTCAATATTTTGACAAATTGCTTCTACGGATGCATAGAACGCAATATGCGTAGAATTCATATTTGTTGTAGCAGCTAGTCACTAATGGAAATCTGTCTCACGTACTACGAACGAAAAGTAGCAGCGTTACCTGACTTTGGAGCAATTTAAGGATGAGATGATGGCAACGTATTTCCCACAGACTTTGAGAGACTTCAAGGACATAAGAGTTTCTGCAACTCAAATAGGGAAACATGTCGCTTACAGATTATGAGAGTCAGTTTGAGCAGCTCTCAAGGTATGCCCTACACTTAGTAGATAAAGAAGTTAAGAAGATCAAGAGGCTCGAAAATGGACTAGCGTGGAGATCGGCATGATCATTATGTCTCATCGTTTCACTTCATATCATGAATGTTGGAGAAGCTCGTACTATTTCATATTAGAGGACTACGTTTGAGTTGTATGCCCAACAGAGCAAGAAGTCATTGTGAAAAAGAAAGTGGAATAATCAGTTTAAAGACAGATGTAACTGACGGAATAAAAGGCCAAGCACATGAGTTCATATTGGTGGGACAAGTGGGAGTATTATACCTTGTCCTAAGTGTAACAAACTTCATAGGAGTGAATGCTTACTTGGGAAAAATATGTGTTTTCGGTGTGGTAAGCCGGTACACATTGCTTTCAACTGTACAGAGTCTTCAAAGAAGGACGATGATCAGGACAGGAACAAGAAAAAGAAGACTCGAATTTTTGCGCTAAATTAGCATGAGGCAGGGTAAGATCCAAATGTGCTAGAAAAGTGCATCAACTTAGAAACAGAGAAGTTTCTCTGGTCAAGGTCCAATGACGAAATCATGAATTGGACGAGTCAACTTAGGAGAAGGAAGAAGAGCTTAAAACCAAGTATCCAGAACCTTTTGATTAGTCAAGGTAATTTTCGGGGACAAAAATATTTAATGAGGGGAGATTGTTAAGTCTTGAAAATTTTCATAGAATAAAATTAAGTATTTTATATGCTATATTTTTTAATATTTTGGAAAGTTGGGGGACTAAAGTGATGTATGTATTAAATTCAATTTTATTTGGATCAAATATTTAGATTTCAGTAAAACGAAGATAAGTACATCAATATTGGTACGTTAGATAGCTCGTATTTAATTATGTATATTAGTCTCGAAAAGATGTTAAATTGGATAAGTTAGACACAAGATATTACAGTTTATAAAAGTTGTTATTAATTGATATTGATATTGATTTAAATAAAATATTATATTTAATTAGGGGTGTGGCCACGCGTGGGTTAAATGGAAAAGGGTAGTTTTGATTTATTAGTTTTGCTTTTTGAGACTTGATAGGATTTGGTTGCCATGTGTAGGTTGGATAGGGGTGAAGTATCTTTTGATTTTATGGAATATTTGGATTGAGACGTTTTGGGAGAACATGGCACTTTGCAGACTTTTAGGTCAAGCAAAATTCAGTTTTTCCTTTCAACTTTAAGTACCGTGCAAAAGTACTTATTATCTACCCTAAAAAAAAGTACAAATACATATACATAGCAGCAGCAACACCATAAGTCAAAAATAAAGATTTGGAACTTGATATTGGTTTTGCCTTTTAAATTTATTTGATCTAACGAGGTAGGATAATGGGGTGTCGTTGATTTTTATCCTGTTTAAATTATTTCTTTTATATTGTTAAATTATTATGCTAATAAAAGTTAAAGTTATGTATGTTGCTGCCATCCAGTATCGAAGATATAATATTTTTTATGCTCTTATCAGTTTCTAAAGATATGATGATGGTATGATAATTTTGATACATTTTTTAAATCTTTTATTTGGAATTACACCATTATTTGTGTCGTACTGAATATTCTTATATACTCACCTTTTTTTTTCTACTCATCATAGGTTAGAATGGGTCGTTGGTTGATGGGCGATAAGGTGTCATGGTGCTAGAATTTATAAGACTCAATAAAAATAATCCGGTGTAACGTGACTATGAATTTTATTTTCGGCATTATTTAAGTTTTATTATCACGTGAATTTTGTTATTTAGGATTTGGAACATATATTATTTGGTTATGTTTCCTATGTGTTTTATTTATCATTGGTAGAACCAAAAATTTCATGTTGGAATGTTTGATATGTTTATTTAATTACATAATGAAACTTCTAGTAACGATTTCAACTTCAAAATTTGGGTCTTTAAAGTATATGCTATTGGCAAGTCTTATAATAATCAGGATGCCCTTTCCATAGATTTCTAGGCCTATAGTTGTGTGCAGTAAGAGATAAAGTTTTACAGTCTTTAGTTGGCTCTTTATTTATTTTTTTAATCCTCCCATTTGTAACTGTTTTTCTTTCGAATAGTGAAGTCCAGTAAGAGAAATAAAGTTATACTACGACCATTGTAAAGTGAAAAAAATTCAGCTCATTTTCTAATGCTTTATTTTACTTATTGTAATGTTTGGTTTGATAAATTTTGTGGGCCAGTTAATTTTAATGGACTGAGATGTTTGGTCTAAGTTTGGAGACCCGATTTGTGATCCAATTAAACTGAAGATTCTGGCATAGAAATTGTTGAGTGCGATTTTTAGTTTAAAAGGGCACTTACTCTAGATGATGGACAAGTGGCATGCTTAAAACCGTTGGATCAAATAAAAGGCTCTATCTCTTATAAAGACTTTGGATGTCTCTAGCGTTTGAATTTTTTCTGGCCGCTTCTCTCTGCTTCCTTGTCTTCTCTGTATAATTTGAAATTCTCTCTTTTCTTGAGTGATTTTGAGAGTTTAGTGATGTTAGAGTGAACTCTTATGTGAGTTCATGTGGTTGTGAAGAGATTCAGTGATTGAGAGAGAGATAGAACCGTGTGTTCTTGTAATCTGACTTTCTTGCCTATTTTGGGGCGATTCATAGTGGATCTTGAGCTTAATCCTTGCGGATGCTCAATGGGGATGTAGGCGTTGGATTTGGTCGCCGAACCTCGAGGTCTTTGGGTCGAAAAATCTTGTGTTTTCTCATCTTGTTATTTTCTGTTTTTGTGTGTGTTCGATTTACATAACATTACGCAAATAATTTTCTAAGCATAACAGTGGTATCAGAGCATTTAGAAAATATGATTTGTGTTGCGTTTTTGAGTTTCTGCGTTTTGGGTTCAAACACTCAAATCTGTGTCAATCTACTATTTCTGCATTCAATTCTTTAAATTTCAAAGTGGTTCTTGTAATGCTGGTTGGGTCCTTTGGTTTTTACTGAGTATTGATTTTTTGAAAAATTAATTGCAGTTTTGAAATTTTTTTGGGGGGGGTGGGGGGGGTAATTGATTCTTAAAGGTTAGGGCTTCTTTGAATCTCCCCTAAATCTACCTTTGTCTAGGGTCCCTGTGAGAACCCTAGAATCTAAGGGGACTAGGGCTTCGATTCAAGAAACATTGTATTTATTCAAATTCGTTTTATTACATATTTTGTTAATCTTAGGAATTGAGATATTCCAAAACATTTTCTCTGTACATATACTGTTATATACATTGCTGACTATACTGACACTCAAATTTGTTTACTCTCAAAGGGGCTGAAACTATTGAGTGACTAAGACAGATCTCCTTGAAAGTATATGTACTGCATTTACCCTTTTTTGTTAGCTTACCGTGTGTAAGTGCAATCTGATCCTGAGCTCCTTGTGTGCCTGGAAATCTTGTATATAATTTTTGTATATATAAATACTGTATTTTTGGAATAATTGATGCTTATTATATCTTTGTGATATATTGTTGGATATTTCTCATATCTCTGTGTGTGTGTGTGTGTGTATATGTATATATATATATATATATATATATATATATATATATATATATATATATATATGAAAATGGATATGGATATATATATATATATATATATACATATACACACACACACACACACAGAGATATGAGAAATATCCAACAATATATCACAAAGATATAATAAGCATCAATTATTCCAAAAATACAGTATTTATATATACAAAAATTATATACAAGATTTCCAGGCACACAAGGAGCTCAGGATCAGATTGCACTTACACACGGTAAGCTAACAAAAAAGGGTAAATGCAGTACATATACTTTCAAGGAGATCTGTCTTAGTCACTCAATAGTTTCAGCCCCTTTGAGAGTAAACAAATTTGAGTGTCAGTATAGTCAGCAATGTATATAACAGTATATGTACAGAGAAAATGTTTTGGAATATCTCAATTCCTCAGATTAACAAAATATGTAATAAAACGAATTTGAATAAAAACAAAGTTTCTTGAATCGAAGCTCTAGTCCCCTCAGATTCTAGAGTTCTCATAAGGACCCCTAGACAAAGGTAGATGTAGGGGAGATTCAAAGAAACCCTAACCTTTAAGAATCAGTTACCCCCCCCCCCCCAAATTAAAAA
>NC_036248.1:3488395-3490642 GCF_002742605.1 Olea europaea var. sylvestris
CAAGTGAAGTTAGTATTAAGTTCTTGAATCCACTTATGAACAGTCACAAAATGTAGCAAAAGGTGGAGATTGTAGTGTTTGGTTTGTTGAATTTTGTAGCCTAGTTAATTTTAATGGACTGAGATGTTTGGTCCAAATTTGGAGACCCGATTTGTGATCCAATTAAACTGAAGATTCTGGAATAGAAATTGTTGAGTGCGATTTCTAGTTTAAAAGTGCGCTTACTCTAGATGATGGACAAGTGGCACGCTTAAAACCGTTGGATCAACTAAAAGGCTCTATCTCTTATAAAGACTTTGGACGTCTCTAGGGTTTGAATTTTTTCTGGCCGCTTCTCTCTGCTTCCTCGTCTTCTCTGTATAATCTGAAATTCTCTCTTTTCTTGATTGATTTTGAGAGTTTATTTGATGTTAGAGTGAACTCTTATGTGAGTTCATGTTGTTGTGAGGAGATTCAATGATTGAGAGAGAGATAGAACCGTGTGTTCTTGTAATCTGACTTTCTTGCCTATTTTGGGGCGATTCATAGTAGATCTTGAGCTTAATCCTTACGGATGTTCAACGGGGATGTAGGCATTGGATTTGGTCGTCGAACCTCGAGGCCTTAGGGCTGAAAAATCTTGTGTTTTCTCATCTTGTTATTTTCTGTTTTTGTGTGTGTTCGATTTACATAACATTACGCAAATAATTTTCTAAGCATAACACTTATTTCTCTGGCTAAGATTTGGAGAGTTTCTCTACATGGGGATCAATGTAGGGATGAAGATTGCATTGATATTTGCAATCAACCAAAGGATTTGAGCCTTGCCATTTTTTCCCCTGATCTTGCCTTGGTTTCAATTGAAACTGGAGTTGTCCTCCTTCATGGTGCAACAGTTCTGTCAACCACTAATCTTGGATTTCCTGTCACAGCATGTACAATTGCACTTGATGGAACGGAAGCAATAGTGGGCAGTCAAGATGGGAAGTTGCATGTATATTCCATCACAAGTGATACTCTGAAAGAAGAGGCAGTACTGGAAAAACATCGGGGGCAATCACTGTCATCCGCTACTCTCCAGATGTTTCCATGTTTGCATCAGCAGATACTAACAGAGAATCTATTGTCTGGGACTGTACTTCCCAAGAGGTAGTAAATCATCATCTTGATTATTTTTAGACTTTTGGAGAGTATTTGTAGTTTCTAATATCTTGGTAGTAAAACCAGGCAACATATGGCTGAAGATGGCATCAATAATAACTATGATCAAACTAAGAACTCAAATTGTTATCATTGCTTGTGTATTACATATTTATGCATCAATGCATTTCCTGTCTTCTTTTCATCTCTTTTGGAATAGAGTTAATACAGTCCTATTGGAAATATTGGCCCCATGGCACAAAAAATGCTTGATAATCATGGTTGTCTGGAGAAGTGTCTAAACTATGAATATGTGACAAATGACTAATATAGGTAATTAAAAGTTTATATGTATGTAGGATAATGTCACAACCCTCATTTTAGTCAAAGTCAAGAAATATAATTGGTCAAATCAAAGTCAATGAGGGCTTAAGTTTAACAAATATTTTTCATGAGACTTAAATTGTAATTTCAAGTAATTGAGGGCTAGAAATGATAGAATAAAGGAATCCAAGGATTTAGTTTCTATTATGGGAAATGAAATAACTAAATGTGATATTATGTAAAGGTTGGGGACTTGAATTGTAATTATATTATAGTTATCTATTGACTTAGAGGATAATGACCCATTTTTCATCCCATTTCTCTTTTTGGAAATAGATAGAAAGATCGAGAGAGAGACAGAGAGAGAAATGAAAAAAAAATGAAGAAGGAGGAGGAATAGGTGTTGGCTTTTCAATTTCCATTCTTTACTTCTCCTTATTTTCAAGAGGTAAGTAAAAATTATGTAATTGAATTTTTAGAGTTCATGGAAAATTACTCAAAATTGGAAATTTAGCTAGAATTAATGATTATATATCTATCTATCTGTGTGTGTGTGTGTGTGTGAAATGGTTTTGTAATTTAGAGCTTGAATCTTTGATTTATTGCGTGAATATGATATAAAACACCTTATTGTAGTTTATTATAGTGAGATATGAAGTTAAGGTTAGATTTTGGTATTTATAAGCAATTTTCGTGCAAAATTCATGGACAGGTGTTAGTTCTGAAATTCTGCCCAGAAAAGTGCTATTTCTGTCAAGGGTTTTGATGCCAACTTTCAATATACAGAAATTGGTGCCAGATTTT
>NC_036248.1:3492656-3530346 GCF_002742605.1 Olea europaea var. sylvestris
TGAGTAACATGAAAGATCTTCCAATCGCAGGATGTGCCTCCATATCTGTATATTTTTCCTCTAATTTGTTTTTTATTGTTTGGTCTTTCCCTTTAACATGTCATCTATCTAATTCTTTGCTTATATATTTGGCAGGTAAAGCTTAACAATATGTTGTACCACACATCTAGAATAAACTGCTTGGCTTGGTCACCTACTAACAACATGGTAGCCACGGTATCACTTGACACATGCGTTATTATATACGAAATAAAAAAGCCAGCATCAAGTCGAATAACTGTCAAAGGAGCTCATTTGGGTGGAGTCTATGGGTTGGAATTTACTGATGAATACAATGTGGTGAGTTCGGGCGAGGATGCTTTTGTACGTTTATGGAGAATAACGCCGCAATAATGTACAAGGTTCGTTACCCTTGAGTTATTTGCATTTGGCTTCCTTAAAGTTGAAAAAGAGACAAACATTCATAGATGAAAAATTTGGTTGCCTTGAGGTCTTGACAGTTTTTTAAGAGACTTGTCTTTTGCCATCCTTTTATAGTTTGCTAACGACGGACATCATTGCAGCCCAAAAACGTGCACATAAGGTTTGCTTGAAGATAATCATTATGTCACAATATGTGTAAATCCATCGCATCCTGCCAATTTGCTGCATTGTACGAGTTAAGATATTATCTTGGCACATAACTTGTCTAGTTTTTTATTTTTGTTTTTTGATGTGTGTGCAGAACTTTGTACTTATTCATGTTTATGTTTCAGCGTCCTTTCGATTTTGGTTTTGTAATTAGTTAATGAGAATGATGCAAGCGTGTTACTATTATTGTTCATGAGTTGCTTTGTTTTTAATAATATGCAAGAGGCAAATTCATTTGCTTAAATTTTTCTTGGAATTTTATCTCCTTTGCAACTATTTGATTGATTTAGTATTCAAGTCGTTTACCAAACATGGAATTTTAAACTTGTTTCTCTCTCTTATTTGAGACAAGTTACGAATATGGAATATTCTTTTCCATTGCAGGGAAAGAAGCTGTTTTGTAGATTACCTAGAGAAATAGGTAAAAGAAGTTTCATCCAATAGTTTGTCCCTTTTTAGTTATACACATTTATTCCTCAAAATATTTCAACTCAATAAATTTTTTTGCTTAAAACAGGTCCTAAGAGAAGCTTTGGGACAAAGTTATAAAAGGTCTTATATAGTTTGCTATGTAATCGTGCTTATGTAGATTTTTTTTTTTTTTTTAATTTTTATGCAAATTCCTTGACTGGGTGGTGGTAAGCGTGTTATAGCCCAATAAACTCATTTTTTTTTATTGACAAGTAATTAATGATGAGGTAATAGTTAGTGGTTCATCCGAGAGAATGATAAGTCACACTAGAATTGAGGCAGCATTGGGGAATTTTTCGCAAAAAGTGAAAGCCTTGATGGAATAATGTCTGTTGCTGTACCGTAAAATCACAAAGCATGGTAGGAATAGAATAAACATCGTTGAAATTCTACGCCGAGGTTTTCCATCTTATATGTGGTCTGGAATATTGTGAATGTTTAGAATGCAATATTAATTCTCATTCATCCAATCCAGTGCAGAATTGCGAGTGATATTTAGTGGCCCAAGATTTTGATGTGAAATCTTAGAAGTATTAGGCAAGTGGCCCGTCAATTCACGGGTCTCTTTAACGAACTGCCGCCTTTTCAGCAATGATGCGGTGCGGAGGGAGGTTTCTTGGACCATTTCGAGCAATATTAGAAAAATGGACCATCCATCCTATTATATCCTTGGATGCACGCCTCTCTCAATGTCAATGGACCAATCTGTCATGGCCCATCCCTCCTAGAAATACCTTTATTAGATTAGAAAAGAAGAAGAAGAAGATTTGATGTGATTGGCATTTTGATGTCTTCTGTCAATTAAGAGTGAAATTAAAAGATGTTCAATTCACATTTCGTCTGAGAGTGTAGTTCTTTATGCTCGTTTTAGTGGTTCAACCAATAAATCAATCACGAAATAAAAAAATATTTTGGCGAATAATGCTCCTTGTACATTCTTTGAATGACATGAAGTTTGACATGTAGAGTGCGTTTGATTGCCTATATTTTTCATGGAAAACTTGTTTTTTCCACTCAAATTCCTACTTTTGTGCTGTTTGATTGCCATTTTTTTCCATGGAAAATATTTTTCCACTTTTAGTCATGTGACGATATTTTCCTCAAAATCAAGGATAATATTTTCTTTAGAAAGAGTAGGATTTTATTTTTCATGAAATTCGCTCTTTTCTTCTCTCTTTTATTTATCCACTCACTCTCATTAACCAACCAATAAAAAATGGATAAGTATAATATTTTCTAAGTTGAAAATTAAATCAATCAAACACATTTAATTGATAATTTTCATACAAATAAATTCTAGGCAATTGAATTACCTAGAATTTATTTTCTTTCCATGTAAATTTCATACTTGCAATCAAACGTACTTGTAGTGTAAATTCAAATTGTGTTTGGCGGAAAACTTTGTTGAATTCAGAAATTGTTCACTCATGTGCAACCATGTGAAACAATGTCAAAGATGGTGTAAAAGATAATATACAAGTAGCATGGTCGTATTTTGGAGGACATATCCAAATTGTCTCGGGATTGGGAAAAGAGTAATGATTTGTCGCATAAGTTGGTACCCCACCTATATTCTATTGTATTTGACTTGAAAGGTAAACATGTTGCCCACATGGGACTCTGTACTGTACATGAAGATGAACAATATGTCAATATCGATGAATCCATTTTAAGAACATTTAGCTTGTCTGTCGGATGAAGATTAAGATTAAATTTTTAGTAAATTTTGATAAAAGTTGATGAAATGTGTGGTTTAAAAATTGAGGGTTTTATAAAATATATGATCAAAATTAATTATTGATTTATATTTAAATTTTAATTCCTATTAACATGAATTTGATTATTTATGCTAATTATTGAATCATTTTGGATAAAATTCGTTTGGATCGCGCCATGTTTCGAGTTGCAATTTTTGACCATGCAATCTTGTGCCTAACCATGACCATCTCATCTTAAGCGCTAGTATGTAGAATATGCGCTGACGTCCTCCGAAATTTATCGGCAAATACGGTCTGTTGAACATAATTTGCGAATAAAATTTTTTTAGTAACTTTTTGAATCATAAAATATAATTTTTTAATTGGTATCCACTTTAAAAATGAGATTCTCTTTTATTTTGAAAGAGTTAAATCCTAAAATTAAATTTTAATAGACTCTTTATTTTAATTTATAATAATGTTATTAATTGTCAATATTAATTTATTTCAATTACTAAAATAATATTTCAATTGAATAACATTACAAAAATTGATGAATAACATTATTAGAATAATTTTAATCGCTACTATTACATGAAATAGAAACATTTATAATTATGTTCAAATATTACCTCTATAAATAGATTTGCTTCTTCACTTCACTTCACTCACTCACTCACTCCCTCACATTTTCCTCCATGAAGAAGATTAAAACTCCCTTGCTGTTTCTGCTTCTTATCACATTAACTTTAACTCAATGTTTTGCGAGTGCTGAAGCAGAATTGAGTGAGGAAAATGTGTCGCCTGAGACCGTCCATTTCGATCTCGGAGGCCTCAGCAGAAACAGTTTCCCAAAGGATTTCGTGTTCGGAACGGCAGCTTCTGCATACCAAGTTGAAGGCATGGCCGATAAAGACGGCCGGGGACCTAGTATATGGGATCTCTTCATCAAAGCTCCCCGTAATTCTACTCAATTTCCATTTCCTTTAAGTGAAGACAAAAATTTAATTTCTTTTCTATCTGTCATAGTCTAATCCATTTACAGATCATCCCATAAAAGCCATACCACGCCCCTGTTTGGTTTATCTAAAATTTATATTTTTAGTAGATTTTGATAAAATTTAATAAAATGCGTGGATGAAAAGTCGTGGCTGCTCTAAAATATGTGAAGAAAATTAATGGTTAATTTCTACTTAAATTTTTATTACGATTTTATGCTACACCACACAGAGGTCATATTTCACGCACTGAATCTTTTTAGGTCGTGTTTGGTGCACCAAATTAGATTGAATAAAGAATTTAGTATGAAATTAAGGTCGATAGCATTCTTTGATTTTTCGTATACGGTTCACATCAAAATAAAAGAATATAATTCGCTTTCATCCACTGTATAATACCATTTAATTTTATACTAAATTTGTTATTAGGTTTAATCCAGTCAAGGGTAACCTTACTTTTCGGGTTTTATTTTTTATTTTTTCTTGTTAAGAACTCCAGAGAAAATACCACAGTGAGGGCATCTTTCAATATCTCTGATCACTTTGTTTTTTTCTTGATAAACAGGACGTGAGCCCAATAATGCCACTGGAGAGGTGTCTGTGGACCAGTATCACAAATACAAGGTGTGTAAGATTGTACTCTCTCCAGTATTTTTTTTTTTTTTTTTTTAAACAAGTATTGATAATCTGATACACGTTTTCTGATTTTAGCATTTCTTTGAGGAATGTTTTCCACAGATATCTTGGATAATGGAGCAACCTTAAAACCTTTGTATAGCTTTAAATATCGAAAATAGAATATAGTAGGATGGAAAAACTTGTTCTCAGGCATTTCAAGTTATTGCTTAGCAATTATGCACGGAAAATCAGGGTGCAAAGCCGTGCATCAAAGCAACTTTTTTTTTAACGGTATGTAGACATGTTGTCAAGAAGATTTATGGAACTTATAATTTTTTTTTCCGTGTGGATATGTAGCAAGATGTTGATCTTATGGTGAAACTGAACCTTGATGCTTACCGGTTTTCAATCTCATGGTCAAGAATATTCCCAAGTAATATTTGTAACAGCTATTTCTAGTTATCTTTATTTATGAATAAACAGTAGCACGAGTAATGTGACATCTTGTTTAAATGTAGATGGAACTGGGAAAGTAAATTGGAAGGGTGTCGCTTATTATAACAGGCTGATCAACTATATGCTTAAAAGAGGTATAAAGAACATGTATAGTGCAACTAAGAGCATGCTGTGTTATAGCTCATCAAGTATTTATACACCGAGACGATATGATCTAAATATTCAAATAACAATTGGTTAATTTCGACAGGCATTACTCCGTATCCTAATCTCAACCATTATGATCTTCCACAAGCACTTCAGGATAGGTATAATGGGTGGCTCGGCCGTGAAGTAGTGTAAGTATCATAAGAGAAGCAATAGCATTTGTATAGTTGTGTTTTATCATTCCAATCAACATTGATCAACTAGTCGGAAGCCAAAATATTTATTGTGTTTCTAGTTCAAGTCTGATAGCATATTATTCAAATTTTGCAGGAAAGATTTTGCTGATTATGCAGAATTTTGTTTCAAGACATTTGGGGATAGAGTAAAGAATTGGCAGACGTTTAATGAACCTCGAGTAATAGCGGCCCTTGGGTATGATACTGGGTTCTTTGCACCTGGAAGATGCTCGAATTGCACGGAAGGAGATTCTACTACTGAACCTTATATTGTTGGTCATAATCTTATCTTATGTCATGCAGCTGCTGCTCAAAGATACAGGAAATATCAAGTAAAATAATATATATTTCCTCTTTTTATACATGAAATATTATGCATTTTTTTCAATCTGCTTCAATATGTGCGACTATGCATTTTTTTCTCTCTTAATAGGTAAATTCAAGTTTTCTATGTGGTTAAAGGGAAAGTATGTTTCTAAATGATTTACAAAATGTGGTTTCAGGAGAAACAAAAGGGAAGGATTGGCATTCTTCTGGATTTCGTTTGGTATGAACCATTGACAAGATCTAAAGCCGACAATTTTGCGGCTCAAAGGGCGAGAGACTTTCACATCGGATGGTAAGAATAAATAACAGTAGTTCTTGCTAAAGATTTACAGATTTTAACTCAAGATAGCGTTTAACCAAAATTTTAGTCACTTCAACTGAAATCTATGCCATCTTTGCAAAGAACCATAAGCATCTCCTGCCATTTAACGTGCACAGGTTCATGCATCCTCTTGTATATGGTGAATATCCAAAAACGATGCAAAACATCGTTGGGAAAAGGCTACCAAAATTCACAAAAGAAGAGTTTAAGATGGTAAAGGGATCCTTTGATTTCGTGGGCATAAATCAGTATACTGCTTACTATATGTATGAACCACATCGAAATAAGACGAAGACCTTGGGCTACCAGCAAGATTGGGATGTTGGATTTGCTTGTAAGATACTCTCGTCCTTTTGCTTTTGACATTGGATCAACATTTACATTTATTGAATAATATTACTTTGTCCGTTGCCTTTTCAGATTATCGTCATGGAGTGCCGATCGGTCCAAGGGTAACTTAGCTCAAACTATATAATTTACAAAACTGAGCCAAACTTTTATTATGCACTTTTTGCTGATAAAAATGTCAATATGAATTCGTTATAATCAGGCAGTGTCTGATTGGCTCTACATTGTACCATGGGGTCTGCACAAAGCTATTAACTATGTTAAAGAGCGCTATGGAAATCCTACCATGATTTTGGCTGAGAATGGTACATTTTGTATTTGATATTCATTGGAGTATCGTGTTAAAGTGAAAAATTATCGAAAATGCTAAATTACTTTCATATGACTGTCAGGAATGGACGATCCTGGGAATTCAACACTTTCTAAGGCTTTGCATGATACCACAAGGATCAACTACTACAAGAGCTATTTAGCACAATTGAAGAAAACAATCGATGAGGGAGCCAATGTGATCGGCTACTTCCAATGGACATTGCTCGATAATTTTGAATGGAGACTCGGGTACACATCTAGGTTTGGCATTGTCTACGTTGATTTTAAAACCCTCAAGAGATACCCGAAGATGTCGGCCTACTGGTTTCAGCGGCTGCTACACCGAAGCAAGCATTAAGCAGAAAGAATTGTTTCTCTCTGCTTTAGCTGAGTAGATTTAATATTTATATTATCATTCCTTAGGGAATCAATAAGCTCTAGTTAAGAAGCCCTGTTTTTTTTCTCTCTAATTCAGTTTCTTCAGTATGAATTGCCTTTTCCTGCTCTCCATTGGAAATTTAAAGCTGCCAAATGTATCTAGAGAGAATCTAGTTTGAAAATCGAAAAGCTTTTCGAAGCGGATCTAAAGGAAAAGTACGATGAACAAAATTTTATCTTTTCTTACATAACAATGAGGGTGCATTATCGTTGGTAGTTTCAAGTCGAGTGATGTTTAATTTATTAGTTCAATAAACAAAATGTTTGATTTTATTTTTATTTAATAGTGTTCAGCATTATTAAATAGAATCCATTATAAATTAATAATTAATGCTTATTTCCCACCAAGAAGCTGCACCAACCATGTGAAGTAGATAGATATTTTTATGCCCGTTAGGTAGGAAGAATATTTTTATTTTGTCTTTGACTTACGACATCACTATACATAATGCATTTCACAACTCAATTCTTAATTATATTGTTTGATAATTTGTAAGTATTTTGTCTTAAATATATTATCTGCAAGCCTGTCACCCCCCATCCCTCTCCAGTAATGCTATTGCCACACCAGATTGAAACCTTCTATTGCCCCTCGTTTGATTTAGCTAAAAATCAAATGTTCGGTAAATTTTGATAAAAGTTAATGAAACGTGTGATTGAAAATTTGCTAAAAGTTGTAGATTATATGAAATATATCCTTGAAAATAAACTTGAGGAAAAATAAATTTTAGAAAATGGGATCAAACATGATCATTGTAAAATTTCCAAATATTTGCTTCGATAACTATATAGCATCTTCACCTACTACACTCATCCTCACTCACATTTTGCTTATCTTCACCATGAAGATTGAAGTGGTAGATCATCCCTTAAGGGTCGGTGACCTTGCATCGAAGTGCAGCGATCCATCTTGCTTGTCGCCGAGGATGGCTTCCTCTATCAACCTATATGATTCGCCCCCTACCCCTTGTCGATGTTTTCGACAAGGGGTAGTAATTTTCTTTATCCGGGTTGGTTTGAATTTTTTTTTTTAATGACAAATGAGTAGTTCGTATTAGCAAGTCGAGCAATGCAATCGAAATCAAGTAGCAATTTTACTATACACATGGCACCCCATCAATGGTCCTAATGTTGGAGGGAATTTCCCCCCTAAAAAGTTTGAATTCTTGTGTCTATAAAAGGGGGGTGATTTCTACTTCAAAGAATCACTCTCAATTTCTCTCAACATCCTAGGTTTTCTCCCTTTTAAGATAATTTTTTCTCCTTTTTAATCCAAAGTCTTGCTTTGAATTTGTTCTCTTCATCTTTTTTTTTTTGTTGTTGTCATGTATAAGACTATTATTTCTTCTCCTTCCAATGAGAATAGTGATGGAGGTGTAGTGACTCGACCGGACCTTCGTTGGAGGGTACCGAAGGGGGTCCGATTGGCCTACGGGGGGCCGACCGGTGACCAGCGGGGCTGGTCGAGTGACGGCTAGCCTTTGAGCTAGCCTTCCCCCGGCTTCCCCTGAGCTTTGTGGCCCGTCTGGCCCCTCGACCCGACTCGCTAGTGATTCGTCCCCTTCATCTGGTAGATCTCTTTATGAAGGCTGGTCGAGCGACGGCCAGACTTCAGGCTGGCCATCCCCCGACTTCTCCTAAGCTTCGTGGCCCATTCGGCCCCTCGACCTGACTCGCTAGTGACTCGCCTCCTTCGTCTGGTAGATCTCTTTATGACATTAATAGTGAAACTCATTTAATTGATTCTCAGGTGTTTGTCCCAAATTCCCCTAAGAGGCACATTAGTTCTACCAAATTTCCAAACCAAAATTTAGAAATTAGGCAAGACCCGGCTGGTGAGGTTGTCCCCCTAGATATCCCAAAAAGTTATAGTCTTTAAAATTTCCCACTTAATTTGGAAAAATGTCTAGGTAAGTATGACCGGGTTGATGATTACGTCTATAGAGCCCCCGGTTCTAAAGAAAGACTCCCTGGGTCCGAACCCCGCGAGGTAGCCGTGTACAAAGATGTTATGGACGAGGGTTTTTGGTTCCCCATTCATCCATTTTTTGTGTCGATTTTTAATGAGTTTCACCTTACTCCTAGTCAAATAAATCCCAACACATGGAGAAAGGCGTTATATTTCCTATATGTTTGTCTCGAAAGGAAAATATCACCTTCCATAGACCTTTTCAGGTGTGTCTTCGAAATGCATGAGCTAGTTTAGTGTAATGCATTCGTCTATTTTACCACCAGAGTTCCTTTGCAATTTCCTGAATTTAGAAATTTGAATAGCGGATTGAAATCCCGGTTCTTCTTCGTCCGGCCTTTCGCAGGTCGATTCTTTTTCAACACCAATTGGCGACACCCCTAAATTCATTTCTTCAATAGCCAAGTAGAAGTTACCTCCTTTCTAAAAGCTCAAATCCAAGAGTTGGTTGATGTACCGCCTCTCGTACCTGACTTAGGATCAGTCTTAACCATGAAGAACATGTTGATAGTGGGGATGAGTCGTCCTACTGGTAGGTTGTTTCTGTCGATTTTTTTTATCGCGTGCACACACGTTCATTTATTATTTTTTGCTTTTAGTTTTTTAGGACTAATGAGTTTGGGTGTGTGCATACAGATATGGACTTTGATCTTGAAGAGGTATTGAAGACCCTACCAGGAGGCGATGAGGGCTCTGCTCCCGTTGATGGTAAGCTTTTGTGTTCACCTCCCTTTTTTTGTATCCTCGTGCTCTTCTACCTTGCAATCTTAACGGATTATAACTTATATGTGCAGGGACAGAGTTTGATCTTGAAGGGATCATGGATTCCATGCCCGACTAGGGGCAGAGGGATGGGGCAGATCCATCACCTATCCCTTCAAAGAGAATGAGAGCAGCCGACCAAGGGGGGAGGTCTCGGGTGATCAATGAGACCTCCCAGCCTCCAGACGAGCCCGTGAGGTGGCTCGAACTCCTAGGTCGAATGCTTCCAGCCGTGCACGGTGTGAGCACGAGGATTCACTTCCCAACTTCGTGTTTCCTCCCACCCGGGGCTATCATGAGATAGGGGTGCTCAAGTCTTTGGTGACACCCCTTCGATCTAGAGCAATTGTAGGGCATAGTGCAGACGACATTGAAAGGGCTGTGGCTATTTATCTCTAGAGGATACGTTTCCAATTTCGCATTTTCTTTTATGTTGGGTCTTGCCTTTTAAGCTTGGTTTTAACGCTTGACTTTTATTTTACCCCATCATTTCTTAGGTGGTAGCCCTCCAGACTGGACTCTTTGAATCGAATCGCCGCCTAGCCTCAGAGTTGAAGACTTTAACTGAAGAAAAGAAAAAGAAGGCTCATCACTACAAGAAAAAGATATCCTCTTTGAAGAAATCTCTGAAGACGTTGGATGCTCGAGCTCGCGAGCAGGAGACGGAGAATGACAACTTGCATTCTGTTTTGGCTCACGCTCCGAAAGAGGCGATTGAGAGGTATAAGGCCTCAACTGAGTATGCCAGAGATCTTGAGGTATCTGTGAAGTAGTATAAGACATCGTCTGATTATGCTAAGGCTTTGAATTCATATGGGGGGAAGGCGATGGCAACATCTATCAAACTCTCCAAGAAGTGGATTGTGGCCGATTATCCTTCTATAGACCCTCTGGTCTAGATAGATTTCTTGCACAGCTCAAGGGAAAGAAGAGTGAAGCACAGTCATCCAGGTCGCTTGGACGTTCATCACAAGGTGGTAGTGGAGATGTCTCCCCTTCGAGCTAAAGCATTTCTTAGTTGTTGTTCCCTTTGCTAGCTTTTCATTTTTCGTGTTTACTTTTGTGGAGTCTCATTATCTTCTACTTGTCCGGGATGTGGGCAAGAGTTTCTCATATGTATAAATACATTTTTCGTTCGCTATTATTATTGTTGAGTGCATTGTTCTTTCAACTTGTCGTCTCTCGTGTCGTCTCTCGTCTTTTTCTTTTCACTGTTTGATGGTGTAGAGAAGTGGCTTTTTATCGGGCTAGAGTTCATTGGTCGATGGCCCTAGCCAATTTTAGCCTTGTGTTACCCCGTGCCTAGCTGCATAGGCTATGTCGACCATCGAGAAAGGAGTCTAGCGGTTAAGGACCTTAGCCAATTTTTGGCTTGTTAAGGCTCTCAGCCTAGCCGCATATGCTATGTTGACCATCAGGAGATGGGTCTTGCGGTGAAGGGCTTTAACCAATTTTTGGCTTGTTAAGGCTTTCCGCCTAGTCGCGTAGGCTATGTCGACCTTCGGGAGAGGGATCTAGCGGTTAAGAGCCTCAGCCAATTTTTGGCTTGTTAAGGCTCTCTGCCTAGCCGCGTAGGCTATGTCGATCGTCGAGAGAAGGGTCTAGCGGTTAAAAGCCTCAGCGAATTTTTGGCTTGTTAAGGCTCTCCGTCTAGCTGCGTAGGCTATGTCGACTGTCAGGAGAGGGGTCTAGCGATTAAGGACCTTAGCCAATTTTTGGTTTGTTAGGGCTCTCCGCCTAGCCGCGTAGGCTATGTCGACCGTCGGGAGAGGGGTCTAACGGTTAAGGACGTTAGTCAATTTTTGGCTTGTTAAGGCTCTCCGCCTAGTCGCGTAGGCTATGTCGACCGTGGGGAGAGAGGTCTAGCAGTTAAGGGCCTTAGCCAATTTTTGGCATGTTAAGGCTCTCCACCTAGCCACGTAGGCTATGTCGACCGTCGGGAGAGGGGTCTAACGGTTAAAGGCCTTAGCCAATTTTTGGCTTGTTAAGGCTCTCCGCCTAACTGCGTAGGCTATGCCGACCGTATGTCTTCATGGGATGAGGGGAGAGTCTGTACATAAAAATACTTGGATTCGTGAGCTCATTAGGCGCACCGGGACGTCCCAGCTAGGCTGGCCCTTCCTTAGCGCTCTCATCACTTGCCACTGCCTAGGTTTTTTATTGAATAAACAAATACAACTAAGGGTGTCTTCGTGAGGCATTACATAGAGAGAATTAATAAGGCAATCTATCTCCTGTATTTACAAAAATGTAGCCCATGCGTCTATTCTAAAATCTACTGATAGAATTTTTTGAGATGCTCTACGTTCTACGGTCTACCCAGTGGTCATCCTTTCATGTCTTTCAAGCTGTAAGCCCCCTTTCCTAGGCTGTGGATCACTTCATATGGGCCTTCCCAGTTTGATTCGAGTTTTGTTGGGGGTGTCCTGCTGCTGCCGCATCTCTTAATATGAGGTCTCCTGGTTGAAAGATTCTTGGTTTCACTCTCCGATTGAAGTATTCGACGGCTCTCCGTTTATAGGTCATCATCTTTATTGCCGCCTTCTCCCTTACTTCTTCTAGTAGGTCGAGTTCTCCTCTGGTCACGGTGTCATCGGGCTATCTGACTTTCATCTTGCCTATCTCACTCAAAATTTCAACTGGGACTACGGCTTCCATCCCGAAGGTTAGTCTGAATGGTGTCTCCCCGGTCAGCTCTCGTAGAGTCGTGTGGTACGCCCACAGCACGTTGGGTAGCTCGTCTGCCCAAAGCCCCTTCTCCTTTTCCAATCCGGTCTTCAGATCCCAGAGAATGACTCAGTTGGTCACTTCAGCTTGCCCGTTCGATTGTGGGTGAGAGACCGAAGTTAGTCTATGGTCGATGTGATAACTTGCACAAAAAGTCTTGAAGCTATGATTGTCAAATTGTCTGCCGTTATCTGTCACCATTACCCTGGGTATCCCGAATCGGCATATTATATTTTTCCATATAAAACCCTGTACTTTTGCAGTCGTGATGGTCGCAAGTGGTTCTGTCTCTACCCACTTGGTGAAGTAGTCGATGGCAACCAACAAAAACTTCCTTTGCCCCTTGGCTAAAGGTAGAGGCCCTAAAATGTCCATCCCCCACTGAAAAAATGGGCACACCCCAAAAATGGCTGTCTGTTGCTCAGTTGGGACGTGGATCAAATTTTCATGTCGTTGACATGTGTTACACTTTCTTAATAAGTCTTTGGCATCTTTTCATGGTTGGCCAATAGTAACCTTACCGTAGAATTTTGAAAGCAAGGGATGTTGCCCCTTGGTGCTTACCACAAATCCTAGCATGTATCTCAAACAGTATCTCTTTAGCTTCTGAGGGTCGTATGCACTTCAGTTATGGCATGGTGAAACCCCGCTTGTAAAGTTGCCCATCAATGATGGTGAATGAGGCTGCCCGAGCTCTCAACCTCCTTGCTTCAAAGGGATCTTCCGATGTTTTATTTTTTGTGAGATATTTGATTAACGGATCCATCCAGCTTTCCTCGTACTCAATATTTTTCACCTCGACCCAGCGTTGGATGCTGGGTTGCTGTAAGACTTGTAGGTCCGCTGTTCACGCCAGATTTCTTGGGTTTGCTGATGCGAGTTTCGCTAGCGTGTATGCCCGCTCATTTTCCTTTCGTGGGACCTTTGTCATCCTGAAGCTTGCGAACCCCCTTTGTAGATCCCTTACTTTAATCAGGTAGGCTGCCATCTTTCCATCCTTAGCCTCATATTCTCCCAACACCTGTCCAACTATCACCTGCGAGTCAATGCAAACCTCTATCGAAGACACCCCCAACCTAGCTGCTAGACCTAGGCCTGTGATTACTGCTTCATACTCAGCATCGTTGTTAGTGGCGGGGAACTTGAAACGCAGTGAGTACTCCAATTCCTCGAGTCTGGCCCAATCATTATGATTCCTGCCCCTGATCCTTCCGTATTTGAAGAACCGTCCACAAAAACCTTCCAATCTGTCTTTTGCCCTTCTGGGGGTTTTGCTGGGTGGGTGAGCTCAGCAATGAAGTCTGCCAGAGCCTACGCTTTGATGACGGTCCTTGGCTTGAATTCAATGTCAAATTCACTCATTTCAATTATCCATTTTAGTAGTCTGCCAGATGTCTCTAGTCGATGTAGGATCTACTGATGGGTTGGTCAGTCATCACTTGTACCGTATGAGACTGAAAGTAAGGCCTCAATTTTCTGACCACAATGATCAATGTGAGCACCAGTTGTTCGACTAGACTGTACCTTGTCTTTGCGCCTTTGAGGACCTGACTGACATAATAGACTGGTTTCTGTGCCTTTGGGAATTCCTTTACAAGAACTGCACTGACTACCCATGGCGATACTACGAGGTAGAGACATAGTACACCCCCAGGGCATGGGCTGTCAATATGGGAGGCTGCTGTAGTGACCTCTTCAAGGATTCCAACGACTCCTCACACTCTTGAGTCCACTCAAAATTTGTAGAGCCCCCAATGGCTTTAAAGAAATGGTAACACTTATCCGCCGCCCGGCTCATAAAACGGTTAAGGGCTGCCACACGCCCTGTCAGCCGTTGGACCTCCTTCCTACTAGTGGGGCTTCTCATTTCAAGTATTACCTGTATCTTGTCAGGATTCGCCTCAATACCTCGCTGGGTGATCATAAAACCTAAGAACTTTCCACTGACTGTACCAAAAACACATTTCTCAGCTATGTCGAACACTCTCTGCAAACAGGTCACGTGGTCGATGGCCTTAATACTTTTTACCACCATATCGTTGACGTAGGCTTCTATGACATTTCCAACAAACTCCTGGAAGACCCTATTCACCATCCTTTGGTAAGTTGCCCCTATATTCTTCAAGCCGAAAGGCATGGCAATGTAACAGTAGGTTCCAGAATCTGTGATGAACGACTTCTTCTCTTGGTCACACTCAGCCATAGATATTTGATGATACCTCGAGAAAGCGTCTAGGAAGCTGAGCCTCTCATGACCCGACGTGGCGTCGGCGAGGTGGCCTATCCGTGGAAGATGGTATGAGTCCTTAGGGCATGCCTTATTTAATCCGGTGTAATCTATGCACATGCGCCACTTCCCATTCAACTTTTTTACTAGCACAATGTTGGCTAGCCATTCGGGGTACCGTACCTCTCAGATGAAACCTACTTGCAGTAGCTTTTCCACTTCCGCCCTTGCTATTTCTTGCCTTTCGAGGGCGAGGTTCCTTTTCTTCTGCTTTACTGGTTTGGCTCCAAGTAGAACTCCGAGGCAATGCTGAGCGAGTGCTGGGCTGACCCCAGTGATATCACTTAGGCTCCATGCAAAAACATCTAGGTTGTCTGTCAGGTACCTCACCAGCTTCCATTTTTTCTTCAGAGTCCAACTCGACCCCGATGCTGACCTCCCGGCCCTCCATTATGGAAATCTTTTCGATCATGTTAAGTGGCTCAATCCGCCCTCTCGGAGGTTCAACTTCTAACATCATGACTGATGGGGCTCGTTTGACTGATATACCGTCGACATAACATTTTCTGGATGCTTGCTGATCCCCCCCACACACACCCGACTCCCTTGCTGGTTGGGAATTTCAGGACCTGGTGATAGGTCGAGGAGATGGCTCTAGTTGCGTTGAGTAACGGCTGACCGTAAATTGCATTATAGGCCATGGGGGTATTAACGACCAAAAAGCTTGCCACAATTACCATAGTGGTTGGATATGTGCCTAGCGTGATCGGGAGCTCCACAGTACCTTCTGGAATCACCGTGGCTCCTCCAAAGCCTTGCAAGGGGGTGTTCACGATTTTTAACTTATCAGGTGGGACCTTCAGGCCTAAAAAAGCGTCCCAGATGAGTACATTTGTGGCACTTTCCCCGTCAACCAACGCTCTTTTGACGTCAAAATCAGCTATGTCGCCTACTATTACTAGGGCATCATCATGGGGATGCGCCATGCCTACCAAGTCTTCCTTGCCAAAAGTGATGCTCTGGCTAAACCTTGCCTTCTTTTGGATGGAGCAGATCCCGAGCGTACGTAGCTTTTCCTTGCGAATTTGAATCTCCCCTTCCTGCTAACCCTCCTGTAATCATGTTTATCACTCCGGCCCTAGGTGGGGGACGATCCTCCATCTTTTGCTTCCCTCGGTTGTCCTTCACATATTTGCCCAGGAGACCCCACCTTAGGAGGCGCTCGATCTCCTCCTTCAGTTGCAGGCACTCTTCAGTATCATGCCCGTGATCCTTATGGAAATGACAATATCTGCCCTGGTTTTTTTGCCCATTGGCGTCACCACGGGTCTCGACCATTCTAGCTCTTTCATGTCTCGTATTTCCATCAATAGTTTGGCACGTGGGGTCTTCAAAGGGGTGAACGCCCTGGACTCCGCTCGTTTGTGCCTGGCTGGCCGGTCTTGGGCGGCCCCTTTAACCATCTGCTCACTCATTGGCCTATTTTTGTTGGCAGGTCTTAGCTCATCCCCCGCCTTGCGCTTGTGACTTTCTACTTCCCATCCATCTCTGGGGTTCTTTTTGACTTTCTCTACCTCCTCGACATCAACATACTTGTCTCCCCTTTTCAATAGGTTATGCATTGATTCTGAGGGTTCTTGGAAAGTGACATCTTAAAAGTCCGGTTCTGAGTTCCATTCATCAACATAGTCACCACTGTCGACATCTGAAGGTCCTCTATTCCAAGGATCGCACGGCTAAATCTGGCCAAATATTCCTGCAGAGACTCATCTTTCTCCTGGACCACCTGTATCAGTCCAATGGCTGTCCTCCTCTTTCTCTTGCAACTCAGGAAGTAGGCTACAAAACTCCTGAAAAGTTCATCTAATGTTCAGATAGACCAGGGGCAAGTGTTGCCACCCAGTCTCTGGCTTCCCTCCTGAGAGTCGGGGAAAAAGACCGGCATATTACCGCATCGGGTGCTGCATAGAGTCTCATCAGATCAACGAAGGTCCACAGATGGTCAAGCGAATCTATAACCCCATCATAAGCCTCTATCATAGGCTGCTTGAAGCCTTTAGGTAAAGGGACTGCCATGATTTCGAGCGCGAACGGGTCCTCTTCTAGGACCATCTGCCTGCGTTTGTCTTTTCTTTTAGATATTGCATCATCAATTTTCTTCGTTATGATCTCCTCCATTCTCTGCTCCAGATCCACCAGGGGTGGGACGGACTGCAAGACCATCATCCCTGGAGCCCTCGAGCCTGCGTTCACTAGTTGGATGGTAGGCGGTGTTTCTATGTGTTCCTCCTGGGGTAGAGGCAGGGCATCTACCGAATGCGGTGGAAGGGTGGCTTTCTGGGTTTGATCCTGTAAGAGGGTCATCATGGCCGATAACTAGGTCTCTAAGGCGCTAAACTGGCTTTGCATCACATACTGCGATGGGGGCGACGGATCGGGGCCTCTGGCGATCGATTCTGATTCTACCTCCATCGTTGCTGCACTTAGGTGTGTGTCACTTCTTGTTCATCTTCTCGACATGACCTTTGTGTTCAGTGAAGAGTTTTCCACAGACGGCGCGAATGAAGTGATAGCGGAACAACACCCTTCTATCCGCCTGGTGGCGTTCAACATTTCAGTTACTCCGTCAAGTGTATATGACTTGAAAAATGAAGGTGGGGCTTCCTCCCCCGTTTAACCTCCGACGTGAGATGTGAGAATTAGTTTATAGATTGGAAAAAATGTAATTGGAATTCAAATGGCTCAAAAGAGAGAGAGAGAGAGAGAGAGAGAGAGATCTCCTTACCTGTATCACATCCGGGGGTATTTATAGATATTGGGAGCTGGATAATCGCTGGGCGGTCGTGGTGCCATGTGTCCCACGTTGGCATTCTCACTACCCCCACGTGCCGAGTGGGGGTCTTTAACTTCTCGCTTGGTGGTTGCGCCCGTATTAACCGCCATGAAACCTAGTTAATTCACTAGAGGTTTTATGGCTAAATGTTTGGATAATCATATAGGCAATTCCATGCCAGTTGAAGACTTCGCGTAGAGGTAGAGAGACCTTGGGGGGTCAAAGGCCTCGCGTAGTAGTAGAGCGCCCCCTGGGGTAATGGTAGAGCACCCCTGGGGGGTCGACTTCCTTGCATAGTGGTAGATCACCCCGTGGGGGTAGTGGTAGAGCACCCCTGTCCCGTGCATGGTGGTAAAGCACCACTTGGGAATAGTGGTAGAGCATCCCTTAAGGGTTGGTGGCCTTGCATCGAAGTGCAGCGATCCATCTTGCTTGTCACCGAGGGTGGCTTCCTCTACCAACCTATATCAAAGATGAATAGAACCCCCTTGCTGGTTCTGCTTCTTACCACATTAAGTTCCACTCCTTGTTTAGTGACTGCAAAAATAGAATTAATCGTCGAAAATGTGTCACCAGAGACTGTCGGTTTCCATCTTGGAGGCCTCAGCAGAAACAGTTTTCTAAAGGATTTCGTGTTCGGCACAGTAACTTCTGCATACCAAGTTGAAGGCATGGCTAATAAAGATGGCGGAGGACCTAGTATATGGAATGTCTTCATCAAAGCTCCCGATCAGTGTTTAGTTAGCAGTTTTAACATTGTACTATACTATCTAATTCTTCATTAGCTCTATTTTTGTCGATGGAATCTTATTTTATCGCCCACTTTGGTCTGGAAAATAGGGCGGGAGCCCAATAATGCATCTGTTCAAGTAGCAATGGACCAGTATCACAAATACAAGGTAGTTGGATTTTAACTCTTCATTTAAATTTTGACTGTGAATGAAGGAAATTTTACTTGATACATTTCTGTGGATATATAGCAAGATGTGGATCTTATAGCGAAACTGGACTTGGATGCCTACCTGTTTTCAATTTCGTGGCCAAGAATATTTTCGAGTAATTTTTGTAATAGTTATTTCCACTTAATCTTAATTTATGAATAATCATTACCACAAATAACTAAATGTTCTTCAAATGTAGATGGAACTGGGAAAGTAAATTGGAAGGGAGTAGCTTACTACAACAGGCTGATCAACTATATGCTCAAAAAAGGTAACAAAACATTTATCCAGTTAAAGTCATGTTCTGTCATAACTCATCAAGTCTCTACATTTGGTTATTTTTCGTTAGGCATAACTTCATATCCTAATCTTATTCATTATGATCTTTCGCAATCGCTTCAGGATAGGTACAATGGGTGGCTTGGCCGTGAAGTAGTGTAAGTATCATAAGAAAAATAATGGCATTTTATATTCGTATAATGATATTGCATAATATTTATTCAAACTCTGCAGGAAAGATTTTGCTGATTATGCATAATTTTGTTTTATAACATTTGGGGATAGAATAAAGAATTGGCAGATGTTTAATGAACATAGAGTGATGTTGAAAACTGGGCTGCCTCAAATTTATTTGGACCGTGTTTTTGCAAAATAAGTCAGGCCCAAACTTTTTTTTTTATAAAATCGTGTTTTTGCAGTAAAAACATTTTTTGCCTCTTATGAGGGTTGGGCTGTGTCGTACATGTGGCACAGCCCCAACCCTTGGATCGACTATTCACTTGGACGGATATTTATTTTGGCTCTTAGTCTTCATTCAGTCGAACAATTTAGTTTCTAGAATTTTCTCGTGTACTCTCTTTCTCTCTCTGTGTGAGGTTTTTCTTCGTGGTTTTCTCACTCTCTCTAAAAATCTGAAATTCTTTGTGTTGTAATCTTTCATTTTTGTAAAGAAAGGTTGAGTGATCTGTGTGATCTTGTTTGAGAGAGAAGTTGTGTGAAAGGAGGCGAGATAAAACAAAGAAATCTCTGAGTTCTTCGAACATTTGTACGATTTCTTTGTGAAACTTAGTGGAATCTCGAGCATACTCTTGACTGAGGCTCAATAGGTGATTATGTTCTTTGAACTGAACATCCGGGCTCCTTGTGGAGCAAAAACATATCTGTTGTTATTTTTATTTTCGCGATTTACATTTCTGTAGTTTGAGTTTCTTTGTAAAATTGTTTCTAAAATTACGAAATAATAATTGTCTGGGACCAACAAGTGGTATCATAGCTTGTTTCTAAAATTTCTTTACAGTCTATTTCTTGAAATCGTTTTTCGACTTACTGATCTGCCAAGATCTGAAGTTTTTTTTTTTTTTTTTTGGTTTTTTTTTCAAAAAAAATTTTTTAAACACTCTCGATCTGTTTCTGACTTGTGGTATTCTTCGTAAAACTTGGTTATTTCAAAATAACTGGTCAGATCTTGCAAGATCTGACATTGACTGTTCTTGCTGTTGAAACGTTTTGTTGCAAAAGTTCATAACTCGGTACTAACCTTTTTTTTGATTTGCTGTTTCTGGTACTGAGTTCAAGTAACTCGGTACAACTCGTACTGAGTTTGACGAGTTGAGTTTACCCACCCTGAGTTCATACTGAGTCACTGATATATTGCTGAGTTCATACTGAGTCACCACAACTCGGAGGGTTCTTGAACCTGCATTGACATTCTGATCACATTTCGGATAATCACTGATTGGTATTTGTATTCTGAAATTAAAATTTTTTTAGAACGTGGTATTTTCTAATACCTCCTCATATTTGTAATTGTTACCTTGATTATTTCTGGAACCAGTCATTAAGTTCAGTAATCCTCCATTACTTTCCTTTGTTCGGATCTCCTGTGAGGGTCTAGGAATCTGAGTGAGTAGTGGAACTAAGGATTATCACCCCTTAGGCTGTTAAATACGTGAATTCCTTATTTCTATCAACTATAATTGGTTCTTTTGTAGCTCTGCATGATATATTGTCTTATACATATCTCTGTTAGCTTGCTTACTTATCACATTCTTGCTATTGGAAATCTGTTAATTGAAAGTGCAATACTCTGTGTGCTGTGTTACTGTGATTTTGTGAATAATTTGTCAATATGTCAACCTCTCATAAATTTGAAGTTGAAACTTGGACTGGCACTGGAGACTTCAGTCTTTGGCGCCAGAAAATGAGAGCCCTGTTGTTGCAACAGAGGTGTGCAGGTGCCCTGGATGGCACCTGGGTTGCTGAAATTAGTGCCTATAGGAGACAAGAACTATCTGAGATTGCCTGGAGTACTATTTTTTTTCATCTATCTGATAGTGTCATTAGAAAGGTAGGAGAAACCACTACTGCTGCAGGATTATGGACTAAGCTAGGATCCCTATATCTGACTAGAACCATGCCAAATAAATGCTATCTCTTAAGACAGTTCTACAACTTTAGGTTTGATCCTTCAAGTAGCCTAGAAGAGAATATTGACAAATACACTAAATTGACTCAAGATCTGGAAAACTGTGATGAAAAGCTTTCTCAACAACAACAGGTTGTTGGCCTGCTAAATTCTCTGAGTGAGAAATATAGGGATATTAGGAATGCCCTTGAATATGGCAAAGATGACCTTACTGTTGATATCATAATAACTTCCTTGAGAAATAAAGAACTTGAACTACAAGTTGACTCCAGAAACTATAAGGGTGGTGAGGGGTTTCACACCAAAGAAAAACCATTACGAGATAAAAAGACAAATCAGTGTAATTACATTTCTTCTAAGAAAGGGAAATTTGTGAATCAGAAATTTAAAGGTAAGAATAAGTTTCAAGTGAAGAACAGAAATCAAGTTAGAAAATGTTATTACTGTGGAAAGACAGGACATTTAATAAAGGACTGTTTTAAGAAAATTTCTGATATGAAGGGTAAGAACAATGCTGATGGCTCTGTAGCCATTGCCTGCAACCATGACCCTGAAATACAAGGGGTTGTTCTTGTTACTACAACCAGAAGGGATCCAAAAGAACGGGTTCTCGATTCTGGCTGTACCTTTCATATGTGCCCCATTAGAGATTGGTTCTCTGAATTTGTTGAACTTGATAGGGGAAAGATCCAAATGGAAAATGACATGAGTTGTCAAATTAAAGGAATAGGGAAACTGAATTTAGTGTTGAACAACAATTGTGTCCTTGAACTGACAAACACTAGATATGTTCCTGAACTCAAAAGGAATCTAATCTCCTTGGGAGAATCAGATGATAACTATAACATAATGATTCATAAAGGTCTTTTAAGACTAAATCTTGAAAATAGAAATATAATCTCCTCTCCTAAGATAAATGGCATCTATACCATCTGTGCTGAACTTTTAGTAGGTCACAGTGCTACTGCCTTAGACTCTTCCTTAAGCAAATCCTCAATCTGGCATAGAAGGCTTGGCCACATTTCTGAAAAGGGGTTAATTTCCTTAAATGAACTTGGATATTTTGGGAATGATAATATTGAAAAGTTAGATTTTTGTGAGGACTGCATAATTGGAAAACAAACAAAAATCCCTTTCAAAACTAGACTTCACAAATCCACCTCCATCTTAGATTATATACATGCTGACCTTTGGGGACCAGCTACTGTGAATACTCTAAGTGGATTTAGATTTTATCTACTAATAGTAGATGACTTTTCAAGGAAAATATGGACTTTTCTTTTAAGACAAAAATCTGACACTTTTCAAACTTTTAAACATTGGAAGTTGATGGCTAAAAATCAAACAAATAAGAAAATCAAAGCACTAAGAACGGATAATGGACTTGAGTTCTGTAATTTTGAATTTAATTCTTTTCGTAAAGAATTTGGAATCTTAAGACACGGAACTGTGACTTACACTCCTCAACAAAATGGAGTTGCTGAAAGAATGAATAGAACTCTATTGGAAAGAGTCAGGTGTATGCTTCACAGTTCTGGTCTTCCAAAATTGTTTTGGGGAGAAGCCCTAAAAACTGCAACTTATTTGATAAATAGAAGTCCATCAAGTGCTGTTGATTTCAATATCCCTGAAAAACTATGGTTAGGAAAAATGTCAGATTACAGTAAACTTAAGGTGTTTGGCTGTGCTGCCTATTCACATCAAAATGAAGGAAAATTAGAACCTAGATCCTTGAAATGTGTTTTTCTAGGTTATGGGGAGGAGACTGAGGGTTATAGACTTTGGGTTAAAGAGCAACATGGCTACAAAGTTATATTGAGCAAGAATGTTATCTTGAATGAAAATATATTTCCCTGTAATATCTCTACTACTCCTAAATCTGATGAACATGTACTTGTGAGAGAAACCTTAGTGGAAGATCAGACTGGAACTGATATAGATCAACATGACTTGATTGAGCTGGAGTCTACTCAATCTAATGGTGAAAATAACCATAATGATTCTGAATCTGAAACTGAATATGTTAATCTTCCATTAGCAGATTATCAATTAACAAGAGACAGAGAAAGAAGGAACATAATACCTTCAACCAGATTCAGAAATGATGACTTTGTTACCTTATTTTCTGTTCTGGACTCCTTGAATTCTGAACCAAATGATTTTGAAGATGTAATAAATTGTCCTGATTCTAAGCTTTGGAAAGAAGCCATGAATGAGAAAATGGATTCTTTAATAAAGAATAAAACATGGGTTCTTGTCAACAGACCTAAAGAAAAAAAGGTTGTTGACTGCAAATGAATTTTCAAAATTAAAGAAGGAGATTCTAAAATAGAAAATAAGAGATATAAAGCCAGATTGGTGGCTAAAGGCTTCACCCAAAAGGAAGGAGTGGATTATAATGAAATTTTTTCTCCTGTTGCCAAGTATACTTCAATTAGAATTTTATTGGCTTTAACTGCCCATTTTGATTGGGAACTAGAACAACTTGATGTTAAAACTGTCTTCCTTTATGGTGACCTTGATGAAGTCATATACATGAATCAACCTAAGGGCTATGAAGTAAAATCAAAAACTGAAAAGGTCTGCCTTCTGAAAAAGTCTCTTTATGGACTAAAGTAGCCCCCCAGGCAGTGGTATATAAAGTTTAATTCCTATGTTAAGACCTTGGGTTTTGTGAAAAGTAGTTATGATTCTTGTTTATTTTTCAAAGGGTCAGGTAGACCCGAATTCATTTATCTGTTGTTATATGTGGATGATATGCTACTTGCTTATCATGATAAATCTGAAATTGAGTCTGTTAAGTCAAAACCGAAATCTGAATTTGAAATGAAAGACCTCGGTTCTGCTAGAAGAATTCTTGGTATGGAAATAGAAAGAGATAGGTCTAGTTGCACTCTAATTTTAAAACAATCTTCTTATATTCAAAAAATACTTGAAAGATTTGCTATGTGTGAGTGTAAACCTATTTCTTTACCTATTTGAAATCACTTTAAACTCTCCAATGAGCAATCACCTAAATCTGAAGATGAAATAAAAAGAATGGAAAAGGTGCCCTATGCTAATGCTGTAGGATCCATCATGTATTTAATGGTTTACACCAGACCTGACCTAGCTCATGGGATTAGTATGTTGAGTAGGTTTATGGCAAATCCTGGGGAAACTCACTGGTTAGCAATAAAGTGGATGTTTAGGTACTTGAAAGGCTCAATTAACCTAGGACTAAAATTTAAGAGAACAAATGAATGTGTAATCTTAAAGGGTTATACAGCTTCTGATTTTGCTGGTGACCTTGACATAAGGAGATCCACATCCTCTTACATATTTACTTTGTGTAATAGTTGTATTAGCTGGAAATCTCAGTTGCAAAAATTGGTTGCATTGTCCTCTACTGAGGCTGAGTATATAGCAGCATGTGATGATGTAAAAGAAAGCATATGGCTAAGAGGATTACTAAATGAAATTGCTTTTGTAAATGAATCTGTTGCTGTTCATACTGATAACCAAAGTGCCATTCATTTAAGTAAAAACCCAGTTTATCACGATAGAACAAAGCATGTTGATATAAAATTCCATTTTGTAAGGAATATGGTTGAACAGGGTGTGATTAGTCTTGTTAAAATCCCTACAGAATTTAATCCTTCTGATTTAGGAACAAAAATTCTGACATTAATTAAATTTACGAACTGTTTGAAGATTCTGAACATCACTTAAAATATTGATCAAGTGATATTCAAAATTTCTTTTGTTGAAAAATAAACTAACTTCAAATTTTTCTTTTTACAGGTTCTGAGAGCAAATGAAGTCAAGTGAAGCTTGAGTCCACTTGGTAAAACAAATAAATTGATTAGTAAGGTGGAGAATGTTGAAAACTGGGCTGCCTCAAATCTCTTTAGACTGTGTTTTTGCAAAATAAGTCAGGCCCAAACTTGTTTTTTTATAAAATCGTGTTTTTGCAGTAAAAACGTTTTTTGTCTCTTATGAGGGTTGGGCTGTGCCGTACATGCGGCACATCCCCAACCCTTGGATCGACTATTCACTTGGACGGATATTTATCTTGGCTCTTAGTCTTCATTTAGTCGAACAATTTAGTTTCTAGAATTTTCTCGTGTACTCTCTTTCTCTCTGTGTGTGCGAGGTTTTTCTTCGTGGTTTTCTCACTCTCTCTAAAAATCTGAAATTCTTTGTGTTGTAATCTTTCATTTTTGTAAAGAAAGGTTGAGTGATCTGTGTGATCTTGTTTGAAAAAGAAGTTGTGTAAAAGGAGGCGAGATAAAACGAAGAAATCTCTGATTTCTTCGAACATTTGTACGATTTCTTTGTGAAACTTAGTGGAATCTCGAGCATACTCTTGACTGAGGCTCAACGGGTGATTATGTTCTTTGAACTGAACATCTGGGCTCCTTTTGGAGCAAAAACATATCTGTTGTTATTTTTATTTTCGCGATTTACATTTCTGCAGTTTGAGTTTCTTTGTAAAATTGTTTCTAAAATTACGAAATAATAATTGTCTGGGACCAACAAGTGATAGCCGCCCTTGGGTATGACAACGGGTTCTTTGCACCTGGAAGATGCTCGAAAGCATTTGGAAATTGCACAAAAGGAGATTCTGCAACCGAACCTTATATTGTTTGTCATAATCTCATCTTATGTCATGCAGCTACTGCTCAGAGATACAAGTAGAAATATCAAGTAAAATAAACATTTATGTCCTCTATTTATAAGCTAAACATTTCAGATTTTTATTTATAAGCGAAACATTTCAGATTTTTCCATTTGCTTCAATGTGCCCATTCTTTTTTTGGGTAAATTCAAGTCTTTTTGGTTAAAGGGAGAGAATGTTTATGAATGCCTTTCAAAATCTGTTTTCAGGAGAAACAAAAGGGAAAGATTGGGATTCTTTCGGGTTTCACTTGGTATGAACCATTGACAAGATGCAAAGCCGACAAATTTGCCTCTCAAAGGGTGAGAGATTTTCAATTTAGATGGTAAGAGTCAATAACAAAAATTCTGGTTGAAGATTTACAAATTTCAATTTTAAGATAATGTTTGAATAAATTGTTAGTCACTTCAACTAAAATTTAAGCCATATTTAGTTACCATTTGCCATAAATATTTTCTTTGAAACTACAATTGATTTAGAGGATGGAAGAACCATTTCTCCTTTACCAGTTATTTGCCTGAGATTCTTTCAATATATTTCGAGTCAATGTTTTAAAAATGAAGAACCATAACAATATCTCCTGCCATTCAATGAGTACAGGTTCATGCATCTTCTTGTATATGGTGAATATCCAAAAACAATGAAGAATATTGTCGGGAAAAGGCTCCCAAAGTTCACAAAGGAAGAGGTGAAGATGGTAAAGGGGTCCTTTGATTTCATGGGCATAAATCAATACACTGCTTACTATATGTATGATCCACATCGAAATAAGCCGGGCCCCCTTGACTACCAGAAGGATTGAAATGTTGGATATGCTTGTAAGATACTCCCCTCTTGCTTTTGACATTGAAATCAACATTTAAATTTACTGAATAATATTACCTCATCCGTTGCCTTTTCAGATGATCGTCATGGAGTACCAATTGGTCCAAGGGTAACTGTTGTAAATTTTGTTTCGCAAGTGTACGACCTGTAACAAGTAATAGTGGACCTAAGAGTCCGAATTGTCGATCCCACAAGGACTATTTTTTAGCACTTAATTTAATTTTTCTTTAACTACTATTTGACTAAAACAAATTAAAGGTTGTAAAATCTGGGTTTTAATCTAAATTCAAGAAAATAAATGAATGTTCACACAATTGGTTGGAGAATCAAATAATGAATGGATGTTAGGGTAGAATAACCTCACCAAATGATCACTTTAGATCTCAAATTAAAACTCAATTCTAATGTAGTGCTCGGTCGAATTCTCCTATTATATTCAATTTACCCCTCTCGAGTTCTCATTGAGCCTATTTAACTAATTAAATTTCATATCTCTATACAAATTCAACTTAGTTAAACGAGTTCTATGTCTTAGAAATTCAATTATGACCGTAATAAATTGTATAAGTATCTCTACTCATTATACCAATGTACTGAATTTTACTACATGGTCTAAATCATAAACTCATATCTCTATTTGTAAAGAATTCACAAAAATCATCAAATTATTGATCAGATAATTTAATGCATTCAACTCATAGCAAAATCAACACATGGAAGATTTAAAAACTGAAAGTCTTAATAAGAGAATGTAAAATATCCAAATTGGTTACATTATTCCCCCTAATAATGAATTTAGCTACTCATAATACAAGAAGAAAAGTAGGAATTTGTCTTAAAATACATCACCGAGTTTGTAATAAAGATGTAGAAGAAAAAGTAGAATTCTTGCACTAAGATCTCCTTTCTCTTCCAATGAATGCTTCTAATCTTCAGTTGCTTGGTGTTAATCTTCTTGAATTTCTCTTTTGAATCTCCCTTCTTGTTGTCTTATCTCCAATATGTCAAGAACCCTCAAAAGTATGAGAAAGATGTACTTATAGGTGTCCCTCTATTTTATGTAGAAGTAGAGTTTTTATGAATTTAAAAACGGCCCCAAAAAAATGTGCCCTAGATCTTCAATCGCAGCGCCTAGGCGCTATGTCTTCAGTGCCTAGGCACTGCTTCTCAGGTCTAAATTTCATCTTTTTTCAGTTTAGTAGTACCTAGGCGCTATGAATGCAGCGCCTAAGCGTCGTCTTTCTGCCCAATTCCGTGTTTTTTGCCTCTTCGTCCACTTTAATGCTTCTTTTCACATCGCTTTTCCTAATCTTCAAAGCAACACTAACAAACACATCAAAAACGTTCTATACTCACAAGATCTAGCATTTAATCAAGCTAAAATTGTGCAAAAATCATAAGTGAAACAAACTCATCAAATACCTCCAAACTTAGTCTTTTGCTTGTCCTCGAGCAAACACCAAAACCCATAAAATAATTAATGGATGCACAAGCACAACTAAGACAAACAGAATCACTTAAAAATAAATTTCGCTAGATAGCTTGCCTTCATGTCTCGGGATTAAAAACATGACTTCCATTTCATGAACCACTTCAAAGCTATAATGCAAAAGATAAATTCTCACATATTTAATGCAAAACGGGTGTGTGTGTGTGTTTGTGGGGAGAGAGTCAAGTACAACTCTGTACAATAATAAGTTGACCCAATTCTCGACCTTAGAAATCAATTTTTTTCTTACTTTGCTCGTAGGATTCTCACACCCCCAAACTTATTTTCTTTTCTCTTTCTAAGGGTGTAACATAAGGTTAAATTTTCAATACTAATTTCTTACACCACTCAAGTTTGGTTAGATTTTACTGATTGTAGTTCCACATGTCAATAAATGATGATTCTCCTTATTTTTCACTGCTTCAACCTCTAGAAATCAACCAAGTTACTAACCCCTTATTAAAGGTCTAATCCTCTAAAACAAGTGTTCGGGGCTTAATCAAGGCATTTGATATCTATTTTTTTCTCTTTTTTTTTTAATTTTTTTCATATATATCTTTATTCTTTAATCACTCTTTGTGCGGACGTCTCTCTCTTAAGCTTTCTAAATGACCCCTGTAGCGAGTTTTAAGCTGATGACTCCCAAATCAGATAACTTTAGAGTACCAGGTTTTAAACCCTTACAGGCTTAATCACTCAAGTCATAAAGGCTACGAAGAGACGATTCACAATGAGATTATTAAAGTTGTCTTCATTGGGATCTTTTTTTTTATGCGGTGATTAGTGCAATGCCCCTTATTAAACACCTATCCTCGAAAATCGACCTCTAACTTAAAGTTTTCACTCAGTTTTCATCCTATTGGTCTCAGACAATCCACACAAAAATTAACACATACAAAATCCACATTTATCTCCAAATTTCCCTACAACAGTGCAATCATCCAAACGTCTTAAGTTTGGTTTAAGGGTATTGTGATGTTTAATGGTTGTTTGGGTTTAGCATCTAAGTTCTCTATTTCAACCTATAAACATGAATCAACCTCCTCGTGCACAACGCTACAATCAACTCATGTGCAAAAAATCATTTTCATTTCACATGAATAAGCAAAAATCTAACTCAAACACATAACTCGTCCACAATTCATAAATCAACGCATGTTCTCAATTACACATATCAATACTGACAAGGTTATCTAACACACACAAGCATGCAAAAACACGAAATGAAATTTTTTTTTTCTTTTCTTTTTTTGAATAAAAACACAAACACATAAAACAAGAAAATCACACATAAGCATTCGAGAAACTCAACAATGTAAGCAAATGATGTCACTCCCCCAAACTTAACTGAAACATTGTCCTCAATGTGAAATTTAAAGGAAAAGGAGGAGGACTTCCCTGAAATGTCAGTATTGCCTATGATATTGTGGTGTCTTGGTGTTGCATTTGATCGACTCTTCTTCTACATTTTCCCCCAAACTTGAAATTTGTCCCATTTTCTCCATGTCCATGTTGGTTTGAGTGTTTCGCGATGTCATATTCCTGAAAAATTAAATTTGAAAAATTAAACTCATGGAACAAGGATTACTTAGTTCAAACATCTAATAACCAACTTAATTACTCCAAGACCTATGGGTAGAAGGGGTATGGGTGATGATTCCTAAATAAACTATAAATTAAACTATCTTAAAACTTTGAAAACAAAATAAATAAAATAAAATATAATAAAAACTTGGGTTGCCTCCCAAGAAGCGCTTCTTTTAAGTCCTTAACTTAACTTGTGCCTCTGATTTATCATGGTGGCTCAAACCAAGTTATTCCATCATTACACTTTGTGCAATTTCCATTTATGCTGTCCTTTTTTGCTCTTCAATTTTTGATTTGTCCATTCTTATCTCTACCAAGAAGTTCTCCAAAAAAAAATTTTTTGTTCTGACAACTTCATTGATCAGATGGCTCTTCTTCATCAATTCTACAACAATCATTTTTATTGGGAGGTTTCTCATATTGGGTGTAAATATTGAATATCTCTTGCTTGTCCTCCACCCTCAAGATTAGTTCTCCTTTCTCCATATCAATAAGGGTTCATCCCGTTGCTAAAAATGGTTGATCCAATATAATTGAAATGTCTCGATCTTCTAGTATGTCCAATACAATGAAATCCACAGGAAATATTAAATTTCCTACTTTTACAAGTACATCCTCAACTTTGCCACGTGGCCTTGCGATTGTTCTATCAGCTAGCTGTAGCGTTATTGATGTTGCGTTGACTTCACCTAGTCCCAATTTCCTGTAAGCAGAATACGACATTAGATTAATACTAGCACCAGTGTCACAAAATTCATTAATTGAATAGGAATTTCCAATTGAAATAAGTATAGTAAAACTCCCTGGATCCTTTAATTTATGAGGCAATTTTCTGTGGACTCCTACACTACTTTCCTCAGTTAATGCCACAGTTTCAAACTCCGGAAGTTTTCTTTTCTTTGTCAACATCTCTTTCAGAAATTTCGTATAGCTTGGAATTTGTAGTATCGCATCAATGAACGGAACATTGATCTGGAGCTTCTTGAGAACATTGAGAAATTTTTCATAGTTTGTGTCCTGTTTGTTCTTCTTGAGCTTTTGAGGAAAAGGAATGGGAGGCATGTAAACTTTGTCTAGACTTGGTGCTTTAGCAACTGATGTTTCTGTACTTTCTCCATTTTCAGTTGTGTTTGGTTCAAATTTTTCTACCCTTGTAGCTTCATCAATTACTTCTTGGGCATCTTTTCTTTTGGGTCTCTTTGTAGTGATCTCTGACGATTGTACCTCGCTCTTTGTATTTATGACATGAATATTTTGCTCCATCGACTTCTTTCGAAGTCTTTGGGAAAACGGAAGTGGAGGTACATATGCTTTAACTTTTACGGGGGCCCTGGGTGGATCGTTCTCCACTACTTTAATTGCCATCAACTGTTCCTTAGGATTTATCATTGTATTGCCTGGCAATGTCCCTTGTGGACGTTCTGTAAGTTGTTGTGCTATCTGACCAATTTGTGCCTCCAGTTTCTTGATGGATGCCTACTGATTTTGAAAGTTCGCGTCAATTTGCTGGAACACTTTGTCGCCTTTTGCACATATTGTTGAAACATTTCCCCCAAACTTGGTCTTCTTTATTACTGAAAATCGTTACCATATAAGTTGAAATTACGGAAGCTATTTTGAATAAAGTTTACTTGTTCCTCTGAAGAAGTGAGCATCATGTAGCTCTCTGTAGCGTGATTTCTTCCACAATTCTCACATGCTGAACAGGCCATCATTGGACTTGCTCCATGTGTTTACAATTTTACAAGTAACTCTACCTGTTTTGTTAAAGCTGCTATCTGTGCATTGGTAGATGTTGTGCTTTCTAATTCATACATTCCTGCTATCTTTGGTGGTACCACTCTTTCTGATGAGAACATTGAATGTGTGGTGGCAATTAACTCAAATAGGTCCATGGTTTGTTGCACTAATTTTCCTATGATTGATCCACCAGCAGAGGCATCAACTTGAGATTTTGACAGTGGTGTAAGGCCGGTGTAGAAGTATTGCACTTGGTTTCCTTGAGTGATTCCATGGTTTGGACATTTTCTCATCAACTCATTAAATCTATTCCATACCTTGTGATAGCTTTCTCCCTCTTTCTGTTGAAAAGTTTAAATTTCCAATCTGATTTTAGCTACTCTGTCTGGTGGGAAGAATTTGTTGCAGAATTTCCTGATCAGTTCTTCCCATGTAGTAATGCTGGCATGAGGCTCCGCATCTAACCACTCCAATGCAGCATTTCTCAATGTAAATGGAAATAGTCGTAATTTAATAGCATCTTCATTGACCCCCGGAGCATGGAAGTTCTGACAATTTCTGAGAAATCTGGAGATATGTGTGTTCGGATTCTCATGAGGTAGCCCGTAGAATTGCAGAGTGTTGTTCATCAAGTTAATCCAATCTAGCCTGATCTGAAAGTTATTCACCCCAAAATCTGAATACACAATACTGGAGCGCATGGGTGCTGCTATAGGTGTCAGGAATATTGATACTGGCAAATCACCTTCATTTATTTCCCCTCGCTCATGCTGTTGTTCCGGTGGTGCCACCACTCTTACGGCCATTTGCCCAATCGACTGAATAGGGATATGAATTTGTTGATTGTCAGCCATTTGATGTTGCTGTTTTTCTTTGTGTTCTTTGCGTCTTCGTTTGAAGGTACGTTCTATCTCCGAATCAAATCGTCGTCTTGGGTACGGAGCATACAACTAACACAATTTTCTGTAAATAAAAGAAAAATAAATAAAAAATAAAAAATAAAAATAAAAAAAATAAATTAAGACTAAAAAAAATAGTCCCCGGTAACGGCGCCAAAAACTTGTTGTAAATTTTGTTTTACAAGTATACGACCCGTAACAAGTAATAGTGGACCTAAGAGTCCAGATTGTCGATCTCACAAGGATTATTTTCTAGCACTTAATTCAATTTTTCTTTAACTACTATTTGACTAAAATAAATTAAAGGTTGTAAAATCTGGGTTTTAATCTAAATTCTAGAAAATAAATGAATGTTCACACAATTGGTTGGAGAATCAAATAATGAATGGATGTTAGGGTAGAATAACCTCACCAATTGATCACCTTTATATCTCAAATTAAAACTCAATTTTAATGTAGTGCTCGGTCGAATTCTCCTATTATATTCAATTTACCCCTCTCGAGTTCTCATTGAGCCTATTCAACTAATTAAATTTCATATCTCTATGCAAATTCAACTTAGTTAAACGAGTTCTATGTCTTAGGAATTCAATTATGACCGCAATAAATGGTATATGTATATCTACTCGTTATACCAATGTACTGGATTTTACTACATGGTCTAAATCCTAAACTCATATCTCTATTTATAAAGAATTCACAAAAAATCATCAAATTATTGATCAGATAATTTAATGCATTCAACTCATAGCAAAATCAACACATGAAAGATTTAAAAACTGAAAGTCTTAATAAGAGAATGTAAAAGATCTCAATTGGTTACATTATTCCCCCTAACAATGAATTTAGCTTCTCATAATACAAGAAGAAAAATATGAATTTGTCTTAGAATACATCACCGAGTTTGTAATAAAGATGTAGAAGAAAAAGTAGAATTCTTGCACTAAGATCTCCTTCCTCTTCCAATGAATGTTTCTAATCTTCAATTGCTTGGTGTTAATCTTCTTGAATTTCTCTTTTGAATCTCCCTTCTTGTTGTCTTCTCTCCAATATGTCAAGAACCCTTCAAAAGTATGAGGGAGATGTATTTATAGGTGCCCCTTCGTTTTATGTAGAAGTAGGATTTTTATGGATTTAAAAACGGCCCCAAAAAACGCGCCATAAATCTTCAATCGCAGCGCCTGGACGCTATAAGACAGAGCCTAAGCACTGGTTATAGCGCCTGGGTGCTATGGTTGTGGCGCCTAAGCGCTATGGTAGCGCCTGGGCATTATGGTTGCGGCGCTTAGGCGCTGCATCTTGGGTCCAAATTTCATCTTTTTTTAGTTTCGTAGGCGCTATGAATGCAGCGCCTAAGCGCCGTCTTTCTGCCCCAATTTCGTATTTTTGTCATCTTCATCCACTTTAATACTTTTTTTCACATCGCTTTTCCTAATCTTCAAAACAATATTAATAAACACATCAAAAACGTTCTATACTCACAAGATCTAGCATTTAATCAAGTTAAAATTGTGCAAAAATCATGAGTGAAACAAACTCATCAGTAACTTAGCTCAAACTACGTAACGTTTACAAACTGAGACGAACTTTTATTAAGTACTTCACGCATATAAAAATTTCACTATGAAATGAGGCACATTCTTATTGGCTCTACATTGTACCATGGGGTCTGTACAAAGCTGTTAACTACATCAAAGAGCACTATGGAAATCCTGCCATGATTTTGGCTGAGAATGGTACATTATGTATATTATATTTCGAGGGAGTTTTATGTTTAGGTGAAAAATTATCTGAGTATCCAAATTTTGAATCCTTTTCACGTGATTGGCAGGAATGGATGATCCAGGTAACGTTACACTTTCTAAGGGTTTACATGACACCACAAGGATCAACTACTACAAGAGCTATTTAGTGGAATTGAAGAAAACAATCGACAAGGGAGCCAACGTGATCGGCTTCTTCCAGTGGACATTGCTTGATAGTTTCGAATGGAGACTAGGGTATACATCAAGGTTTGGCATTGTCTATGTTGATTTCAAAACCCTCAAGAGATACCCGAAGATGTCTGCCTATTGGTTCCAACAACTGCTACGCAGAAGCAAGCATTAAGCAAATGAATGGCTTTCTCTCTGCTTTTCAATATTGCAATTTTCTTTCTTTCTATTGGAAATTTAAAGCTGCCACATAAATTGCAATTGGAAGTACAATGAACAAAACTTAACTTGTTTTTATTCTTTAATATTGTCCAGTCCGTACCAAACATAGTCCTTTTTTAGTGTATGACATTGATAACCCCTAAGCATTTATTTTAAAAGTTCATCATTAGAACAAAACTGATATCTTCCTTCTCTTTCTATGTAGTCATCAATTCCCACGCAGAAAAATGATAATAAGAAAAAAATTGGGTATCTAGGCAATTGCTTTTGCAAAAACAGATTTGAGGTGAGGATCGACGTCTAACCTTATTTAGAGGAGTAGTAAGCAGGTTAATCAATATTTCTATTTTTATTCAATTTGAATTTAAAATTAAAAATCCAGTCAACCTTGTTATCAACTGATTCATTGTCACCTTCCTACCAACTTATATGCAAATTAGGACTCTATTTGAGCGCTAAGATCCTTGTTCTGAGAAAAAAGCTCCTGACTGTTGACGCTCCAACAATCAAGTTAATTGTCGAGAATATAAGAACAAGAAAAATATGAGGTGTGGGAGAGACTAGATGGCAGAGTTTTGTTTAGATAGCTATGCTAGTGTATTTAATAAAGATTAGATTCTATGTTAATTTAGGTTAAAGATGTTGCAAAGTTATTTAACACATGTTGCGCATCCATTAATTAAGAATTGTCAATGCTGCGACATCATTTACTTTTCAAACTGAATTACTTTATTAAAGATTATTTTCCTAGATCTCTTCTAATCACAAAAGATTTTGGATGGAAATTTAGGACCAATAAGATTGTTTCCTTGTAATAAAAATTTGCGCACCTGGGCTCCAACTATCATAATGTGTAACTACACAACCAGGTTTTGCTTACTTGTCCTTGCCCTCCGAACCTATTGGAGTTCCTCATCTCCATGTGTAAACCAAAGGGGTGATGCATGACTAAGACGATCTTTTGTGCAAAGGCCATGTGAGTTACTTAGCGATGCTACCATAGGTGCTAGGTTGGTGGATCATAATGCTATGTAGATGCTAGGCAAAGTGAGTGGTGAGCACGTGGGCCCCATGTCATCCCATGTGGCGTTTGCTTCCTTGGTGGCGCTTACATGGACTTATCTCCAATGCATTCTATGGAATGTTATCAAAGTGGCATAAGAGTTGAACACTTTTTTTTTTTATAAAGCGCATGGCACTGAAGTGAAGAAAGCTCAATAAACACACAAGAACACGATGCAGGGCGCGCCCTTGGGGTGATCTCGTAGACCTCTTAGAGGTTCTAACCAGGGAGCATGCAGATCCCAAAAGCGCATAGTTTCTCCTCCAAAAATGGATTGAATTATGATACAAAAACGAAAAAAAGATTTCATATCATGATCTTGACTACAAAGTTGAATTTATCTTAAACCAATAATTTTTTATATTGTTTGAATTAAAACATCATATTATATTGAAGTTTGTTATAATTTTTTGTTTCAATATCGATAAAAAAAATTGTCATGTGTTCAGTTTTGTTGAACTGTGTTTGCCTAATATATCACATTTCAAGTAATAGTGCAAGATTTGATGATGCATATGATGTGAACTAAAATTGATTGCGTTTTACTGTCTAATCTGAATTTGTTCTCGTGGGGGTATATAATAGGCTCAACTATATGTTTTTTGTTATATCTCAGCTCTAGTGGAACCCCATTCAATCGCAGTCTGATTGTTAACATTTCTTGTTGACCATAATAAGTATCTGCGTCAAACGATTTCCTGTATCAAGTGTTGGATGCGAATAAAAAATGTCTAGGAGATTTGACATGCTCTTGCAACCGGCTTCAATTAGATGTAGTTCCATGTCAAATAATAATGCGAATACCAATGATTCTAATTTTTTAAATTTTGTGTGTGTGTGTTGTTTTTTTTTTTTTTCAAAGTATTCTTTGTATCTTGTTATTTTACGTCTATTGGGTAGATGGTTCCCATCTCAAAGTCATATTACTTGGATACTTGCGATGTTCTCTTCCTTGGGATCACAATAGTGTCAATATTTGGGTTTTATTGAATCTGTGAAAATTTGTTCACATTTTTGGAATGGATTTACAATTGTTTGTTGTTATCTATTTATAGATTCTACATTGAAAGTGCTACTTATCTGGTAAAATCAAGAAGGTGCTGCTTAATTTCTCATTTTATGTAATGTACTCCTTTACATTAATAAACACTGATTTTGTTATAAATTTGTTATAATTTTACAGTATGATTCCTGGTTATGTGACCTTTCATCATGATCATAACAGCTTGAAAAATTCGTGCTTTCTTACTATATGTCTTATATGAAGACTGAAAATGACCATTTGATAGGCTAAACTAACTTAATTGCTAGATTGAACTGTGCTAACATTTCATTCGATTTTGAACATGAGTCCAACTCCGTTGTGAAGGTCAGATTGAATACAACCAGTGTGGAAGGACGATTTCATAGTTATGCTTGTGTCGTCAAGCAATCATCCTAAAGCACCTTGACATCACTGGAAAAAATGCCTTTCAGATGGTTGAAACAGTTCTAGATTCTCCATTAGAATTTGGAAGTGCCATCCCTTCCAAAGCCTCTCATTGTGGTCACGAGGCAGAATTCCTCAATTAAAAACTTCACTGCCTTACCGATAGTTTGAACCGCAGTTGATCCATGTTCGACTTAATCACTTCCATAAGAAATAATCTACATATCAATTGGAACTGAAAATTTGTCTCATCTATGTCAAAGAAGTGGCCAAAACAGGAATGCCTTAACAATGCTTTCAGCTGCTGTGTTATCTTCTTGTTAAGCATCGATATCACTTCATACCTGGTAAACATTGATACCCTTCCTCTGTGATATTATAATACACGTTTTTTATGTAATCATAAATCCATATAAACAAATTTGGGTTAAATAACTATGAAAATGCATTTAACAACGGAAAAGGTCAAAAAAAATAAATAAATAAAAATCGTTGACTTATGCATATTCCTTGACAATGGTTAATAATTGATAACAACAAAAAATAATGAACTTTGTAAAGTACATTTTTTTTAAAATAAATATAAATCAAGAATCTATGGATCATAGATTTTCGAGTTAGACATCAAATCGATGACTTCAATCACTCTCTCCCATTCTTGCGACCCAAAGAGCTCTTCATGGACGATGAAACATTCATTCGACGGCAAGTTTCAATAGATTATTCAACCACAATCTTTTTCAATATTTTGTTTTCATCGTCCAAGAAGAGGTCTCAGGCATATCCTAATGGAGATAGAAATTTATGAAATCGAGGCACCCAAAATGCTGTGAAAATCACAAACGATTGGGGAGTCACTAAAAATTGGTGGATGATGAAGAAGATTGTTGAATAAAATCTGGGCCGCTTGAGAATCGGGATGATGCCCTTGTTTTACGAGGAAATGGTTGGCTGCCCC
>NC_036248.1:3530757-3546275 GCF_002742605.1 Olea europaea var. sylvestris
AAAATAGAATAATTAAATATGAAATAAATAATATACATACTAAGATAATTAACGAAATATTTAAAGAATAAATTAAATTGAATAATATCTTTTTAGTTAACCAATTAATTTAATTAATTAAAGAAATACTTAAATGAAACATCGAATTACATATTATTATTTGTATTCAAATAAATGATCGAAATAGAGTAATTAAATATGAAATAAATAATATATATATTTAGAAAATTAACGAAATATAATTTTTTTAAAATATTGAATAATCAAATATGTGGTAATTTTTTTTGTTTAACTGTTTTAATATGTGATTAGATGAATCTATTTATTACTTTATTGATATGAAATCTGATTGGTTAAATTTGAAAATACGATATTTTATTTATAATCTCTTGTATATGGTTTTAACATATATTATTTTTGTAGGATGGAATATCAAATGGACAACGATCTAAGAGCTCATTTGGGAAAAGTTACGACGTATTGTAACTTTTCCAGCTATGCGACAGTGATTGAGGGGCTGGACGAGGAGCACGTCGACATACTTTAGCGATCGTTTTTATGGTCCTTCTATCCATTGAAGGACATGCAGTTCTCCGGACAAATTATTGATTCCTTATTACTCCGGCTACTTAAATCAGTCAATGACGATCAGCTTTATTTTGCTATGGGAATTGAATTAAATATTATTATTTTTATTCAAATAAATAATCGAAATAGAATAATTAAATATGAAATAAATAATATAAATAATTAACGAAATATTTAAAGAATAAATTAAATTGAATAATAATTTTTTTATTTAACCAATTAAGATAACTAATTAAAGAAATAGTAAAATGAAAAATTGAATTAAATATTACTATTTTTATTCAAATAAATAATAGAAATAGAATAATTAAATATGAAATGAATAATATACATAACTAACGAAATATTTAAAGAATAAATTAAATTGAATAATAATTTTTTTACTTAACCAATTAAGATAATTAATTAAAGAAATAGTAAAATGAAAAAATGAATTAAATATTATTATTTTTATTCAAATAAATAATCGAAATAGAATAATTAAATATGAAATAAAAAATATATATATTCAGATAATTAACGAAATATAATTTTTAAAGAAATATTAAATAATCAAATATGTGGAAATTTTTTTGTTTAACTGTTTTAATATGTGATTGGATGAATCTATTTATTACTTTATTAATATGAAATCTGATTGGGTAAATTTGAAGATACAATATTTTATTTATAATCTCTTGCATATGGTTTTAACATGTATTATTTTTGTAGGATGGAATATCAAATGAACAACGATCTAAGAGCTCATTTGGGAAAAGTTACGACGTATTGTAACTTTTCCAGCTATGCGACAGTGATTGAGGGGCTGGACGAGGAGCACGTCGACATATTCTAGCGATCGTTTTTATGGTCCTTCTATCCATTGAAGGACATGCAGTTCTCCGGACAAATTATTGATTCCTTATTACTCCGGCTACTTAAATCAGTCAATGAGGATCAGCTTTATTTTGCTATGGGGAAAGGGAAGGTATCGAGATTCTCGATCCTTCAATTTGCTCTCATTACAGGCTTGAGATGTACTGGAAAAGAAGAAGCGAGAGCTCGTATTATATTTATTGGATTTATATTTTCGAGGTAAAGGGCCGGTTACACCACCACAGTTAAACGACGCATTTAGGAGATGCGATCACATGTTAGACAAGCTGAAGTTAGGATTGGTGTATATACTGGAGAGTATATTGAGGTGTTGACATCCTAAGACGTCGATTGACCTTTTTCATTGGATGTTGTTGATAATATCGATGCTTTCAACAGCTTTTCATGGGGTCGGAGATATTACACCGATACTCTTCATGTATTCAGGAGGGTACATACTGTACCGAAATCAGAGAGGAGCGAGTGCAAATATGATGTATATGGCTTTTGCATGACTTTGCAGGTAAATATTCAGTTTAACGTAATGAGTGTTAAACTTTTTTATTATATATAAAAGTAAATTTTTTTTTTTAATTGTTGCAGTTGTGGGCATATGAGGCTATCCCTACTTTGGGTAGCAAATGGGCGATCACAAGGGAGACCAGCTGCCCATGAATGCTTCATTGGCGAGCACATGAGAAGCCATCGACTAAAGATTTGACAACTATCCTCGACGATCCTCAAGTGAGTATTATATATTTGCAATTTATATTGTACGTACATTTACTCGGCTCGATACATGCTTGTTAACACGTTGAAATATGATATGTCAGCTCGAAGTTCATGCTGAGTTGGTTGTTTCGATGGAAGAGGAGGATCAAATATATGTACGTGAATTACATGTTCCACCTAATGAAAACGATCCAGTGTTTGAGTCCGTTCCGAATAGAAATAGGGTACGTTTATTTAAGATCATTATTTATTCTGACTTATAATATTAATTGTCTTCTCTGTGTAGGAGCGTTATCTAGTAGAACGACGAGCACTTCCACTTAGGAGATCTCCTTCGCCTCCACCGATGAGATCTTCGTCGCCTCTACCGATGTGATCATTTCTACCGCCATTATCACATTCTACGAGGAGATCTCCGTCTCCCGCACCCACCCACCTCCCACGTGGATCACCTGCACCTAGTCAGACCTGTCATTCAGATGATTTCTTTACAAGCGTGACTGCTATTATTAGAGAGGAGCTGGGAACGATGCGACATGATTTTACGACAGAGGTAGTAACACTACGAGAGGAGATAGGGGTGCTGCGACGGGATTTTATGATAGAGCTAGTAGCACTACGAGATGATATTGGAGTGCTGCAACGAGATATAGGAAACTTCATACTGAGGTTGCAGCACTTCGAGGCGATGTAGCAGGCTTTCGAGGTTCTGATAATAGACATGACAGAGGGAGTGTTGGGGAGACTGGTGGCCAACGGTCGTAGGAATCGATGAGTTTTTTTATTCAATGCCAGAGGCCGGGAAGGAGGGGGTTGAGGTCGGGCCAGAGGTGTCGGAGGAGGTCGGGATGGCCAGGGTGGAGGGAGGGACATGGGTGTCGGAGGGGATGACCGAAGAGGTAGCAGAGAGGACATCAGAGGTGGTAGTAGAGGGGGATGAGGGGGTTACAAAGGACGAGAGGACGCCAGAGATGACGAATGACGATGTAGTATTCGTGTCGAAGGGGGCAACGGAGGTGTCGAAGGGTAAGAAGCGTGCTAATGACGCGCCAAAGTTGATGGTCGGTAAGAGATCAAGATTGTCGTCACAGTACATTGTTTCCCCATACACGGTCGAGGCGAAGAGAAGGGGTTTCTGGATGGGATGTTCCCCAATCTTTTTCGCGACGTCGACCTGATCAGACGAAGGCATTCGATGATTGGTTCAAATATCTTAAGTCCGAGTAAGTATTTTATGATTTTGTTACTCTTTTTTTGTATTTTTCGTAACTTTTTTTCATTTTTCAGAGATAGTTATACCATTGCCTGTATGACCGTGCCCAACACTAAAAAGTGGTTCGAAGATGTACTGAAGACTTCAGCTTGGCTCGCCGATGATGTAAGTTTTTTGAGTTTCCATTTATTATATTTATAGAAGTTGTTGGTTTATTTACTTAAACGACTCTATCTTTTTTGTTGGTGTTTTTTTGTTTTAGCATATCGACTTGGCTATGGAATTGTTACGTGATCAGGCTCGGAGATACTCGAGATCTTATGACAGTCCTGGTCGAGTTATCCTGAGCTCTGAGTTTGTTCGTACCGTAGATATTGAGCAGCACGAGCTCCTAAGCAAAGGGAATGAATATGTTGTGTCTGAGTACATGCTGGAGTGGGTGATTGGGCTACAGCTGAGGTGCAGAAAGCTGTGAACGGATTGTACACATATGTACATTCAAGTGATCGTGAACTCACACTGTTTTTCAGTGGAGATCGTATTTGCTGATTCCACTATGTATGTGTACAACTCTGATCATAGCTGTCTGACACAAAGTCAACTGGAGCTAATGGCTGTGATTGTGCCCATGTTGGCTAGTCATGCGATGATTCGAGCAAATGATAGATTAGCCATTGTGCGGAACATGACGACGACAAGACAAGAAAGATCATAAGGATTTAAAACTTTTTAATTTTAATATTTAATTTTCAATTATATGTTATCGAACTAATATATTCTTCTTCGGTTGCAGGGGCAACTGTGCCTTATTTACAATAAAGTACATAGAGTTTTTGAGCATTGGTCGCAATGTTGATACAATAAATCAATCTTGGATTGATATGTGGAGGCATAAATTAGCTTGTGACTTGTATAAATATAACTGTGATCCTTAGTGCATTGTATATTATTTTATTAAAATGTAAATGTTGTTTACTTCAGTATGATTCGTGTTGTAATATAATAATTTTTTTAATATTGAATTGGAGAAATACTTAAATGAAAACTCGAAATAAGTGCGATTATTCTTATTTAAATAAATAATCGAAATATAGCAATCAAATATTAAATAAACAAAATACACATTAAGATAATTAACGAAATATAATTTTTAAAGGAATATAAATAATCAAATATACGTGTCAAATGAAGATAATTAATGAAAGAAATATTTAAATGAAAACTCGAAGTAAGTGCTATTATTTTTATTCAAATAAATAATCGAAATAAGTAATTAAATATAAAATAATTAATATACGTACTAAGATAATTAACAAAATATTATTATTTTAATTTACATTGTTGTGTCTGTAATCTCTCCATATTGTCAGTTAATATATATCGTCGTCTCACTTGTATTAAAAAAAACAAAATATCATTATTTTAATTTACATAAGTAATCAAAATAAAGCAATCAAATATTAAATAAACAATATACACATTAAGATAATTAACGAAATATAATTTTTAAAGGAATATAAATAGTCAAATATACATGCCAAATGAAGATAATTAATGAAAGAAATACTTAAATGAAAACTCGAATTAAGTGTTATTATTTTTATTCAAATAAATAATCGAAATAAGTAATTAAATGTGAAATAATTAATATACGTACTAAAATAATTAACAAAATATTATTATTTTAATTTACATTGTTGTCGTGTCTGTAATATCTCAATATTGTCAGTTAATATATCATTGTCTCGCTAGTATTAAAAGAAAAAAATAAAATATTATTATTTTAATTTACATAAGTAATCAAAATAAAGCAATCAAATATTAAATAAACAATATACACATTAAGATAATTAACGAAATATAGTTTTTAAAAGAATATAAATAATCAAATATACGTGTCAAATGAAGATAATTAATGAAAGAAATACTTAAATGAAAACTCGAAATAAGTGCTATTATTTTTATTCAAATAAATAATCGAAATAAGTAATTAAATATAAAATAATTAATTTTTTACTTAACCAATTAATATAATTAATTAAAGAAATACTTAACCAATTATACATAACTAATTAAATATTTAACTGCTGCGATATATCAATTATTAAATCGTAATATTTAAATCAATCATTTTTTTAATTCAAATATGTTGTTAAAAAGGGTAATTAAACAATGTGATAAAGATTACATCTGATTTAAATTGAGAGAATCAAAAACATATTACAAATAGAGAATACATATGATTTATATATATATTACACATCTGTCGAGTCATTGTTTAGTGAGATCTGACTTGTACAAAATCGACGTGTATGTCCTGTAGCGCCGCATCTTCTTCACTTACGCGGTTGTGGAAATTCTTATGTAAATGGTATTCTAAACATCCGTCTACGACTAGGAGTACGCGGTGGAACTTCAGGTGGCAACAAATTATTAAGTACTACAATATAATCAAGAACTTCCTACTTGACTTCATTTGGTAGAGGAAATATAATTTCAGCATACGCTGCTCTCCAAAAATCAGCCATGTAATGATGACTGCATAAGTTGTGTGGTGGAAATCCTCTATACATAGTCACTGCGACAGCATGTGCACATGGAAAACTCTCCAACTGAAATTGTCTACACGTGCAGGTATTGTCATTCAAGTCTATAATGTATCCAACATTACGTCCGTATCTCACGGAGAAGCGAAATTGATCTAGTGGTTCCACAAATAGAGCTTTTGCCACTTCCAGAGTTTTGAATAGTCGATCTTCCTACGCCGGAGCTAGCACACTCGTGCAATTCTGGGTCCTCACGTCGATCATAAAACCACTATTGCAACTTGTTACGAATATGTTCAATCATTGCTAGAATTGGTAACTCTCGATCCTTCTTGAATAATGCATTGAGCGACTTCGCATTATTCAACGCCATCATGTTTTATCGACGTCCTGAAAAATGTGACCGTGCCCAATGTTCGACCCCCATATCAGATAGATATTCTCATGTACTTTCTGATTTATGTTCTATTTCACCCATGAACTTCGTAAACTCTTCAAAGCTGTAAACTTCCACAGCTCTCCTAAACAATGCAATGATGCCACTGTCCTGGTACCTAGTCTTCAGGTTACCCTAAATGTGGTACATGCAATAATCATGATGTGCTTTCGGAAAAATTTCGGCTATACCATTTATTATTGACTGTCCTCAGTCAGTCACAAATGCAAGGTTCTTGATGTTCCCAATTACGTCTCTCTATTGACAATGCCAAATGTAAGAGGATAAATTTGGATGTTGGCATCTTGATATGTAGTAATAATCAACTTCCCTTCATATCTAGCTTTTAGGGTTGTACCATCAACTATAATTAGAGGTCGCTTCGCATTTCGAAAACCTGTAATGCATTGTCCAAGAGTCATAAAAAATACTTGAAGCAATTCTGCCCATTGGTTTCAATAAAAAACGCCGAGTCAGAATTAGTTCTCATCATGTTGTGGCAATACCCTGCCAGTTTGGCATAACTCTCTTGAGTCGAACCCATTAAATCTTCCAATGCACATTTTTTTAGCCTTCCAGGCCTTCTGGTAACTCATAACCACCCAATACTCCCAATGGATGTCGTTGATAATATCTGTAGGTCTATAAATCGTCCGTGGGTCCTGAAACTTGTGCATTATCTGTCGACCAATAAACCATGATCGAGCTTGCCTATGATCATTTTGACGAATACCCACTTCACAAGTATGTTCCTGCGTATACTTGTGAACTACAAAGAACTCATTTGTGTCCATCTTTGTCGCTCTCAAACGCCAACTGCAATTGTTGTCCACACAAATAATTGTGTATGTAGACTTATTTGATTTTTTTTACCTTAAACTCAATTCGGTGTACAGCTTCTTACAAATCTCTTTTCGTGTCAAACAATTGATCAACATGTAAATCTTCATCATTAGGAACTACACGCGAATAGTTAGAAGACCGTGTACTCGGCCCAGCATGTGAACTCCCACCAGACTCATGTATCTGTCTGGATAAATCAATCAAATCCAGATTTGTAAATGGCCTTTCATCCTCATTGTTTTGAATTTCCTCGTAAATCCTTTGTGTAACGGTGACATCATGACGAGTAGCAACTGTCCCGAGAATAACCACATCACCCTCATGAGCAATCTCAATAGTCTCCCAAAAATCCTTTTCGTTATGATCATCTCCATCGAAAACTTCATGTTCACCCTCGGAGACATTTTTCTTCAACAAAGTTACGCAAATAGGAGTTGTCTTTCGAACTTGGTTCAATTGAATTAGATACTTTATTTGCACTTCAGAAATAACTTTCAAAGGTGGAATCGAAATTGTTGAACGCTTTTGAAATAAAAATCCCAATTCCATATTGTACTAAAAGGAATCGACGTTAAGCATGTTTTGTATTTCATTGTACATGTTCGTAAACGATGTATTTTTTGTTATCGAAATAGCAGCAATCCCTTCTCCTTCACTTGTCCATTTCCATTCCCATTGACAATTTTATTTCCTTTGAAATTCGCCGAAGTAACAGATTAAGACAAATGCTTTTGCCATATCTGCGTTATGAATTAAAAATTATCAGAACAAATTAGATTAAATGCCAGAACCGGGGGGAGGGGGGAGGTCCATTACGGACGTTCGATCTGTAAGAAACGAAGACATTTTCGTCTTCGTCCGTTACGAACTATTTGGAGTTCCGACGTCAGATCGGTGCCGACCTAAACTTCGATTCTAATATTATTTTCTCTACCATTTAAAAAAATATATGACTTCAATAAAAACAAAATTAAATACTAGGAAAAGATATTTACCGAATTAAAGTGCTGAAATTTAACGAAATATTTTTGTTGAGGTTGATAACTGATAAGTTTATAAAATTGTGAGGTTGAAGTAGATGAAAAATGAAAGAGTTTTTATCGTGTTAGAGTAAACAGATGAAAATAGTGACTTCGTTTTCAAATCTCAATTGAGAGGTGTTTAGATTTTAATTTGTAACTTAAGGATATTTTTGTCTTTTTAACAGATTTCTATTTTTGTAATTATATAACTCATTAAAGGGTATTTTTGTCTTTTATACAAAAATAAGCCTTTGTCGTGAATGTCAAATTTTTTTGGTTAAAGTGGAAAATTGGTTGTTTGACATGGCCAAACTTAAAAGTACCCCTTGTTTTACACCCTTTACTTATTTTAATTTTTAGTACGGGGTGATTTTCAACCCTAAGTTCACGTAATAAAATATTTTACATGTATTTTTTTAATCATACATTCTCCGAAATATATCATTCAAAACTATTTTTTGAAAATTTTAAGACCACCATACAGGGTTGACGTTAACGTTAATTTTTCTGTTATTTAAATAGGGAAAGGAGCCGTGATCATGATTACGGAAGGGAAAATTTCAAAACTAAGAAGATATTTATTACCCATTTCAGAAGTAAGAATACAAGTTTTAAATTTCAAAAATCAGATATTCATTAAAATTTATTTATAATTTCATTAATTAAATATATTAAGGTCATGAATCTATACAATTTGGTTACAGATTCACAATTTAATTAGTCACATATTATTTTTCAGTCACAAATCATAATTTTTTAATGTCACAAATTATTTTACGGTCACAATTCAAAATTTTTGTAGGTCACAGTTTGTTCGTTGGTCACGAATAAAAAATTTATATGTCACAATTTATTTATAGGTGACATATCACAAATATTATAGATTACAACCATTAAACAGTCACAAATTATTAATTTTTTAGGTCATACATTTTTTTGTCATAATTTATCTTTCTTATTGGTTATAGATTAACCAATTTAATGATCACAAATAACCAATCAATCTATGATCACCACCAAAAAAATCACCAATACCATCGTCACCCTACAGAAACACTACAGTCTTAAACAAAATCAACACATCATTGCCACATTAATAAGGCCAACTGCACCGCCGAAGTTAGCTTATTTTTAAACAATTAGGATATGTTCAATTGCAAAGATGAAAAAGGCAAACCAATTCCATTTAAGTTGGAAAGAAAAAACCACCAAAATCATAAGAATTTGATTTCCACTCAATTGGCCAAAAGCATGCTTTAAAATGTTTGTATTTTAAAATTCGAACTCTATTTCTACTTTTGTATCAAACAACCAAAGTAAAAAAGTGAATTCATTGGATGTGACATTTTTCATGAAATTTAATGCGAATCTTTAGTTATTCTACAATTATTAAGTATTATTGTGTGGTGCAATTTTCACTAATTCATAAGGCCCCAGGCCCATAACACACGGGCCCGAACAGCCCGCCCATATATTCGATTCCCGGAAAGGCCATCCTATACAGGCCCAAAATTCATCAACTATATATTCCCTTAATTTCCTTCAGTCTTCTTTTGCAAACCCTAACAAACCCTCCTCGAGTGACAGAGCGCACACAGAGAAAGCGGCTATGGCGCAGGAGCAGCTGGTGTTGAGAGGCATAATGAGGGCCCATACGGATTGGGTAACAGCCATTGCAACGCCGGTAGACAACTCCGACATGATAGTCACCTCTTCCCGTGACAAGTCCATTATTCTGTGGAATATCACTAAGGAAGACAGGACCTATGGCGTCGCCCGCCGCCGCCTTACTGGCCACTCCCACTTCGTACAGGACGTTGTCCTTTCCTCCGACGGTATGTTTGCGCTTTCTGGGAGCTGGGACGGCGAGCTCCGCCTCTGGGACCTTCAGACTGGTGCTACAACCCGCCGATTTGTTGGCCACACTAAGGATGTGCTGTCCGTTGCTTTTTCCGTTGATAATAGGCAGATTGTTTCTGCATCGCGTGACAAATCTATTAAGCTTTGGAATACTTTGGGTGAATGCAAGTACACTATTCAAGACGGCGATGCCCATTCTGATTGGGTTTCTTGCGTCCGGTTTTCGCCTAATACGCTTCAGCCGACTATAGTTTCTGGTTCTTGGGATAAGACTGTGAAAATCTGGAATTTGTCTAATTGTAAGCTGAGGTCCACCTTGGCTGGGCATACTGGTTCGGTTAACACGGTGGCTGTTTCGCCTGATGGGTCCTTGTGCGCGAGTGGAGGGAAAGATGGAAGGATATTGCTATGGGATTTGGCAGAAGGGAAGAATCTTTACTCGTTGGAAGCGGGTTCGACCATTCATTCGCTTTGCTTCAGTCCCAATAGGTACTGGCTCTGCGCCGCCACTGAAGCCAGCATTAAGATTTGGGACTTGGAGAGCAAGACTGTTGTTGTGGATCTTAAGGTTGATTTGAAACAGGAGAGTGAGATGGCTGCTGAAGAGACTACTCAAACCAGTAACAAAAACAAGGTACATATATAATCTTTTCTGTCTATTTCTGTAGTTAATTTGTTAATTATTAATTATGAATATGCTTCTTCAGTCTTTTTGGCAGTCATTTATTGAGATCGATTTGAATTTGTTTTCTATGGTTTTAGTTTATGCATTTGACACTGCAAGTTCAGATTTTGTACACGTGTTTATGTAATGTAGTAGTCGAATATTTTTCTGGCGTTATGCTTGGATGAGCATGTCCTTGTCCGTCTATGAAACTTGATCGATATTTTATATATAATTTTGTTTTTTTCAAGATAAAAGTTTGAGAACTGATTAATCTGCAATTGAGATGCACTCATTTTTGTAATCTGCAGTAACAATTCTTTCGCTCACACCCTTTTGCAATTTCAGTCATACTTTATAGTTCTCTAGAAGATAGCTTGACCCATCCTACATGGTCGACTAGCTGGTGGGCGTCCATTAGCTAGCTTAAGGCTTTTCAAATTATCGAAGATAACTTGTAAACTTTTATAGAACCCTGAACATTATATTCTTGATTTTACATTATAAGATAGCTTGACCCATCCTACGCAGGGGCAACTCGCTGGTGGGCATCCATTAGCATACATAAGGCTTTTTAAATTATCAAAGATAGCTTGTAAACTTTTATAGAAACTTGAACATTGTATTCTTGATTTTACATTAAATTAATAAGTTTTGTTTGCTTTTTATGATACCATGGCCATTGCTTGGTCTGAATTTGAGAATTTGAGGTTGGTTTTCTACCTTTGTTTTGAGTCTTGTTGCAGTGAATTCTTGAACCTTTTTGGAAGTACTTGTGTAACTGAGCTCCTGAAATTTTAAATTGTAGATTCTATACTGCACTAGTCTTAATTGGAGTATGGATGGGAGCACACTATTCAGCGGTTATACGGACGGTATCATAAGAGTTTGGGGCGTTGGACGTTATTAGAAAGCACACGTAGCTAAGCAGTCAAAAATGCTTCTGTTACAATGATTTAAGCAAAAGCAACTCTACATTTTATTTTTGAACTCTTGGATGAGCATTTGGATTCTCATTGGTGTTTCATTTTTTAACATCTTTGTTTGCTTAATTTAAAGATGCTTGAAATTTTCTCTTATTGGATTATCATTTTGAATCCCCTACTGTCACCATGTTTTAGTTGGGATCTATGGGCATTTCTGGTTTCAATAGTTTAATAATTCTATGGATTCATTCATTCTTCACAACCCTTGTCAAGAGTGGCCGAAGGGACGTTCCTCTATAAAATACAAAGTAAAGTTGAGATGAACTGAATCAGTATGGTTTTCTTGGTTAGAGTTTAGTAATTTATAAGTAAACTTTCCTATGAACACAATATTTTAGTTTCTTATTAAAAGAAAGTAGCAATTTACCGTGTTTATAAAACCTTGATCTTAAAAGGTAAACTATGTTTATTTTAAATTCTAATAGGTGCATTTGAATGAGTTTTTATTCTTTTTGGGACAAAGTTTTATAATTGTATTAACTAATAACTAATTAAGCCAAGTCTATAACAATGAATCTTTGAATCCAAGCATTGTGACAAATTGTCATAGGTAGGGTATGTTTGACTGTAAGAATGAAATTTAGATAAAAAGAAAATAAGTTATAGGCAACTAAATTGTCTCAAAATTATTTGCATGAAAAATATCAATTAAATGTATTTGATTAATTTTATTTTTAACCTAGAAAATGTGATATTTATCCATTTTTTTTATTGATAAATAGATGGAAAAGGGAGATGGAATAGATGAGCGATAGAATTATCTAAAAAAATAAAAACCTACTCTCTTAAAGAAAATATTTTTCTTATTTTAAAGAAAAATATAGTCATATGATCAAAAGTGGAAAAATATTTTCCATAGAAAAAATATCAATTAAATAGTATAAAAGTAGAAATTTGGTGAAAAATGATATTTTTCATGAAAAATATTGACAATCAAACGCACTCTTATATCCACCCAAAAAATTGAGGCTCTGTTTGATTCTCATTTTTGAAAGAATGAGAATAAAAAATATAGTGGTTGCAAGATCTACACAAGAAATAAAAAGTCAAATATGATAGTTTGATGTGATGGATAGCGATCATATTTTTCATTTTTATGGTCAAAGAATGAAAATCGAACGAGGGCTGAATGTATCATCACTCAAGTTCGTCAAATAAAAAGAGGAGAAAATTTAAAAGACAAATATTATGGATGGAAATAAATTTTTGATTTTAAACTCTCAAAATTTTAGGGTAAATGAAATACTTTTTATGAGATTTTATATTTTACTTTCTACTTAAAAGTATCCTCAACTATGACTTTTTATGAAGCTTGAAAGATTATAAAGTCTATCGAATTTTGTGAATTTGGATAACTTTCTACAAAATCCATAAAAGTATCTATAATTATATTAAAGTATCACATCAAGGGAGAATTATTTTATGGACGATTTTAACCCCCTATAATTCAATTATTTCAATAATACCTTATTTTTCGTTTTTTAATATGTAATAAATATTATAAAACTATTGTCATTTTATGAAATTTGTGTTATTAATTCTCAATTAATAAACATTCACATTAATTCAAATTCAATGAATTTTCACTTTGTTAATCTTGAATTATATGAATTTAGAGTTATTATAAATGAATTTATTCATATTCATGTATTTAAAATTTTTAACAAGTATTTAAATTTATGTATTAACAATTAATTTCTATGTATCAAATATAATATAAAAAGATTGCTCATTTATAACATTTCATCATTATGAAGAAATTGAATAATAAAAATTGAGTCTTAATAATACAATTTGATTACAATTTTTTTTTATTAAATTTCTATTCTAACTCTAATACGCATGACACTCATCAAATTCTCAAAGAAATTGGTATCAAATATTACTTTTACATCGCTTATAAAGTATTTTAGAATAATGTGCAATATACGTTCAATTTTGATAGTGATTATAAATGATGGTAAAATTTCAAAAGAGTTTGTTACATGTATATTAAATCTAGGATTGTCGGGACTTGGGGACATTTAGTTTTAGTGAATTTTCTATTAAAATTTCAATTGATGGCACCTATATTTTAATGAATTTTAATAGAAATTATTAAAATTTCAATTGAAGATGACTAAATTCATAAAAGACCTTATAATTTTTTAGAATTTCAGTTGAGCTAGTACATGAATTTTTTTATGAAGTCCTTGTTTGAGTCCCAATTTTTTTTGACAAAAAATAAATAAATTATTCTTAAACAATGTTTTGACATCATTTTAATAACACATTTTTCAATAAAATAATAATTAATTTACACAAATTCAAAATTTTTTCTTTATTTTTTAACCATAAATCTTCCATCAATACACTATTAAAAAATACATTTTTATTGAGATCAAACAAATATAAAATCATTGACACTTTGAAAAAATTTGCAACTCTAAAATTAATTTTAATCATAAATTCATAATTATTATCCAATTATTATTCACACATTTCGAAAACCTGTTTCTCATTATAAGCAACTATTACAAGCACACAAATTAAGAAGTACAATCAATATAAGCTTATTATATTGTTGATTTAATTTAACGTTTATGAGTTAGTCCTCATTTGAGATCCAATTTTTTGATAATATATATATTTTTTTCAAAATCAATTTCAACCACATATTCTGTTAATAAAAAATATTACACGTAAATCTACATTTTCTAAAAATTCACTATTCCAAAAACTATTTTTACCGAATAATGAGGCTCAAACAAGGGCTTAATATATATATCATTTTTTTTTTAGTTACTTAACATTAAAAATGTATAATTATATTAAAGTATCACATCAAGGAGAATTATTTTTGGACGATTTTAATTCTCATACAATTCAACCCCTACGATTTAATTATTTTAATAATACATTACTTTTCGTTTTTCCATATGTAATAAGTACTACACAATTATTGTCATTTATGAAAATTGTATTATTAATTCTCAATTAATTAATATTCACAATAATATAGATTCCTTGTTTGAGCCATATTATTGGAATGAAAATGCATTTTTCAATAATATATTAATGAAAAGTGTATGGTTAAAAAATAAGAAAATATTTTGAATTTGCGTGTAATATTATTTTATTAAAAAATGTGTGATTGAAATAATATCAAATAACTGTTGAAAAATGTATTTTTTTTAAATAATGTGGCTCAAACAAGGCCTCAATGAATTTTTATTTGATGAATTTTGAATTATATGAATTTAGAGTTATTATAAATAAATTTATTCATATTGATGTATCTAGAAATTTTAATGAGTGTTTAAATTTATGTATTAATAATTAATTTTTATGTATCAAATGTAATATAAAAAAATTGCTCGTTTATATTATTTTATCATTACAAAAAATTTGAATAATAGAAATTAAGTTTTGAGAGTACAATTTTCTTCTATTAAATTTTATGCTAAATTTTATTTTTCTTTAATTCATCTAAAACACATTAAATATTCTAACAAATTGATATCAAATATTATTTTTACATTACTTATAAAGTAATTTAAAATAAAACTTTGACCGGTAATAAATAAATATTGCAAGCTTCATTCTCAAATTATTTTTCTGAATTTTGTAATAATTTTTTATTCTTGTTTCCTGTGTTACAGAAATGAAGTGAGGGCGAAAAGCAGGTGCACGCTGCACCCTCACGCTCTGGCCCACCCACTTCCCCTTCCCCTGTTCTGCATATTTATCAGCTCAATTTTATGTGCTATCTGGCGACTTTTAATTCACAAATT
>NC_036248.1:3546585-3572954 GCF_002742605.1 Olea europaea var. sylvestris
GCCCACCCACTTCCCCTTCCCCTGTTCTGCATATTTATCAGCTCAATTTTATGTGCTATCTGGCGACTTTTAATTCACAAATTCATGTAATAAATGTCTTCATCGACGGTTAATTTCTGTTGTTGTGAAAATTTAAGTTAAATCAGCGAGAGCCCATTTTTCACACACTAAATTTTAAAGAAAGTAAAGCATAAACGAAGAGAAATAATGGCGGAACTGGATCAGTTACTTACTAAGAAGGTCGCTGATCGGTACCTGAAACGCGAAATGCTTGGTGAAGGTACCTACGGTGTCGTTTACAAAGCTATCGATACCAAGGTATGTTTATTGTATACCTCTATGAAAGTTTTTGCCTTTATGAATGTGTTTTAGGGTTTTGACTCTTCATTTGATTCTAGTTTAGCCCCCATTTTCTAGAAATGAAAATGGGTGGAATAGTATTTTTTTGAAAAATGAATGGCTGGAAAAGAAAGAAAAATTTTCAATTTAAGTGTAATATTATTTTACTGAAGATTATGTGGTTGGAAATAGAAGAGAGAAAAATGGAATGTAATGAAATAAAATTTAATTGGCCAGTCTACTTGATTGTCGGAACAGTTGATACGTTTAACTTTTTCTGTGTATCAGATTATGTGATTTTTTCTTTTTATACGTTGAGTTCATATGTGTGTGAATCAAGATGGGTTAAGAGCTGCAATTCTTCTCAAGTTAAGGGAAAAATAATTATCTGGCAAGATTACTAATTTTTTTTTTCCCAAATTAAACATGGCAAATTTAGGTTATTGGTTTGATGGATAATTAGTAGAATTTTGATTCGTGCAGACAGAGCAGACAGTTGCCATTAAGAAAATTCGACTTGGGAAGCAGAAGGAAGGGGTTAATTTCACAGCATTAAGAGAAATTAAATTGCTCAAAGAGCTTAATGATCCAAATATAATTAAGTTGATCGATGCATTCCCTCACAAGGGAAACTTGCACCTTGTGTTTGAATTCATGGAGACGGATCTAGAAGCAGTTATTCGTGATAGGAATATCGTGCTCTCACCAGCTGACATAAAGTCCTTCCTTCAGATGACACTAAAAGGACTTGCATTTTGTCATAAGAAATGGGTTTTGCATCGGTACATTTATTGAAAGGCATTTCCTATCAAGTTTCTATCTTGCTTTAATTTATGTTAAGTGTTTTCAACTTATGAATAGGGATATGAAACCCAACAACTTGTTGATTGGAGCAGATGGACAGCTTAAACTTGCTGATTTTGGTTTAGCTCGTATATTTGGGAGCCCAGATCGAAGGCTCACTCACCAGGTATGCTCTCTCCAGTACTCCTATTTATCACTGATGGATGCAGTCAGTATATCCTTAGAAGTAATCCTGTCTCATCAAGTTCACTCAGCTTCCAGCAAGTTTAATTTTGCTCTCTCCCATAATTATGCATCCTATTAGACAGTGTAGAGTCATTGTTGTTCAGCATGTTGATAAAAATGAACTCATGACCTCGAGTAATTACAATCTCTCTCAAATGATGATTTTAATTGCACCTTCAACTGATGAAGTCAGTTATGCTACTTGCATGTACTAAGTAAACAGGTGATCAATATATTTGGCCAATTTTGTTGGGTATTTGAATTTTTTGGAATGAAAGTAAGTTTTTGACATTTGTGCAATGGTTTTTTGTCTGATTGATATATTATCACATCTCGTGGAGATTGAAGTTATGAATTTGTTGTGTTATGTGTGAAAATAATGGTGAATGATATGGAATCAACAAAGAGAAAGCAAGAGAGAAAAAACACAGATTCAGATGGTTCGGCAGTAGGCTACGTTCATGGGAGCGAAGCGGCTATGATTTTATTAAATGTGAAAATGATAAGGTTACAACACACACACACACACACACACACTAATCCTAGCTCAAAACCCAAAAATACCCCTTGTACCATCGGCCTATTTTTCCAATTTATATTTTCCACTTTATACGAACCACATATTAAAGTTGAATTCTTAAATCTGTTTAGTTGTGGAATGCAGTAATTTCCTGAAGGTGGTTTGTGATTATACTTGGAAAACAAGTAGGTGAATGACTCATGGTTCTGTGGGAGGTTCCATCACTACTATAAATGTATTTGTATGGTGCAACTATAACAGGAACCCCTCCATCTACTTTAGGAAAAAAATGCATTCATAGGCCCTTCTGCATTGTGCTTTTTGATGTAGATTTGTATATTATTGTAGAATTATGATACTTTTTGTCTACTTATCAACTTATTGCTAATTGGTTCTTGCTGATATGATGTTGATTCTCTAAAAGAGTGCAAATTATTATATTATAAATAAATAACTTCAAATCAGTCTGCTTCTCTTCCTTCAATTAATTTTTTATTACACAACTTATATATAGTTGTCTGTTCTTTATTTAGGTCTTTGCTAGATGGTATAGGGCGCCTGAGCTGTTGTTTGGTGCCAAGCAGTATGGCCCAGGGGTAGATGTTTGGGCAGCAGCTTGTATATTTGCTGAACTACTGTTACGAAGACCTTTTCTGCAGGTGAATTTCCTTTTTCATGTTTATAATTTTTTTTTTTTTTTTGAGGAAATAGTTTCTGCTGTTTATATTTTTGCATTTCTTGATATGATGATTCGGTCATTTGCTTCAATAGTTCCAAGAATGGCTGTTGGGTAATCTGTGATTATAAGAATTGGCATGCCAAATCTATATGCACGTGCAGTTTGAAGAACAAATTTGTAATGTGGGACTCATATGTTGCTGGCAACTTCAATTGCATTGGCATGAGTAGTTTAGTCAGAATGGTGAAGCAGCCTTAGTCCATAATGTTAATGCATGTTGATGTTTCTGGTCATGCAAAATTGCCATTTCAAGTCTCACTTGGAATTATTTCATTCATTTGATTTGTACTCTTATGGTCTATTGTCTTTTCTTTCTCTTTCTGTGTGTTCTTTTTTTTATTTCCCGCCCCCACACAGCAATCCCTTGCAACTGGGAAGGCACTTGAACTTTCTTAATTCCATAGAGGTATTATGGTGCAGTTCAAGTTTGTCACTCAAACCATTCTTCAAATAAAGAGTTAAAACAACTCTTTGTACATGGTTTTCCGTCGTCATTTAGCTTTGCACTTTTGAATTTGTTACATTTCTCTTAAAAAGTTTCGATTAAAATTTTTTAGGGAAATAGTGATATCGATCAATTGGGAAAGATCTTTGCAGCTTTGGGGACCCCAAAGCCACCTCAATGGCAAGATATGATCTACCTTCCTGATTATGTGGAATACCAATATGTTCCTGGTCAATCAATAAGTGCCTTATTTCCCATGGCAAGTGATGATGCTTTGGACCTCTTATCAAAGATGTTCACTTATGATCCAAAGGCTAGAATTTCAGCGCAACGGGCGTTGGAGCATCGGTACGTTTGATTTGGCATGATGATGATTTCTATACAATGGTGGGATTTTAACCTTCGCTTTTTCTTTAGGTACTTTTCTTCTGTACCTCCACCAACAGAACCGGCTTCACTATCTAGACCTCCCCCAAAAAAGGACCATGCTACTTTTAAGGTTTTGGATTTTAATTCACAGTGTGGTCCAACTGTATTGTCTCCTCCAAGAAAGTCAAGGAGAGTGATGCCACAACGTGAGGGATTTGAAGTGAATACTCACCAGCTTGACAAGATTGATGAACATGGGAACGAGAATAGACAGGCAGCTGGAGAGAGGAGTGAACATGTGCCTATGTCATTTGATTTCTCTGTTTTTGGGATGAAGCCAACCACTAGACCCACAATTAACAGGTAAACACTATCTTATTGACACATGCACTTGATGACAAAAGAATGACCTTTAAAGTCAAAATCTTGATTTTGAGTTTTGTGCCCTAAGTTACTTTGTTAATTAGTGGCTCTTAGTTTGGCTGTTGAAGAAACACACAGCTCTTCTCCTATGCTGATAATATCGATAGTCATAGTTGCAACTAATAGGAATACTAGCTTTTATATTTTTCAAAGTCACCTCCTCCTCCTACGAAATCCTTGTCTTGTAAGAGCCTCTGTTTATGATTTGTCTTAATAATGTGCTTTAGATGAATGTAGCTTGCACATATAGAAGTGGAGATAAGCAGGCTATAGGTTGATGTAGGGATGTAAATGAGCCGAGCCGAGCCGAAATTCTCGGCTCGGGTAAATCATAGCGGGCTTTTTCCGGGCCCGAACCGAGGCTCGGCCAAAAAAAAAAGGGCTCGGCCTGAGCTTTTGGTTCGGGCTTTTTACGAGCCGAGCGGGGCTGGCTCGGTTATTTCAATTTTTTTTTTTTGGCAATTTTTATATAATTTTTAATGACTTTTTTTTCACATGCCAATTGTTGTAGTACAATTTGTTTAATGAAGAAGACAAAGAAATTATGTCTTCAATTAGAAATGGGGCTGATAATAGTACACAGGTATTTTACATGAACATATAAATTTAAAAATACAAATAGAATACCGATAAAAAAAATACAAATAGAATAAACATAAATAAAGTATTTTTACAAAGAACAATTTAATTAAAATTCTGCTTACATGTTTGGATGTCATTTACCTCCATTCAATGTTGTGCATTTAAATATTGACATCACAGTATATATTTTTAACTAAATATGTGAACATAATTTAGTATAATTATTACAACTGTAAAATCACCACATTATGTCAAAGATACATGCAAAACTTATATTTTGTAGCAACATCAGAATGATTATATTAATTTCTTGCCTTTTTAAATGTTAAATAAATACCTAAAGTCTGTTTTACAGTTTTACACTTGGTATTACTTGATGAATATTAAAATATAGGTATTCTAGTAAGATTTCGTATAATCAACTTGAATAGAGAGGAGAGAAGGATTTTTAATATATTGGTCCTAAGAAAATCTATTCTCTTTTCTGTTTTTTAAAATTCATTTTTAATCATATATTGATGGGATCAACTTCTAATTACATATTTAATATTTTATCAATTTTTAAAATGATTTACTAAAATTTTAATTGTTAACCAAACCAAATAGGAGTAAATTATATTATTAAAAATCTACTTCAATCAAGCTCTCTCAATATATTAAAATAGTTATAGTTGAATATTTTTTAAATATTTAATCGCATTATAAAACTTATATTTTTTTTTAAAGAATTTAAAAATTGCATCATTTATTATTTATGCAAATTACAGATTAAATAAAAGTACAACTTACAAAATTATGTAATTTATACGAATAAAAAATTATATAAAAGTTACAAATTACAACTATCCTCCTTTTTCCGGGCTTGGGACCGACTACAATCAACATAGGCGGAGTTAAAATTGTACACGAATAAAATATTTCGTGTACAATTTTTTTTGAATCAAATAAATTTAAAAAATACATTTCTTAAAAAAAAATAATTAATTTAAAAACTTACAACATCCTATGTTTGAATATGCTGCAACTCTTCGGTCATTATACTGTCAACATGTTCTTGAACACGTAATTCCGCACATTCCCAATCCTTCAAGCATATCAAAATCTCCAATATATCTTCTTTTAATCTTGATTGTTCATCTGATAAAATTTGACCATCTAAACTGAATGCAGCATCCGATGCTACCGTAGACATCGGAAGTGTTAGTAGATCACGTGCAATTTTTGATACAATTGGATATTGCCTTTCGTTACACATCCACCAATTTAAAAGACTAAATTCTTGTAATTCGTTTGGTTGCAACACACTACGAACATCCACGCACATATACCTAGCTAACTCAGAAAGAATTTCAAGATTTGTACCACCAATATTGATCGCTCTAGATGTTGATGAACTAGAACTAGAACTAAATGAAGGAACACTTGTATTGCTATCTAAATAATTCTATAAATTTTTGAAATTTGTTGAAATATTTCTTGAAAAAGAACCTTAGGAAGTAGAACTACCCTAACCTACCTTTTCAGTATAATAATTATATATTTCACATAAAAAAGATTCTATATGCACATGTGATAATTCTATATTCAAATAATCTGATATCCCCTTTACAATGGCTTTTGTGCGAGTTAAATTAAGTCGAGGGTCCATTATTGAAACTAAAAGAAATAAAGAAGGCAACTCTTCCCAATATTTACAAAATTTTAACTCCATAGAGCGGACTACATTAGCAAAAAGTGACAAATTTCTATATTTATGAAATGCTTGTAAAATGTAGAAAAATATTGTAAAACAAGAGAAGATGTGGGGTAATAAACACCGCTATATTCATTTGTAGCATCGAAAAAAGGTTATAAGAATTTTTTCACGTAAAATGCAATAGTCCATTCCCAATCTTCCAAATTATGTTTGGGTCCGAGTGTATGTCTACCATTATCATATAGTGAAATCACTTTATCGTAATTTTCTCACGAATGTAACATAAGATATGTAGAGTTCCACCTATGCACTACATCAGTGGCAAATGATTTCTCCTGTAATCCATACTCTGCACACAAACTATTAAATGTTTGTTTTCTTGCTAGTGACACAGTAATAAAATTTATTACTTGTCTAATTTTATCTAAAGGTGAAGTTATATGTTCTAATCTAGCTTTTACAGTCAAATTAATAATATGACATACACAACGTTGGTGAAAAAATAAATTTTCAAATACGAGGTTAAGATCAGCAATAAATCTTTCAATAACAACTTTGTTCACTGCATCATTATCAAAAGTAAAACTTCGAACCATATTTTGTATACCATATTCCTGTATGATATCTTTTAAAATAATGTATATGTTAGTGGCATTATGGGGATATTCTAAACATTTGAATGCAATAATTCTTTTATGTAGAAGCCACATGTGATCAATATAATGAGCCGTAGTAGCAATATAACATTTTCTATTACAACTAATCCATAAATCAGAGGTAAACGATATAACACTATTAAAACTTGTTAGACCTTCAATGGTAACTTGCTTTCTTCTGTTATATAATTTTATGCTATCCGAACGAAGAGTATTTCTAGAATAAGAAGAATACCTGGGTTGGAGATATTTCTGCACGAGTCGGGTAAAGTGTATTGAGTCTATCATCGTAAGCGGCATCTCTGCTACAGCCATTCCTTCACGAAATATTTCCCGTGAATATGCATAGGTGGAAAGAGTAGAATCAGAACCGCCAAACACTAGTTCGGTCTGTTTCGAGTCGAGCTCGACTGGTTTCGCTTTGCAACTCTTTAATATGTGTCTATTCGAATGCGTTGTGCTCGAACCGGGCTTCCAACTAAGTTTTTTGCCACAGTAATTGCAACATGCTTTCCAAATATCTACTCCATTTTAAACACCAATTTTTTTACGTCTCATATGTTGCCAACAATCCGATGATTCCTTTTTTAACCTTTTTGTTTCGAGTATTTGAACTTCTTCATCTTCAATATCTTCTAAATTAATTGGAACATTTTGACATGCATCGTAGTTAGATGGAGTTCTGGAGCTACCGCCAAACTGATTAACTTCATCACTTGTAAAATCCATAATAACTAGTATAATAAAAAACACTGAATATTAGACTGTAGAGTGAAAGAAATTGAATATATTAATTGTTATATGAGAAGTGAGAAAGAAGAAATTGAAACTTGAATGATTGAATCTGAATCTATAATGTCGAAATAATGCGAGTTAAAATTGATAACAAAGTGATTTAAAACTTCAAAAATCACCCCGTATTTATAGACAAAAAATCCATGTTATTTTTCAAATTTGAATTTCAAAATCTACGCCTCGCCAAAAATGGCCAATGACACGAGCCAGGCGGGCTCGGGCTTTTCCCTAGCCGAGCCATGAGCCGCCCGAGCCACCGAGCCTTTTTGACACCCCTAGGTTGATGGCCAAAAAAGTACAGACACATACACGGACACAATGTCAGACTACACAATATGACACTGGCATGTATTTTTTGGGAAGCTAAGACAAGGACACGTTGATTTAAATTCTTTATGATTTTATAGTTATATATATTATATCTTCGTTTTTATTCTTTTTGATAAGAGACACGGTACATGGCATGTATCACACTTGCTTGATAAGCATGTTAAATGTATCCTGCGAGCATCGAAAATATATTAAAAATAAGACACAACATGTGTGTGTTCGTGGAGAGTTGGTGTGTCTGACATGACACTACACGGCACGTGTTGGAGGACGGACTCTCCATGCTTCATAGTTGATGGCAAAAATTGTGTTGAAATTGAATGTGTTGAGAAGGATTTGGAAGTGTGTAAAGAAAGAAACAAGATACATCAAATTGAAGAAATTACCCAAGAAAAGGGAAGTACCAGTTTGAATACTTGATTTATTTTAGGAACCTTAGACTGAGTTGATTGTATGGAATAATCAACTTAGATTTTGGGGTTGTAATAAATTTGAGATCATAAAACACCAGCTGGATGATCTTTATTGAAATTGAGGATTTATTCTTTCACTAATATTTCAAGGTTGTTTATACAAAACAAAAGAGAGGTTGCTGAGTTATCCAATTACATCTGGAAGAATCGTTTTATCAGCACTTACATATTACTTCACCATATGTATGCTTGTGAGTGATAAAGCGATATTGTTTTTCATCACATCTTTTATGAATTGCCCTATATATTATCTAGCATGTATATGGATGAATTAGCCAGTGTCTTCAAAATTATATATAAATATAACAAATGGCAAATATGTTTTCACCCCTCAAAATTTTGCAATCCTGTAAACGTTATCACCCTAACATTCATGATTAGCTGAGGAAGATGCATGACTGGCACAAGTAAACTTTATGTGGCACACAATCAGTACATGATATGTAGCAACTGCCACAATGGGAGTGACATCTTGGCTTAAATTGAGCCCTATGTGCCCTTGATCCAGAACATGAGTGACATAGGCCAAAATTCTCTCCAACATCCAAATTTTAGACTAGACTAGTCGATGTCACGTGCGTTGTACGATTATTGTATTTAATATGTCTTTATTAGCGTGATGTAAAGATTTTAGTTTTCTTGTCATAATCCTAACATACTTTTGAAGTTTGAATTAAATTTTTTGGCATGAATTTTCTCTGGCAATTAGTAAAAAATTATATTTAAAATTGTGGGAATATAAGTAAAAGATAATTTATAATTTTATGGGAGTCCACACGCGGTCGTGCGGAGTCCGGACCAATTCCGTGTGGGGAGTCTGTGTCCGTGTGGAGTCCCCGCACAATTCATGCGGAGTCCTGCACAGTCTGTGCGGGTACTCCGCCCCAAGATTGCTACAAGAAGTCATACTTCACGGGTTCTAGGTGTTTGCATGCTCAAAGTGATTAAGAGAACTAATATCACCAAAATTCAGCAAAAATGAGAAATATTTATTTATATAAGCAAGGGATGAAAAGTGGAAATAACTTCCTAAAAAATGAAATGTACAGCCATCAACATTGAGAAAAAACACGCAACATATAATCATATTGTGCTGTTGGGTCATTTTCAATTAATTACTACAAAAATGTTTAGCAACGGGAATTCTATAGGCATAGATAGAGATTCAAATGGTCTGTCCAATCACCTTATTATGCTCTGTTTAAACCTATAGTTAAAAACTTAACATAAACCATTCGCAACTATTAACTAAAATAACAAAACCCCCTATACTTGGAGCAATTCAATCATTTTCACCAAACTTATATGCTTAACCTAATCATTCATCAATTTCTTGCTAATTTCTTTAGTCCTACATTTCCCTGCTTCAGGTGCCAAACCATAGCCTAAAAAATTAATCTATATTTCCTTTTTTTTCCTCTCTATTTTCTGTTGATCTTATGGCCAAAAATTCAATATAAAAAGACCTAATACAAACTGAAAATGCATACATTCTTAATATGTATAAAGTATGAATAAACCCATATCAAGAGTCCCAACAAAAAAAAAAGTTGAAATTAAATAAAAAGGCGGATTTTTTCCCTAGTTGACTTTAAAAAAAAAATTAAAATTCAAGACTTCTTTTCTGCAGCACATATCAAAAGTCTATTCACGGCATCATCGGAACAATCATCAACAAACAAAACTTATACACCCAAAATTAATGAAATGAAGAAAACTCAAACATCTAACACATAAATTTAGGGATTAAGATAAAATAAGCTCATACCTTCAAAATTATTCAGTGTTAAAACTCCAAGAGTCCCCTGCACAGAAAGATAAGCTCATACCTTCAAAATTATTTAGTGTTAAAACTCAAAGAGTCCCCGCACCAAGATTGCTACAAGAAGTCATACTTCACAATTTCTGCTAAGATTGTTAATGCATGAGATACACAAGAGACATAAATGAATTAACAAGCTAATAAGCATTTTAATTTACATTAAACAAAGAATATACCTCTCAATTCACACAAAAACCCAAAATTGTGAATCGAATAAACAAAATTATAATTATCAGATAAAATCGAGGATATACCTCTCTATTCACTCGAAATAAAAAATTTTGCACGTAGAATCTTGAATAAACAAAATCATAATCTGAGAAAAGCGGCGTGCCAAGATTTATCTCTCTATTCACGTGAATTTTGCACGAAGAGATTAATCACAAAAAAACGAGAGAAGAATTGAAGAAGTGAGAGAAAATGAAGAAGAAGAAAGCTTGTGTCTGGGTTTGCGTGGGGAAATGACTTCACCGTCCTTTTGAGTAAGAAAAAATGGGTATGATTGATATCTACAGTGAAATCACTGTTTAGCTATAGTAGAAGTTCGAACACTATTGCAACTACAGTGAATTTTATTCATCTTTCTATAAGTAGTTAGATATACGACACTCCAAACTACTACTCCAAAAGATTGTCACCATACAAATAGGTGAAATCATTTAACTAAAAGTGAATTTATAGACAAATGATTCACCACTCTATGCATGACATCTACGGATGCTTCTCTAAACCACTAGTATAAAAGAGCGAGGCAAAAAAATAAAGCCATGTAAACCCCTTAACCTTACAGTTTTGAACCACACCAAATGGTTTGATCAAGGTTTCAACATTTAAAAAACTACTTAAATAGAACCGTAATTTTTTAATTTTTATAATAATATAGAATAATTCTACTCTCTCTCTCTCTCTCTCTCTCTCTCTCTCTCTATATATATATATATAAATCATCTAATGAGTACCGGCGCTTATCTTATCCTAAGCACCGATGATATATCATATTAATTCATTGGTGGATTTTGGAACTCACAAAATCTTTATCCACCAATAAATTAATATGATACATCATCGATGCTTAGTATAAGATGAACACTGGTGCTCATTAGATCAATTCTATTTAAACAATTTCAAAATTTTTGCTAATTTCCTAAATTCCCATTTCTCAGACATTCTGCGATAAAAACGCTATATGTGATCCCAATCCATTCTAATCGCATTGTCTCTCCATTCGAAATTTGCTATTGCTGCTGAGTCTTTTTTCCTCATTAATTTTCTCCGCCGATTGTCTATATTCTACTCTTCTTTCCTCGTCAAATTTAGGGGCGAATTCAGGGACGGGTAGGCCAGTACTACAGCCCTCCGTCCGCCCCAAATCCCCTTTAAAAAAAAAAATTTAGTAAATTTTTTTTGTTGTGTGTAATTTTTTTTTTCCGTGCTGTATTAGCTCGTGTTCATGCTGGAATATGGATTCGCCACTCAAATTCATATATGCCTAAATACAATGTGGATAATTATCATGTTCTAAAATAGGTATTCATATTTATTTTGAAAGATCGAAATAATTAAGGAAATGAGAGTTACTTTTAATTCTCTCTGTTTTGACAAGCTGAGCATAATAGTTTTACATCATTATTCCTATCCATGCCTTACTAATGCACGAATAAATTTATTTATTATTATTATTATTATTATTATTTTTTTGTAAGTAACATTCACCATGCCTGGAGTTTTACTTACTTAGAATTGATTAGAGTTATTTGAATAAAATGTTAAATGAGGCTTGTTGGATTTTATGCGCAAAATTAAAGAGATGAAAAACGGAAATCAACACAAGAATTTTACGTGGTTCGGCGATGTGCCTACGTCCACGAGAGCGAAGCGGAGATTTCTTTATTCAATTGTGAAAAATAGGGTTACAATATATTATTTATACTAACCCTAACTTGGGCCCATAAAAGACTTTAAGGCCCGTACAAAAAATACCCCTGTACCGTACCGCGGGAGCGTTGTCCCCGCACCCCCAACCCATTCAGCGTCCCTAACAACCAGATAGTGAATTAAACCCGCGCAAGGCCGATGCCGTCGCTCAGCTCCGTTTCGTTCGATGCGCTCCGCTCCTCTCACTCCGCTCCGCGCCAGCGTCGGCCCATTTGATCCAGAGCCTGTGTTCCACTCTATATGAGCCACATGCACAACAAGGCTTCTATTTCAAACGAGACTCTTTTGATTGTCTTCTGCATTTTGTTTTTAACTTTCTGAAACTGTTCTCTATTACCGTTCCCATTGTTTTGGAGCTTTTAAATGGATGAAAATGTAATTTTTGAGACATGATATTTCTTGGTAGTGATGCAAAGTTATCCCTTTTATTTTTGTGCCAATTTTTTTACTATTATTATTATTATCTATTTTCTCGGGTGAATATTAGAAAGTTATGTTTTATTTGTTTTCCTATTGAATCTTTGCAGGATTAATACGTTTGAGACAAATATTAATGTAATGTAATATTTTTGTTTTAAAAGTCCACATATAAGCGTGTATTGAGAATTTTAGAACAATTTACTTTTATTTTAACGTGTTTTAAATGCGTTACTATTATGTCAATAGCTAAACCAGGTTTAAAACCAAACCAAGCTGCAGAAAATGATTTGGTTTGGAAAATGAAATGGGTTGGTTAGGTTAGGAATTTTTCTGAACCTTTTTAAGTGGTTTTGTTTGAAAATAGGACATAATTGTCGAATCGTGTTCACCCCTACTTTACATGAACTTAGCCAACATATGCCTCAGTTAGTCATATCTTGAGTATACGTCTACAATCCAATTTTCATGAAACGCCCTATCACAAAGGCTAAGGGACCAATACCATGGACATCAAGAACGTTCAAGATGGGAGCCATTTACTCCCCCTGTGAACCTTACCCCATCCATGTTTGAGAGCATTGAGTCCATCTTACTTAACATCGCACAATACACATTGCACATGTTTTTTTCACATAATAAACATTTTTTCCAAGAGTAGGCAAATTACAATGACTGTTGAAGAGTTAATGAGGTAAGATAAAGTAACTCTCCTCATTTGTAAAGTAAATGTACTTGTTTCCGTAATAATCATCACAATTAACTAATAATAGCGAGCATACATTCGCAATAAACAAATTGAACTACTAGTTGCTACGGATGTGTGTTTCACGAATTTCCTCATAAATGTGTCAATACTAAGTATGCTGTAATATTTATGACGGTTCAATCATGCAAAAAGGGTATATTACATACTTATCATCGACACATTTATGAGGAAACTTTTCTTTTAAGTAATGGTAGAATTAATGTTTTGCATTAAAAATATCTTTTGTGATTCATGTTTTTTAGATAAACATGTTAGAGTTAGTGCCCTAAAAGAAAGGTGGGTACTTGGACATTATTCTCATAAATATAAATTATTTTTTTGACTTTCTATACCGTATTGTTTGATGGAAAAGCATCACAAGGTTCTATAATTATGTTTAAGATTTATGAATAATGTACATAAATTTTTTTTTTCATAACCTAAAACTAATCCTTCACGGAAATAAAGTTGGGCACTTTATTCGGTAATGTTATATTGTCATCGCCTCACAATTAGGTGAAAAATGAATTATCTTGTCCATCAAAATAATGATAGAGACACTTTCATTTGGAAATTTAAGTTAACGTAATGACTAATTGACTATTGAAGTGATTTGGCGTGCAATAAATCCTTGTTCATAACTCTGTGCTTTTGGAGTACAAGCTTCTCTATAGTTGGAAGATAGAATTCTTGACTCATTACTGAGAGATAATTATTGATATGGGAATTTTTTGGTACTTGGTTAAATCTGAGTGCCAATTCATTCCTTAAATGTTTACTGAATAATGATATTTGTGATTGGATCACAAGACTATTTCATGCTACTAGTTGCTTTTTTGCGAGGTGGTTGTACTGGCATATGTGAGGTATCAAAGAAACCTCGAATAATTTCTGAAAAATTTCTCTGTCTTTTTTGTGGTGCGCTATTGTACATATATACACAATCTTATAATACACAAGGAAATAAATAAATTGCAATTTCCAAAAATAGTGTATCTAATATATTCCAAATATAACCCAAATATATATGGTAACACCCTCCCTCAAATTGATGCTGTGAAGTCAACTAGCAATAATTTGCCAACAAGAAATTGATGCCGCTGTCGAGTCAATGCTTTAGTGAAGACATCTGCCACTTGAAGGTCAGAAGTAATGTAGGGAAGGAAGATCACCCGATCCTCCAAAATATTCCAAATAAAATAACAATCAACCTCAATGTGCTTGGTGCGTTCATGGAAGACAGGATTGTTTGCAATCTATATAGTACTAGTGTTGTCCGCATGAAGAGGAGTAGAATTAGGTTGAGGAAACCCAATCTCCTTGAGTAGACCACGTAACCAAATAATTTCAGAACAAGCCGTGGACATGGCACGATGCTCAGCTTCAGTGGATGATTTAGAAACACGATCTTGTTTCTTACATTTCCAAGAGATCAAGGCATTGCCCAAAAACATACACCAACCCATAGTCGAGCGACGGGTATTAGGACACCCAGTCCAATCAGCATCACTGTAGGCAAAACGTTGAAAGGAAGACCCTCAAGGAAAGAACAACCCACGAACAGGTGAACCACGAAGATAACGAACAATGCGGCGAACAGCATGAGAGGAAAAAAAATATTGACTTTCTAGAAAAATCACATTTCTAGAAATACGGATACGTCGAGCATGAGGGTCGTAACAAACATATCCCTTTTGAGAGATAACATAACCAAGAAACGCACATTTAATAAACTGAGCAGTGAGCTTATGTCGTTCATAGGCCGGAAGATGCACAAAACAAACACAAGTAAATGTACGAAGATTAGAATATGAAGGTGAATATCCAAACAATTTAAAGAAAGGAGAAACATGATTTAAAATAGGGGAGGGAAGGCGATTAATCAAATGAACCGAAGTAGAAAGTGCTTTACACCAAAATCGAGGAGGCACGAGTGAGTAAAATAAAAGTGTTCTTACCATATCTAAAAGATGACGATTCTTTCTCTTAGCGACACCGTTTTGCTGCATTGTCGAAGGACAAGAACGTTGGGAGATAATACCTTTGCTTTGGAGAAAGTCTTGGAACTCATTGGACATATATTCACCTCCAGAATCAGATCTTAAGATCTTGATGCTGGTAGAGAATTGAGTCTCAAGCAGGGCAAGGAAACAATTAAAAACAGAAAAGACTTCAGCTTTGGCCCTTAAAAAATACTCCCAAGTGAAACGACCAAAATCATTGATGAATGTAACAAAATACATATACCCCGTGTGAGAAATATGAGGTGAAATCCCCCAAATGTCACTGTGAATAATATCGAAACACTGTGAGGCACGAGACCTATGAGAGGGAAAAGGTAGGACTTTGCTTTTGCCAATTTTGCATGTAGTACAGTCAAAAGAAAGATTAAGAGAAAACAGAAAAGACTTCAGCTTTGGCCCTTAAAAAATACTCCCAAGTGAAACGACCAAAATCATTGATGAATGTAACAAAATACATATACCCCGTGTGAGAAATATGAGGTGAAATCCCCCAAATGTCACTGTGAATAATATCGAAACACTGTGAGGCACGAGACCTATGAGAGGGAAAAGGTAGGACTTTGCTTTTGCCAATTTTGCATGTAGTACAGTCAAAAGAAAGATTAAGAGGAACATTTTTTATTTTCTAATAAACCAGAATTAAATAAAGTACGGAGTACATCTGAGTTTGGGTGGCCTAAACGATTGTGCCACAACTTATTTCCAAGACTAGTAGCAATACATGCAAAAGAAAGTAAAGGAGAACGAGGAACAATTGGGGAGATATCCAAGGGAAACAGAGGTCCCACTTTAGGCCCCTTCGCAATCATCTTCCCGGACACTAGATCCTGCACAACACAGCCAGGCAGAACGAGAGAAATGGACGTCAAAATTATGATCAACCAATTGACCAACAGAAACTAAATTAGTAGAAAGATTAGGAGACACAAAAGCATTAGTCAAGGAAGGGGAAAGGTCACCAATAGCACTGATAGGCAAAGAATTGCCATCAGCTATGTAAATGTTTAGATTACCATCATACTTTTTAACATTGGAAAGAGGTGCAACAGCATTGGTAATATGGTTGGAGGCGCCAGAATCAAAGTACCCTGGGGTAGAACAAACTTGAAGAGTACCTGAGAGTCTAGAAGCAGAATTGATCATCTGTTGTTCCATTTCAGGAGTGAGGGTGGATGGATTAGCGGAGGCAGTAGAAATAGGATTATGAGTCACGTGTGAGGTAGTAGGCAGTGCAGCAGAGCCAGAGACACCAATGGAGGTATGATAGGCAGCAGTAGACTTCCTTTCAGGACGAATAAGACAAGCAGAGATGTGATGACCTTGTTTCTTACAGTAGTTACAATATTTCTTAGGACAATCCAGAGCAATATGACCACAAGCTTTACAGTTATAGCATTGAATGACACGCATGTCCCGACCCTTATTCCGCCCTTGGGTTGCATAAGCTACTGAAACAGGAGTATTAACAGTAGCCCTGTGTTCCATGGTAGCCTGAGTCAAGATACGCTGCTCCTCATGCAGGAGTTTCCCCAAGCAGGCATCCAGAGATGGTACAAGATGGCGATTCATCAAATTAGATCGTGTAGCCTTAAAATCTGAACGCAACTTCATCAAGAATTGATCCCTTTTGCTTGTCTCATGCACTGTCTAAACGGCAAATAGAGCCATAGCGGGAACATTAGCATAAACGATATTGGAATATTCAGACCAAAGATTTTGGAAATCAGAAAAATATTTCTCAATGGAGAGACCCCCCTGTGTAAAATTAGCTAACTCATATTCTAACTGAAATTGACGGGCCTTGTTGTCCTATTTGTAAACCTTACCAAGGTAATTCCACATATCAGTAGCAGTTTTGTAAGGTCGCGGGTTGAGAACAAGATGAGGTTCAACTGAGTTAAGAATCCAGGTCATAACCCGAGCATCCTTGATTTCCCATTTAGACAAAGCCTCTTTATCATCTTTAGGGGGCAAATCAGTACCATCAAGATGATCCCATAACTCTTTTCCTTTGACAAATAATTGAAATTGAAATTTCCAAGCTGAGTAATTTTTGCCATTAAAACGGATGGGAAATAGTTCCAATATATCCGAAGACATGACGGAATGTATTGACCAACTAAATTATATAAGTGACTAACCTGAACCTGAACCTCAACCAGAACCAGAACCAGAACCAAGTGAGACCAAATAAATAAATTGCAAAGATCGGCCCAACCAATTAAGCCCAATCTGTAACACTGCGTAAACCAAAAAAAATATTCCACTTGAAACCCAAAACACGCTCACCTTCTCCACTGAAACCTTCGGCAATCACCACCCAACCAAATTACCGGAGACCCGTGTGCGAACGTGAGAAGCAGAGAAGAGAGGAGGCCGAATCTACCGATGCCTCCGATGAATGAAGAAACGGGGTCGCGGTCGGAAGCTTCGAGAGGACCACCAGAATTGAAAAGAGGCAACGCAAAGGGCCAGAATCCACACAGCCCAGAACCGGAAAGACCCAATGCACACGGCCGAAAGTCACACTGACAAGGATGCGAGGAGGACGACGCAAGTCTAGGTGCGAAAAAAATTCACAGCTCTAATACCATATCAAAGAAACCTCGAATAATTTCTGAAAAATTCTCTGTCCTTTTTGTGGTGCGCTATTGTACATATATACACAATCTTATAATATACAAGGAAATAAATAAATCGCAATCTCCAAAAATAGTGTATCTAATCTATTCCAAATATAACCCAAATATATACGGTAACATTGCAAAATGCGGGTTAGAGGATATAATGTTATTTGGATTCATCCATCCGATTTTTTGTATAATCGTTAATTGAAATCATTACTGTGGAAATTAAACATCAGGAAAATTTCTAAGCCACAGGGAACGAAATGGTTAACATAATGAGAGCAATTTAATCTTTTATCAATTTTTTTTTTTTTAATTTTATCTTCTTATCACGAGTTAACATATCCTATAACTTAAATAAAGATGCAATTTAGTCCTTTATCAATCTAAGCAATTGTGCAAATTTTTGCATCATGGTTTCAAGTTTTTCTGACTTGCGTACTCATTTTTCAAACTGCAGCTTCTCGAAGAGCTTAACAGAGGAGGTTTGAGATCAGAAGGGGAGGATGGTATGTTAGCCAATCTTCGGTGTGAAATTGCACACTATTGTCTTGTAATATTCAATGTCGAACGTTATGCTTATCCAAAAAATTTATCATCTACCATGACAATAATAATGTCTCCTTTTCTATTCTATCTTTTTTCTCCCGAGTGATCCTTAATACTTCGGAAATGAGAAAATAAGAGGAGTAAAATAATTAAGAGCGCATTTGGCTTAGGATCTTTTGCAACTATGTGAAGCACAGAATTCCCTTCACATGGTGCACTCGTTTAAGCATTAAGGTCATATTTTTTCTACAGAGTATCTATCAACTTTAAAAGAATGCTATTGGCTATTACATGATAGATTTCTTGTCCTGCAAGGCTTGGTTGAGTAATCACGTGATTATTAACTTTTGTCCTTTTCTTTAATGTAACTTATTTTATTGGGTATTTTTGATTGCAGAACTTGAAAATACATCACTTGGAAAATCGATCAGATATTTCAGGTCATCATTTTTGCGGCCTCTGCTAAAATCTTGCAAGGTACATTTTGGAATCGAAACGGTATTTGCAATTTTGGTTCAAAACTGCACTTTACCCAATTGAAATACTGGATGCATATTGTTGTACCATGTTACTGATTTATATGCACTTGAGCTTTATTCAACTGTCTTAGTACATGTGCATGTATTTTTTAATGAGCACGTTCAAAATTTTCTTAGTGTGTACACCTATTTCTTTGGGTCTGACTAAGGAAATAGGGTAAGCGGTGTGCCATAACTCTCCACCAGCATTCTCTGGATCTGGTTAGACCTCCCTCCGAGGGGAAATAACTTCGTAGGGTACTATGATAAACTTGTCTCATGTAACAGCTTAAACTATTATATAAGAAACAAAATTATTTATTTATGTTACATCTTTAACATGCTACTTTAGAGCTATATGGGCTAAATTGACTGGTAGAAAAAGACTGACCCCATGCAATTCACTGGAAGGCCCAAGTTGGATTGAATAATTGTAGCTTTTTCACTGACCAAAATAAGTGATATAATTGAGCATTATACCACCTTGTTCCTCTGCAGGAGGAGATCGAAAGTTTTTATGCTGCCAAAACTCAGCAGACGAAGAACTCCTTGAGCTGGTAGCAAAATATAGTCGACTTGTCTATTTCTGTAGTCCTTTCTAAGTTCACCCATTTGGGTTGGAAGAAAATCAAATGGAGTTGTATTTATGAAATTATTAGGGAAAATACAAAAGAAAAGGCAATGGTTGGTGAAAAACAGCTGTGTGTTTTGTGTTTTTCTTTCCGAAGGGGAATTCATGAAGGCTGTGGTGAGTTCAAATGTAATATTATATTTAAGTGAGATGCATAGGATCAAATTAAATACAAATATGGATTATGATGGCAGGCTTTTCCTTTTCGAGATACTAGCTTACCCTTTTATTAGACTATTTTTTGTGCACAAATCTCGTGTTATAGTTTGTATTTCTAGTTTTGCAAGGTTTGCTAGTTTCCCTCGTGTTGCTAGCATCTTGAAAATAAATCAGGAGGTAAGAATTAAATCGAGTTTTTTAATTGATCCGTTGTGTTGTCATATTAATACAGGTGGATCTAAGGCGTATCCAAACAATGGCCAGCTTTACTGACTTTGTAGACATAGATATTGATAGATTTAGATCGCTAGGTGGGAGATAGGATTACAATCTCTATTGATACTTTATGCACCACTTGTCACCTAGGTATTAGCTGGGAAACGTGGCCATATTTGCTTTCACATATAGGTTGGTTCTAGGATTGCTTGACTTAAACTTTAGCTGGGAAACGTGGCTCTATATATATATATATATATAAATTTTGCAGCATAAATATTTGTTGAAGTAAAAATAAAAAAATAAAAATACGTAGTGATGTGTGTGAAGTGTTTATTAACTATTATGCATATACAAATGTGTGATTTTACCCTGATGGTCTGAGAAATCATTCATATAATACATATCAATTTATGGAATATACACTAGCCAATATGATGGTAAAAAATGTTATCCTACATTGCCGGTAGGTAAATGGGTGGAAAGATATTTATACGATCATTATATTGAAAAAAATAAGATGAAAATACACAGGATGTGTGGAAAGAGTAACATTGTCTAACCACGGTTTCATATCAAAGCTAACAACAATAAGTATGTGAGATTGAAAATGTGTTATACATATTAGACTTGCGAAATGATAGTGCTTGAAATCAGACTGTATAATTCCTGAACTCTATTATACTCAATATAACATGAATAAATACCATCTTGCAAAAAGGATTTTCACACGTAATTCGAGGGAAAAATGGAGAATGTATAATCAAGAAAATCGAACTATAACGGGTTGTTATTTTTTGGGATCGATAAATGGATTTTTGACTATTTTGAATATTGAAGAATAGAGAAACTAAGGATTTTGATTTCCCTTTTAATAATGGTGGAGATGTAATTTGGGGATCAAGTGCGTGATTTTGGGTTAGGTTGGGTGCATGATAGGGCATGTTTGATTGAGTAATATTAGCGTGCCAGCACCCATGCACACACACATATAAGAGGGAAATAATATTTTAGTTATTAATTTCACTGTATAAATTACAATATTGATTTAAAAAGGATGAAATGTAAAATTTGAATATACATATTTTTTAATGTACTTGGTGAAATTTCAAGTATAGCTTAACACCAAGAGCATTGATTAATACACTCATTAACCTTTTATTAATCGTATTTTCTACGTGAAAATGGATGGAAATTCATTATGACCGCATCTTTGGCTAATTCAACATCATCTTCTTCAGTTTTCAACAATAATTTAAAGTTTGTGACTGCATCTCAACCTCGAAATCTTTGGACCGCAATATTGTACATCTTGGAGGCTCCGTCCCTAAAATCCCATACTAAACAATTCTAACCAATTTCTCCACCATCTATGCTTGCTGCTGGTACAATTTTTGCCATGGCTAAGGAGTATCTACATGGCTTTGTCATGGCTGTGTAGAGTAAAATGTGAGAGCCTTTCGATCAGCTCTTGTTTGAGCTTCAACTTTCTCGGACTCTTGCTATCACCGACGTTTTCTTTCCTTGGAAGGCTAATATAGCTTGTAGAATGAATAATCTGGTGGCTTCATTTTGGCCGATGCTTGCATTGATGTTTTCTTATATTACCATTTCAACTTCTCGTTTAGCACAACGACCACCGAACAATTTAGGCAAGACCAAAAGTAGTTTTTGTTGTCTGTAGCCAGCTAGTAACTTTGTTACCTATAGTATCAAATTCTCTTTTTTGAAAGCTAACTAACATTTCTTATTTTCTTCTAGGATTTATTTGTTTCTTCCTTTCAAGCACTACAAAGAGAAGCAAGGCTAGGTTTGCTACTTGTACATTTTGTTTGACATCATTATTGACATTGTGCTACGCGTCGGCACATGATTGGACAGTTTTTGAATTTAACACACTTACCCGCCTAATTATTTTTGAATTTTATGTTTTGTCCAAAGGCTTGATAATACTTTATGTGTGTTTTAAACTGCTGATAAAGAAGTATACTTTCAATACATTGAAAATGTTGTAATGTGAGATGGTGATCGGCGGAAAACTATACGAAATGTTAGGCAAACAAAATGGATAGTATTATTTTGATGTTTGTCACTTTTTTTTTGAATTTGTGTCACTTTTTTTGAATTGTGTTAAAAAAGTGACAATTTTTATTTTTTATTTTATAAAAAAGTGATATTCTGTCACTTTTAAATTTACACCGTATTTTTTACTTTAAAAAAACTTATTCTTTTAGATTTTGTCACTTTTTTGAGTTTGTAACCTTTTAAGTTTTTGTCACTTTTGTAATATTTGTTACTTTTTTATCTTCTTAAAAATGTGACATGATGTGGATATTTTCCTAAACTGGATGATCCAAATCTATACAGGAGAGGGGCAGACCAGATTATTAGGAGATGTGTGCCAGAGGATGAGATGAAACCTATCATTTCACGGGTTCACGCTTTGGCTTATGGAGGACACTTTGGCCCCACTAAAATAGTAGTAAAGGTGCTTCAATGTGGTTTCTTTTGACCTACACTGTTTAAGGATTGCCACAGTTTCTGCAGGTCATGTGATAAATGTCAGAGAACAGGTAACATATCAGCGCGTCACGAGATGCCACGTAACAACATTTTGGAGGTGGAAATATTTGATGTCTAGGGGGTTGATTTTATGGGTCCTTTTCCATCATCTTATAACAATCGGTACATCCTAGTAGCAGTGGACTATGTCTCTGAATGGGTAGAAGTTAAAGCATTGCCTACAAATGACGCAAGGGTGGTGGTGGACTTCATAAAGAAACACATCTTTAACCTCTATGGATCACCTAGGGCCATTATAAGTGATAGTGGAACTGACTTCCGTAATCGGTTATTCCAGGCAGTGCTGCATAAGTACGGGGTACAACATCGAATTGCCACCCTTTACCACCCTCAGACAAGTGGACAGGTGGAAACCTCGAATAGACAATTAAAAAGAATTCTGGAGCTCACTGTGAATGCATCTCGCAAGGATTGATAAAAAAATTAGACGATGCTCTATAGGCATATCACACTGCTTACAAGACACTTATTGGGATGTCCCCATATTGACTAGTCTTTGGAAAAGCATGCCACCTATCAGTGGAGTTTGAACATAGAGCATACTGGACATTAAAGTAGTTAAACATGGACCTCGAAAAGGCTGAAGAAATAAGAATATTACAGCTACATGAATTGGAAGAATTCAAAAGAGAAGCATATGAGAATGCAGTCATCTATAAGGAAAGGGCGAAGCAGTGGCATGACAAGAACATCAGGCAAAGAATTTTTAGAGTGGGAGATCAAGTGTTTTTATACAATTCCAGACTTAAACTGTTTCCAGGAAAGTTAAAATTTAGATGGTCCGGCCCTTTTACGTTCTTTCAGGTGTTTCCCTACGGCACAGTTGAATTACACCATCCAACAAAAGGAAACTTCAAAGTAAATGATCAACGTATCAAGCACTACGTGAAAGATTTTTTCACCGCTAGAGAGAGCATTGACCTAGCCGTACCATAATAACAATGGTATAAAGTCTAGCTAATGACTTTAAAGAAACGCTTATTGGGAGATAGCCTAATTTTCAAATTTTTTTTTATTTTACTTTTTATATCGCATAGCATATTCTTTTGTTTTATTTACTAGGTTGCATTAGATTTAGGCATGTTTCAATTTTTAGGAGTCATCACTCATATCCCTTCTGCCCTCAGGCCTTTGAATTTATTTTTGGTTATTTTGATTGTTTGAGCTAAGTAACTCTTGTTCCTTGTATTTAATTTGACAAATTTGATTTTTCAGGAACATGACGTCGTGAAACACTCAAACCAACATAGATCCAAGGGAAAGCATGATAAATAATATTATCTAGCCGTCACACATAGTGCCTCACACATTCAATAGAAAATTTTGGGGAGTACCTTCTTCCTATTCTTCCCTACCCCTTTATGTGCTTATTTATGTTTTATGACATTGAGGACAACGTCAGTTTTAAATTTGGGGGTAAAAAAAAACAAAAACTAAGTTTTTTTTTTTTTTTGTATGTCTTTATGTTTGTGTTTGTTTGAAAAAAAAAAAAATCCCTTTTGTTTAGTTGCGTGCTTGTGTAGGTTAGACAATATGACAGACAATGATGATTTAATTTGAGATTTGGTGTTGATTTATGAACTGTGGATATGATGCATGCTAGACTAATTGAAGCTTAACCTCACAAAATTTAATATTACAATCGCACTAGAATTGAGTTTGACATTGTAATTAAATGAGTTGTTTCTTGCTTTTGATAGGTTGATCTAATTGGACATAGATGCTTCACATAAACTATAATAAATTATTTATCCTTAGACCAAAATAACACATTTTGGAGGTGATTTTACAGTTGTAAAAAGATGCGGATGTGAATGTGGGTTCTTGTGTGAAAAATTTATGTGTGGATTGTCTTAGACTAACATAATAAAACTCTGCCAAAGTCTTAAGTTAAATGTCCGTTTGCTTGAATAAGAGTGTGATAAAGGGCATTGCACTAATCAAGGTATATACATTTGAAAAATTTTAACTTCTCTTTGAAGACTTTATGACTCGAGTGATTAAGTTTGTAAAGGTATCTTAAAATCTGGTGCCCTAAAGTCGTCTGACTTGGGAGTCATCAGCCTAAAACCTGTTACAAGGGTCATTTAGAAAGCAATTAGAGATGAAGTTACACTTGAAAAAAAAATGTGTTCTCTTCGAAACCTTTTTTACTCGAGTCAGTAAGCATGTAAGGGTATTTAAAAACCTGGTGCCTTAAAATCATCTGATTTGGGAGTCATCGGCTTAAAGCCTACTACAGGGGTCATCTAGAAAGTTTAATGGAGAGAATAAATATATAAAAAAATACTTGTGAAAAACAAAAAAAGCAAGTGCATGAAAAGAGCAAAAGCACTAAATACCTTGATTAAGCCCTAACACTTATTTGAGAGAATTCGACTTTTCATACAAGATAATTAGCTAGTTAAGTCTTGGAGGTCGAAGCAATCAAATAATTGAAGAATTCATTGTTTACTGAAGTGTTGACTTGCAACTAGTATCGTCCAGCTAAACTCGAGAGGGTGAGGATAGTAATGAAATTTTCAGCCTTAGATCACACACTAGAAAAGAGTGAAAAAGAATAAGTTTGGGGGTGTGTGAATCTTATGAGTGATGAAAGGACATATATGACCATTAAGGGTCTGGAATTGAAACAACTTGTGCAGTCATGGTTGATTACTCGATTCTTCACACACATGTCAATTTTTGTACTGGAAGAGTGGATATTAGTTTAGTACTGTGACTTTGAAGCATTTTATAGAGTAAACACTAAATCTTGAACCTGAGGTGAGAAGCTAGATTGTCCAATCGAATATTTTTGCATACTTGTGTGTTAGTTATTATTTACTAATAATTTTGTTTGAGCACAAATAAATATTTAAGTTTGAGGGTATTTGATAAGTGTATTTTATACACTTATTCGGTACCTTAAAATAGCGATATTTGATGGTCCTTTTAACAAATTATATCCTAAATTTTTGTCTTTTATGTTTAATAGGTGAAATTTTATGAAGGAAAAGGAATTGAAGGAATGAAGGCAAAAAGAGCAAAATTCAAAAGTTGGGGACCAAGTTGTAAAAATTCAATTGTTGATTCTGACCATGAATCGAAGATTGAAGAATTTGGAGATCAAATCCCATATTTTGGAAAGTGAAAGCCTTGAATTGAATCAATGAAGAAATGTGTTGCAAGAATAAAAGGGCTCAAGGATTGAATTGCATTATTTTGGAAGATGAAGGACTTGAAAAATAATTTAAGTAATGATGACTTAAATTGGTGGTTGATTGGACATCTACATCCATCCATGAATTAAAAATCTTTTTTTAAGTGAAAAGAGTCATTTGGTTGGTCAACTATTGTGGGCTACTAGGATATATAAATTAAATACGAAGTGGGAATTAGAGAGAGAGAAGTCTTTTGTGAGTCAACTATTGTGGTTGCCAAAATTTTCTTTTGATATATATATAAAGGTTGAACTCCAATCTTGAGGGTTCTTATCGTCCCATCTCTAGAGCTTTGTGAAGAAGGTAAATCGCGGGATGTGCCCTAACAGGTCAGGGAACAAGAGCTGTCTGTACACTGCGCTTACAAGGAGTCCAATTCCATGTTTCAGGAATCGAACCCCCACACTGCGACTGTCAGCAAAACGTGAGATAACCTCACTCCTGTCCTTTGCACCACCGAGCTATGCTCCGAGAGGCCTTTTGATACATATATACACACACGTACAGATTGAAAAGGGGAGAGCAACCAATTTTATATTTT
>NC_036248.1:3575348-3594256 GCF_002742605.1 Olea europaea var. sylvestris
GAATTTTAATTATGTTTTTAATACTTTGAATTTTCTGGCCAATTATTCAATGATTTCGTGAACAATAATTACGTAGAGATGCGAATTTTTGTTTAGACCTCATATTAAAATTCGGGAAATTAATATAACGTGTAGAGATACTTATATTAATTTCTGTGGTCATATAGGAATTCTTAGAACTGTTATTTCGTTTAATTAAATTTAATTTGTATAGAGATATGAAATTTAACTAATTAAATAGGCTCAACGAGAACTCGAGATGGGTAAGTTGAATACAATAAAAGAATTTGACAAAACACTACTTTAATTTTATAAATCTCGATATTAGAAGTAAAGGTGACCAATAAGTGAAGTTGTTCTGCCATAATCTCCATTTGTTGCTCCCGTTTGAGCCCCATTACCTGAAAATGAAATTTGGCGGGGGGGGGGGGGGGGAATAATATTTTTTTTTGGAAAAATAAGTGATTGAAAAAGAAGGAAAAATTTTCGATTTACGTGTAATATTATTGATGCAGGAACACACAAATTGATAAAGAATAATAAGAAGAAAGGGGAATCACAAGGAAGAATTGAGGGTAAAAGAAATAATCTTATTCATATAAACATTGCCCTAAGCCCTTTTATATAGAGAAGAACTTTGAAATTAAATAAACTTCTTAACTAAAGAAACTTGAAAATAAAAGATAACATTGTCAAAATAAAACTATTATAATTTAGATATACTAGAATTCTACTGATTATTAGTCTTTCGCCTTGAATTGACTTTTAATTGTTTCCTTGTTGCATCAATTATTTTATGGAAGATTATGTGGTTGAAAATAGGAAAGAGAAAAATGGAATGTAATGTAATTGAATTTAATGGGGATCAAACGGGGGCAAAATTTCCACACATTTTCTATTGCATTCACGAATTTTTTAGTAGTTAGATTTAAAAATCATATCCAATCATTTTTTAAATAATTATATATATTTGTAGCACTTTAGGAGTTGCAATTATTGGTTTCATTTTTCTCGTGGATGGACAAACCTGTGAATGAAATGAAATCCACTTGCGGAGTAATTGGTGCAGTTCAATATAAAAAGTCTTGCATTAGACCAAAAACTCTAGTCTTATCTTTTAGTTCCCAACAGTAAGCAAAGGAAAAAATCAATGGAGTTCCTGACAATTTTTCTTGTAGTATTATCTTTTCTAGTCTGGCATGTCTTGAGATCAAATCTAAGGCGCTGGAGAACCGGCAGGTTACCTCCGGGGCCTCACCCCTTTCCGATCATCGGTAACATTCTTCAACTTGGCGAAAACCCCCATCAATCACTAACCAAACTTTCCAAAATTTATGGTCCTCTTATGTATCTAAAGCTGGGGAGCAGAGATTCAATCGTCATCTCATCCCCGGATATTGCCAAGCAAGTACTACAAGAACATGACCAAGTCTTCTCTTCTCGAACAATTCCAGCAGCAGCAGCAGCCTATGATCATTTCAAGAAGTCTATGGCCTGGTTGCCTGTGTCTAGCCAATGGCGAAAGCTTCGTAAACTTTGTAAAGAACAAATGTTTTCGTTGCATAGACTTGATGCAAGCAAGGGTCTTCGTCAAGAAAAAATGAAGAAATTGTGTAACTATGTGCATGATTGTTGCATCAGCGATCAGGTGGTTGATATTAGTGAAGCTGCGTTTATCACATCACTTAATCTCATCTCAGCCACTCTTTTCTCAACTGATTTCGCTCAATTTAATTCCGATTCTTCTCAAGAAATGAAAAATATTGTAAGGGTTTTATTGGCAAATGGAGGTCTTCCTAATCTTGCGGACTTCTTCCCTGTTCTTGAATTCATTGATCCACAAGGTATTAGGCGCAAAACCAAGAGTTACATGAGCAGAATATTTGTAATATTAGATGATTTGATCAATCAACGGTTGAAGTCAAGAAGCGAGTCACTTGATCATCCAGTGAGAAACGATTTACTAGAAGCCATCCTGAATCACAGCCAAGCAAGCGAATCCGAATTAACCTTGGATGTTCTAAAACACCTACTTCTGGTGAGTAAAATAAGTTCAGGGTACTCATATTTCCTGACTGCATAAATTTCTAAACAGAACCACTTTACTTCCTCTTAATGAAATCACTTAATTTCTACAAATTCTTCAGTTTACAAAATGGCAAAAAGATACAGAAAAGGATATATGTTTAGAAGTGAATGTTTCGGTGAACTTATATTTGAATGGTTAGCCAATATAGATCACTAATTTCTTGCATATACTAGGATTTATTCATTGCAGGAACAGACACTACTTCGAGCACTGTGGAATGGATAATGACTGAATTAATACGCAATCCTGAGAAAATGTCGAAAGCTAGAAACGAGCTTTGGACTGTCATTGGACGAAACAAACAAGTTGAAGAATCGGACATCTCAAGACTTCCATATCTGCAATCAGTGATCAAAGAAACCTTTAGGTATCATCCTCCTGCCCCCTTTTTAGTACCTCACAAGGCAGAAGTTGATACAGAAATCAATGGGTATACAATCCCTAAAGATGCACAAATACTTGTTAACGTATGGGCAACTGGTAGAGATTCAAGTCTTTGGTTAAATCCAGACTCATTTGAGCCTGAACGGTTTCTAAACCGTGAAGTAGACTTCAAAGGCCAAGATTTCGAGCTCATTCCATTTGGTTCAGGAAGGAGGATGTGCCCAGGATTGCCTTTGGCTGACAGAATGGTGCATCTCATGGTGGCAGCTTTGATTCACAACTTCGACTGGAAACTGGAAAAAGGAATGAAACCCGAAGAAGTCGACGTAAGTGAGAAATTTGGGCTTTCAATACAGAAGGCAGTTCCTCTCAAGGCTTTCCCAATCAAACTGTGATCCTTAGAAGTCTGTTTCACCTTGCATACACCAATTCTTTTAGCTACAAACATCATGTCGTAGAATGTGTAACTGCTAGACACTGGTGCCGAAACAAAGTACTAGACAGTGGTTTAAAAACTAGAGAAACATGTTTGCAATATTATCAGTAGATTGAAATCAGTGTAAAATATAACTAAGGTATTTGATCCTCAATCATGCAATGACTTGCCTGGAGAAAAATCTTTCATACGGCAGTCCTTTAAACAGATCTGAAACAAGATTATTCCTCTTAAAATTCCATTCTTTACCTGAAGATTTTTGATGTTATCCGGGAGAGGTTTGGTACTAAAAATGGTCGAAATGAATATTCAAATCCTGTAAAAACAAAGATTTCAGCGGTTCTTGTGTTTCCATGTTTGCTATTGACAAAGTGGTTCTCAGTGAGTTGAATTTGATTTCATATACCCTTTACAGGAACTTTGATTTCATTCGTGCATTAGAAAGAGCATGTAGGTTCCAAGAAGGCTTGATTGAAAATATATACTTAAATACCTGAGGATGTGAACGCAGAGAAAAGATTTCGAGATAGAAATCTGAAAGTAAAGAAAACAAGACAAACTATACGCATAAATTGAGTAGACAACACCAATAAACTACACTACACAACTTCCATGGCACTGTCGTCTTTACAGAAATTAGTAGTTCCAGTGACGGCATAATTCTCTCTCTTTGAACTTTCAAGCATCTGACTGTGGAGACCAATCATTTCAAGGAAGAAATAATTCAACAATGGTTATTCTGCTTAAGGCGTCATTTATTTTACCCACTGTCATTTGTAAAATCAAAATTATACTCCTCCAAATCAAACTGCATGGTGTGCTTTCTACTCCAAATAATTTTCTCCGAAAGAGGCCTCGATTTTCAAATCCAATGTTTCACCCTCGAAGCTGTCTGGGGCACGAATCACGATCAAACTCATATTAAAGAACTGCCGCAGCAAAGCATGTATCCTCTTTCTCTGCCATCCCAATTCAACCCGGCATTGGAAATTGAAGGGATTACCCAGCAAAATTATCATTAATTAACATTTTTTTTGACCGCAAAAATAATAATAAAGTCCCTCTACCTTCTTTATTACGGGGCCAAAAAATAAAGTTATTATTTTTAGTATTATTTTTTATTGAACTACATAATACTAATAAATACAATCCAATACATTACCGTAAATATTGCACATGAGGGTACTAAAATTTTTCTTGATTTCTTCAGCTCAAAATTAACAATTTCTATAACATGATGAACGAAAATGTTAATTCTTTAAAAGGTAATCATATTCACACTACAATTTTTATTTCTTGCACCACATTTTATTTTCATTTAAGGTTGAGAGAGAGGGACAAATTTTTAAAGATTGTACTTCAAAAATTAGATTTATGGCTTACTTATTCATAAATCAGGTGATAATTCAATAATTATTAATAATAATAATAATATAAAATTAATTAATCCACCCAGATGTCGCCACCCCATTACACCCCACCTCAACTCCAATTCACTCTGGACCCATTTTCATTCTCTCCTTCCCTCTGTCTCTATCTTCTCCATTCTCTCTCTACTATCTGGTTTTTTTTTTTGCCCTTTTTTTTTTTTTTTTTTTTTTTTTTTTTTTTTATCTTTCTTCATTAGAGTGCTGGAGTAGTAGCTCACTAAGAACTACGCACAGCAACCCTCAAATCATCGCCTCTTAGGCGACAATGGCGCTTAGATTGCGCACAGTAATTCTTAGAACATCGGTAATCTGACCCACGACATTTAGTTCGTCATTGTGCGTTGCGATAGGTTTGCCGCAAGCATCACTATGACGATGAACCTCAAGTCATCGGAAGCGTCTATTTTGTAGTGTTTTGCAGTGGTTTGTGGTGATTTTTGTTGTGGTTTTGCAGTGATTTGTGGTGATTTTTAGGTCGTGGTGGTGGCGGTAGTGACGGTGATCATATGTTCATAGTGTATATCAAATGCTGTGTTGATATCTATTAGTGGTTTCAGTGGTGGTGATAGATCACAAGTCACATATATTAAGTCACAATTGTGTATAGATCATAGATAAATGTCCACATATCACTGATCAAAAATAATTTATCACAAATCGTATTTGTATGTCACAGGTCACAAGTAGACCAAAATTAACTAGTCACATATCAGATGCCACATGTTTTTGTGCACTGATAACATGTCATGGATTCAAATTCACAGATCACATTTCACATGTTATTGGTGACGAGTAATAGTTCATAGATCACAACTCGTATGTTACCTTTAGATTAATTATGAAATAACCCTACTCTACAAAAAGAAAAAGGAAGAAAAAATAAATAAAAATTTTAAGAACACAAATAATAATAATAATAATAATAATAATAATAATAATAAATTGGAGGGTCAGCCCGGTCAGCTGGCCCCGCATGACACCACGTAAATTCGCCCTTGTCCCAATTTTGTAAAACTTATTATTATTTAAATTTATTTTCAATTATACATTTTATGATACCTTCAACTTTTATCAAATTTATAGTCACACATTTCATAAAAAACTCTTAAAATTGATTTTTAGCCAAATCAAACATGGACTAGATTAAAGAGTCAACAACAAATCAGGAATTATTAAATAATATTGAGATCATTATAGTTAAGATAACGTTTTTCTAATCTTTTATATAGTAAAGATATATTAAAGTTGACAATACGGTTGATTTTTCGATAAGTAATCAAATATTTTATTAATCATGGATAATACACAGGCGATGTATTATCAATTAATATAAGAAAGAAACATCTTAAAATTAGACAATCCGTCTATACGAGTAAAAGCCATAGCATTAAATCAAGTATATAATGTCATATAAAACAATTCTTTAATTTGCTCAATTGTCCGTGTATGATCATCAAAACAGCGGCTGTTTCTTTTCCTCCACACACGCTAGACGATGCATCCTGAAATAAAATCACAGACAAGTGTGCTACAGAGACGGATACAGGGGGGCTGGGCTGTAGCCCACCCCCCTCAGGTCCAAGAGTTTTTTTTAAGGTATTTTTTATTTTTTTGGGGTAAAAAATCAGTTTTTTATGTGTAAAAATTTTTTTTTCCATGTAGTAGCCTGGTTTGAAATTTTGTAGCCCGGTCGTGGATCCAATCCTGGATCCGTCCCTGGTGTGCTATCCCAGACAAGTAATACCAAGGGTTTTCAATTCATGTGCAACGATAGATGTTTTGGCAATCTCAATCTCAGAAGTTCATGCTTTCATATACATTAAATTTTGTGATCATTGTTCATATTTCATAAATTGATTTATTTACCAGGGAAATACCTTGGGGAGACTCTAGACTGAAGTAATTAGTTCACAGAATTTTGTCAACCCATAGAATACAACCTCTTTCACTGGTCCTGTGTAGTATAAACTACTAGATGACAAAAACTGTAAGTAAATAGTTATGTTTGAAGATTGATCCGTGTCAGGGATATTGATTTTTGAACCAGCTCTTCATGCTTGTATTTGAATTGTGGAGAGAAATTCATAACTATTTGCAGCAACATTGATTGATATTGTATTTGGTTTAAAATGTTCGGGAATTTTGTGAGCATATTATGTTTGTTCGGTGCATCTTTCCATGCTTTTCAGCACATTATAACATGTTATAAGAAATTATATTATTATCACTTTTGCCGACCATAATACCATCTATCACCAGATACCATTTTCCTGTGGCCACATTGATTACCTCTTCATCAACACAGCTGAACTTTACTTACATTATTTACGTGCATTCCAAATGCTCAAACCATCCTCCATTTTTTTGACATAATCACTTTGCCTTCCTCAAATGCAGATCCAGTGACGAAGTCAATTAATTGGAAATAGGAACCATAAAAGTGCTATTATCTTCATTTTATTAAAAAAATATACAAATTGAATATAAAGTGATTTTCGCCATCTAGGACAAGGACAGTTGACCTCCAAAGTGTGAACTTGCGGATTCAACATTCTTTCTACTTCACCTAATAGCATGCCACCTATATTGCTCTCTCTCAACCTTGTTTTCATGGTTTAAATTGCTCCCATTTCGTTTATTGATATTTCTATTGGAATAGATTTTGCCTTTTCTTTTATTCTTGCTACTAAAACTTTCAACAGATTATCTCTTGCCTGCCCATGGATTCATCAGCCGTTAGAAGGGTTGCATTGTTGGAGAAATTTTGGATGCCTTATATTTGACTTCCCAATAAGAATGGCAAAAATGCCATGCCTTGAATGATTATCCAATATTTTTTTCTCCAGGTTCCTGTATTTTTTTTGACTTCCCAATAAGAATGGCAAAAATGTCGTGCCTTGAATGATTATCCAATATTTTTTCGGAAAATTCTACTTATACATAATTATTGTACATAATGGTGTATATTGATAAGTGTATTTTATACACTTATTCGGTACCTTAAAATAGCGATATTTGATTATTCTTTTGACATTTTATCTTAAATTTTTGTCTTTTATGTTTAATAGATGAAATTTTATAAAGGAAAAGGAATTGAAGGAATGAAGCAAAAAAGAGTGAAATCCAAAAGTTGGGGACTACGTTATAAAAATTCAATAGTTGATTCGGACCGTGAATCGAAGATTGAAGAATTTGGAGATCAAATTCCATATTTTGGAAAGTGAATGACTTGAATTGAATCAAAGAATAAATGTGTTGCAAGAATAAAAGGCTCAAGGATTGAATTGCATTATTTTGAAAGATGGAGGACTTAAACAATAATTTAAGTAATAATGGCTTAAATTGGTAGTTGATTGGACATCTACATGCATACATGAATTAAAAATCTTTTTTTAAGGGTCCGTTTGATTGCAAAGATGGAATTGAATTGAACTGAAAACGAATTCCACGAAATTGAATTGCCAAAAAATTATTTTCCTGAGAATTGTAAATTATTATATTTGATTGGGATAATTTTTCATGTGAAAAATGTTGAAATAAAAGTATTTTTTGATCTCTATTTGGCTTTGTTTTACAAGAAAATTGTGAATTAAAGGGATAAATTTTATTGGTATTAGAGATGAAATTTGTTTCCATTGCCCAAAAAAAAATACACACACACACACAAAACAAAAATTTCAAGAAAATCATCTATTTTTTGGTGTTTGTTTGACTTTATTTTACATGAAAATTTTCATTTAAAGGGAAATATTTTTTTACAATAATTCTTAGAATTTGTTTCAATTACCAACCAAAAAAAATCGAAAAAAAAGTGCTACAATAACCGAGAATCGAAATTCAAGGAAAATATGGAAATTAGCTTAGGTGGCATAAAATGTGGAATTCGAATTTTAGGAAAAATTTTGCCAATCAAACAACAAAAAATTGGAAAGTTGGAATTTGATTTCCATTTTTCATGGAATTGGGGTGTAATCAAACATAGCCTAAGTGAAAAAAAGGACTTAGACGGGTGGCATGTGTTAGAATCCTTTGGTTGGTCAACTATTGTGGGATACTAGGATTTTCGGAAAGATGTGTGTGTGTGTGCGCGCGCGCGCAATTAAGTACGAAGGGGGAATTAGAGAGAGAGAGAAGTCCTTTTGTGAGTCAACTATTGTGGTTGCCAAAATTTTCTTTTGATACATATATACACACACGTACAAATTGAAAAGGGGAGAACAACCAATTTTATATTTTTACACTCTTTGATTGATTGACACAATCAGAGAGAGAGAAGGAAATTGAGGCAGGCAATTATATATTTTTTTAAACACTTTCTGCCAAAGGAGATTGATACAGACAGAGGCTACTTTATTAAATAGAGGGACGCATGAAAATTGATGCAGTAGCTTGGAATTCTTTGCTAAAATTTAATAGTTACATACACGACGTTTGAGGTAGGTTTTTGGAGAATTAAATTAAAAACGACAGCTTTGGGGAAAGGAGACGGCAGGCAGTAGCATAACTGGAATTTTTTTACATTCCGACAATTTTCGGTGATGTCTTCCATAATTCCTTGTTTTTTTTGAGATGCGGATTCTTGTTCGAACCACATATTAAAATTCAGTAAATTAATATAACGTGTAGAGATACTTATATTAATTTTTGTGGTCATTTAAGAATTCTTAAAACTGTTATTTCGTTTAATTAAATTTAATTTGCGTAGAGATATGGAATTTAACTAATTATATAGACTCAACGAGAACTCGAGAGAAATAAGTTGAATACAATAAAAAAAATCGATCGAACACTACTTTAATTTTATGAATTTCAATATTAGAAGTAAAGGTGACCAATAGGTGAAATTGTTCCACCCTAATCTTCATTTATTATTTGAATTCCCACTTATTTTCCGTTGCATTCACGAATTTTTTAGTTAGATTTAAAAATAACATTCAATCATTATTTATTTATTTATTTATCTTCATCAAATAGAAGTTAGGAATAATAAATTGAGTACTAAAATATAGGCCTCGTGGAAACGATAATTCGGACTCAAAATTTCCACTGTACTACTTGTTACGATCCGTCCACTTGCGGGATAAAATCGACAACAAATTTTTGGCATCATTGTCGGGGACTATTATTTTTAGTTTTAATTTAATTAATTAATTAATTAATTAATTAATTTATTTTTAATTTTTATTTGATTTGCTTATTTTCTTTTATTTACAGAAAATTATGTTCGTTCTATGCTCCGTGTCCAAGGCGACGATCTTGAACCGTTTGATTCGAAAATAGAACGTACCTTCAGACAAAGATGCACGGAACACAAACAAAAACAGCAACATCAAATGACTGACAATCTAAACAATCATATCCATATACAGCCAATTGGACAAATGACCGCGAGAGCTCAACAACAAGAGCAAAGGAAAGTAAATGAAGGAGACTTGCCAATTTCTATGTTTTTTATGCCTATAACAGTACCCGCGCGGTCCAGCATAGTATATTCAAATTTTGGGGTAAACAACTTCTAGATACGGGCTGATTGGATTAATTTGATGAGTAAGACTCTGCAATTCTACGGGTTACCCCATGAGAATCCGAACACACATATCTCATGGTTCCTCAGGAATTGTCAGAATTGTCATGCTCCTGAGGTTAATGAGAATGCCATCAAGCTGCGATTATTCCCATATACACTGAGAGATGCAGCATTAGAATGGCTGGATTCCCAACCGGATGAAAGTGTTACCACATGGGAGGAACTGACCAGGAAATTCTGCAATAAGTTCTTTCCACCAACTAAAGTAGCAAAAATCAGATTGGAAATTCAAACCTTTCAACAAAAAGATGGGAAAAGCTATCACGAGGCCTGGAACAGATTCAAGGAGTTGATAAAGAAGTGTCCAAATCATGGAATCACTATTGAAAATCAAGTGCAGTATTTCTACACAGGACTTTCACCACTATCCAAATCTCAAGTGGATTTCTCTGCAAGCGGATCGATCATAGGGAAATCAGTGCAACAATGTATGTATATGTTTGAGTTAATTGCTACTACTGATTCTATATTTTCATCAGAAAGAGTGGTGCCTCCAAAAGCAGCGGGAATTTATGAATTAGACAGCATAGCACTACCAACGCCCAAATAGTAGCATTGACAAAACAGGTAGAGTTATTGGTGAAGTCACAAAAAAAGGAGCACGTGCAGTGATAAATGGCCCATCCTGCGAAAACTGCGGGGCAAATCACCTAACAGAAACTTGTACATCTATGGGCTTTCCGGAGGAACAAGTCAACTTCATTCAAAATGGCTCTCGAAATTTTAATCCCTTTTCACAAACATACAACCTAGGATGGAGACAACACCCAAACTTCAGATGGTCATATAATCAGTAAGGGAACAATTCAAACAATAACCAACCGGAGAAAAAATCAAGTTTGGGGGAAATGTTCAACCAATGCATGCAAAAGACAGACAAGGTGTTCCAGCAGATAGACACTAACTTTCAGAATCAGCAAGCATTCATTAAGAAGCTGAAAACTCAAATTGGTCAGATAGCTTAACAGCTTGTAGAATGCCCACAAGGGACATTGCCAGGCAACACAATTGTCAATCCAAAAGAGCAAGTGCAAGTGCAAGCTATTACAACTAGAAGTGGAGTATAACTTCTAGAGATACATGTGAAGAGACCAGATAGAAGAGACAAAGAAGTAATGGGTGAAGAGGCTGGAACAAAAACAGAGTCTGAACAATCAACTAACGAGGAGGATAAAAGGAAAGAAACACCCACAGTGAGAGCACCCAGTCCCATGAAAGCCTATGTGCCACCAATTCCCTTCCCTCAAAGGCCACAGAGAAAAAAAGTTGGACAAGCAGTTTGCCAAGTTTGTGGAGATTTTCAAGAAATTGCACATCAATATTCGGTTTGCAGATGCAATTGCCCAAATGCCCAACTATGCTAAATTCTTGAAGGAGATCCTGACTAACAAAAGGAAACTCAAAGGACATGAGACAGTCTGCCTGAACGAGGAGTGTGCAGTGCAATTCTATTGAAAAAGCTACCTCATAAACTAAAAAACCCAGAGAGTTTTACGATACCTTGCACAATTGGTTCTAATTATTTTGAACACTCTTTATGTGATTTGGGTGTATGTGTTAACCTTATGCATCTCTCTGTTTACAGGTCTCTTGGATTAAGAAAAGGAAAACCTACAACCATCTCTTTGCAACTAGCTGACAGACCAATCAAACAACCGAAGGGGATTATTGAAGATGTGCTAGTGAAAGTTGATAAATTCATTTTTCTGGCTGATTTCATCATTTTGGACATGGAGGATGATTCAAACATCCATCTAATCTTGGGGAGACCCTTCTTGGCTACTGGAAGAGCATTGATTGATGTTTACAATGGAAAGATAATTCTTCGGGTGGACAATGAGCAAGTCATATTCAACATGTTCAAGGCGATGAAATATCCACTGACTTCAGACACCTGCTGTCAAGTAGATGTTTTTGAAGAGTTTGTGGCAAATACATTTGAGACAGAGCATCAAACAGTTCTTTGTGAAGCATAAATTGCACAATCGGGAGCAACAAGTGCATGACAAGCTGAATATGTTGTCAACTTTTCCAAGGAACCAATAGGAAGGAGACATTAGCAGTATGAATCTCTTGGTGACAATCCTTCACCCCCAATACCCTCAGTGGACAAGGCATCCACTCTTGAATTAAAGCCCTTGCCTTCACACTTACGTTATGCATATTTGGGAGAATTTACAACACTTCCGGTAATCATTGCAAATGACATGACAATGAAGAGGAGAATAAATTGTTGGAGGTACTCAAACAACACAAAACGGAAATTGGATGGACAATAGCTAATATCAGAGGAATCAGTCCAACTCTTTGTATGCACAAGATTTTAATGGAGGATGGGTCAAAGCCATCAGTGAAAGGATAATGCAGATTAAATCCAACCTTGAAAGAAGTAGTGCGAAAAGAAATGTTGAAATTGTTGGATACAGGTACTATCTATCCCATCTCTGATCGTTCATGGGTGAGCCCAGTACATGTTGTGCCTAAAAAAGTGGGATCACAGTGACGAAGAATGAGGACAACGAGCTGGTACCAACACAGTTAGTGACAGGGTGAAGAGTATGTATAAATTACAGGAAGCTAAACAATGCAGCCAGAAAGGATCATTTTCCATTGCCATTCATTGATCAGATGTTGGAGAGGTTAGCCGGTCATTCTCATTACTGCTTTTTGGACGGATATTCTGGGTACAATCAGATAGTTATTGATCCAGAATACCAGGAGAAAACAACCTTCACAAGTCCTTGTAGAACTTTTGCATTTAGAAGGATGCATTTTGGTTTGTGCAATGCACCCTCAACCTTTCAACGGTGCATGATGGCTATATTCTTTGACGTGATGAAAAAATACATCGAGGTATTCATGGATAATTTTTTCGTATTTGGAGATTCATTTGATGACTATTTGGATCGGTTGGCTCTTTTATTGCAAAGATGTGAAGAGAAGAGCCTAATACTAAATAGAGAAAAATGTCATTTAATGGTAAAATATGGGATAGTGCTGGGTCACGGGATTTCCTCGAAGGGCATTGAAGTTGACAAGGCCAAGATACAAGTGATTGAAAAATTTCAGCCTCCTAATTCAGTTAAGGGGACCAGAAGCTTCTTAGGACATGCAGGGTTTTATAGAAGGTTTATTAAGGATTTCTCAAGAATTACAAAATCTCTGTGTAATCTATTGGAGAAGGATGTGCTATTTTACTTTTCTGATGAATGCTTAAATGCCTTTAATACTTTGAAAGAAAAGTTAACTTCTGCACCTATAATATTAGCACTTGATTGGGATCTACCTTTCGAACTTATGTGTGATGCTAGTGAGTTTGCAATGGGAGCGGTGCTTGGCCAACGTAAAGGAAAAGTATTACATGTAATCTACTATGTCAGCAAAACTTGACAAATGCTCAGATCAACTATGCAACAACAGAAAAAGAGATGCTAGCAGTGGTCTTTGCCTTCGACAAATTTCATTCCTATCGATTGGTTTAAACGTGATAGTCTACACTGACCATGCAGCATTGAAATTTCTGTTTGAGAAGAATGATGCTAAACCTAGGCTGATTCGATGGGTTCTGTTACTACAAGAGTTTGACATTGAAATTCGCGATAAAAAGGGTACAGAAAATCAGATAGCGGATCATTTGTCAAGGCTAGAGCAACTACAGGATTCAAAGGACATAGATATTAATAAGGTCTTCCCAGATGAACAGTTATTGCAAATAAAGAAGGCTCCGTGGTATGCAGACATTGTCAATTACTTAGCTAGTGGCTATATAGATCCAGATCTCACCTATCAGCAGAAGAAAAAGCTACTTCATGAAGCGAAATTCTATTACTGGGATAATCCAAATCTATACAGGAGAGGGGCATACTAGATCATTAGGAGATATGTGCTAAGGGATGAAATGAAACCTATCCTTTCACGGGTTCATGCTTCGACTTATGGAAGACACTTTGGCCCCACTAAAACAGCAGCAAAGGTGCTTCAATGTGGTTTCTTTTGGCCTACACTGTTCAAGGACCGCCACAGTTTCTGCAGGTCATGTGATAAATGTTAGAGAACAGGTAACATATCAGCGCGTCGCGAGATGCCACTTAACAACATTTTGGAGATGGAAATATTTGATGTCTGGGGGGTTGATTTTATGAGTCCTTTTTCATCATCTTATAACAATCGGTACATCCTATTAGTAGTGGACTATGTCTCTAAATGGGTAGAAGCTAAAGCATTGCCTACAAATGACGCAAGGGTGGTGGTGGACTTTATAAAGAAACACATCTTTAACCGCTATGGATCACCTAGGGCCATAATAAGTGATGGTGGAACTTACTTCTGTAATCGATTATTCCTAGCAGTGCTGCATAAGTACGAGGGACAATATCGAATTGCCACCCCTTATCACCCTCAAACAAGTGGATAGGTGGAAACCTCAAACAGAAAATTGAAAAGAATTCTGGAGCTCACTGTGAATGCATCTCGCAAGGATTGGACAAAAAATTAGACGATGTTTTATGGGCATATCGCACTGCTTACGAGACACCTATTGGGATGTCCCCATATCAATTAGTTTTTGGAAAAGCATGCCACCTACCAGTGGAGTTTGAACAGAGTATACTGGGCATTGAAGCAGTTAAACATAGACCTCGAAAAGGCTGGAGAAACAAGAATACTGCAGCTACATGAATTGGAAGAATTCAGAAGAGAAGCATATGAGAATGCAGCCATCTACAAGGAAAGGACGAAGCAGTGGCATGACAAGAATTTTTAGAGTGGGAGATCAAGTGCTTTTATACAATTCCAGACTAAAATTGTTTCCAGGAAAGTTAAAATCTAGATGGTCCGGCCCTTTTATAGTCTCTCAGGTGTTTTCTTACAGCACAGTTGAATTACACCATCCAACAAAAGGAAACTTCAAAGTAAATGACCAACGTATTAAGCACTACGTGGAAGATTTTCCCACCGCTAAAGAGAGCCTTGACCTAGTTGTACCAGAATAATCGTGGCACAAAGTCCAGCTAATGACTTTAAAGAAGCGCTTATTGGGAGGCAATCCAATTTTCAAATTTTTTTATTTTGCTTTTTGTATCGCATGGCATATAGTTTTGTTTGGTTTACTAGGTTGCTTTAGATTTAGGCACATTTCAATTTTTAGGAGTCATTACCTATATCCCTTCTGTCCTCAGACCCTTGAATTTATTGTTGGTTATTTTGATTGTTTAAGCTAAGTAACCCTTGTTCCCTGTATTTAATTTGACAAATTTGATTTTTTCAGGAATATGACGTCGTGGAACACTCAAACCAACACAGATCCAAGGGAAAGCATGATAAATAATATTATCCAGCCGTCACACATAGTGCCTCACACATTTAACAAAAAAATTGGGGAGTACCTTCTTCCTTTTCTTCCCTACCCCTTTATGTGCTTATTTATGCTTTTATAACATTGAGGACAATGTCAATTTTAAGTTTGGTAGTTTTTGTTTTTTTTGTTTTTTTTTTGTATGTCCTTATGTTTTTGTGTGTTTGTTTAAAAAAAAAAGAAGAAAAAAAGAAAAAAATCGAAATTTTTTTTTTAAAAAAAATCTCTTTTGTTCAGTTGTGTACTTGTGTGGGTTAGATAATCTCGCAGACAAAGATGATTTAATTTGAGATTTGGTGTTGTTTTGTGAACTGTAGATATAATGCATGCTAGACTAATTGAAGCTCAACCTCACAAAATTTGATATTACAATCGCACTAGAATTGAGTTTGACATTGTGATTAAATGAGTTGTTTCTTGCTTTTGATATGTTGATCTAATTGGACATAGATGCTTTATCTAAACTATAATAGATCACACACTGAAAAAGAGTGAAAATGAATAAGTTTGGGGGTGTGTGAATCTTACGAGTAATGAAAGGACATATATGACCATTAAGGGTCGAGAATTGAAACAACTTGTGCAGTCATGGTTGATTACTCGATTCTTCACACACACGTGTCAATTTTTGTATTGGAAGAGTGGATATTAATTTGGTACCGTGACTTTGAAGCATGTTTATAGAGTGAACACTAAATCTTGAATCCTGAGGTGAGAAGCTAGATTGTCCAACCGGATATTTTTTCATGCTTGTATGTTAATTATTATTTATTTATAATTTTGTTTGAGTACAAACAAATGTTTAAGTTTGGGGGTATTTGATAAATGTATTTTATACACTTATTCGATACCTTAAAATAGCGATATTTGATGGTTTTTTTGACAAATTATATCCTTTTTTTTGTCTTTTATCTTTAATAGGTGAAATTTTATGAAGGAAAAAGTATTGAAGGAATAAAGCAAAAAAGAGCGAAATCCAAAAGTTGGGGACCAAGTTGTAAAAATTTAATAGTTGATTCGAACCATGAATCGAAGATTGAAGAATTTGGAGATCAAATTCCATATTTTGGAAAGTGAAGGACTTGAATTGAATCAAAAAAGAAATTTATTGCAATAATAAAAGGGCTCAAGGATTGAATTGCATTATCTTCAAAGATGGAAGACTTGAAGAGTAATTTAAGTAATAATGACTTAAATTGATGGTTGATTGGACATCTACATGCATGCATGAAAGGGTCCGTTTAATTGTAAAGATGAAATTTCGGTGAAAAGAAAACGAATTTCAGGGAATTGAATTGTCTAGAACTTATTTTCCTAGAAATTGTAAATTATTGTGTTTGATTTGTATAATTTTTCACATGAAAAAATGTTGAAATAAAAGTTTTTTGATATTCATTTGGCTTTGTTTTACATGAAAATTGTCAATTAAAGGGATATATTTTATTGATATTGGGGATGAAATTTTTTTCCATTACTAAAAAAAATTCAAAAAAATCATCTATCCTTTGATATTCCTTTGACTTTGTTTTATATAGAAATTAACAATTAAAGGGAAATATTTTTTTTACAATAATTCTTAAAAGTTGTTTCCATTGCCAACGAAAAAAAAAACAATTGGAATTCACTTACCCACCATATAGGTGGGAAAATGAATTCCAAACAATCAAGGAAAGTAGGCGCGTGATTAAGCACCATGGAATTCACTTTACAAGGAAATTTTTTGCTATCAAACACTCACAATTGGCCAACATGGAAATTAATTTCTATTTTCCATGGAAATGAATGTCTATCAAACAGAGCATAAGTGAAATAAATGACTTAGACGGCATGAGCTAGAGTCCTCTGGTTGGTCATCTATTGTGGGCTACTAGGATTTTGGGATATATATATATATACTAGTTTTTGACACGTGTGTTGCACGAGTTTTGTATTTATTGTATTTTTATTAGCGTCAAAATTGTAGATTTTTCAAAATTGGTTGAAGATTCGAAATATTTGGTAAAGTCTAATCGTTTAGTTTATTACATTAACGTAGGATGCATGAAATTACATAATCTATCAAATATAATTTTTAAAATTAATTTTTATAAAGTAATATATTTTTATGATTTTTTTTTTGGAAGAGGAAATATAATAGTACTAAAAAATATAAAATAATTAAATTTTTATTAATTTTAAATAACAAAATATTATGGAGGATCAACATGGAGGCCTCCAGAATTCTGGAGGCATAATTATGGAGACCTCATGTTGAGGCCTTCGTAATAACAGAGGCCAACATGTTGGCCTCCAGAATTACGGAGGCTCGTGCTTGAGCCTCCGTAATTCTGGAGGCTCATGTGCGCTTGAGTCTCCGTAATTACGGAGGCTTCAAAGTGCATTTTTTTACTTTTTTTTTCCTTTATTGGCTCTTAGTACAATAATTTAATTTCATTTAATCAATTTAATTTTTTTAATATTCTTAAAATAAAAATACATAAAATAATGGAGGTTCACTTTTTCTCTATTTTTACACGCTACAACCATGCTTCTCTATTTCTCCATACTATCTCTTTCACCATTTTTTCACGCTATCAACCATGTATCTTTAGAAAGTTTATTTTTGAGCACATAAGTAAGTTTAAATAAAAATATTATTTTTATATATGTGCTTAAAAGGTATATAGTAATTATTTGGATGACCAAAAAATAATATCAATCAAAATGTTTACGAACCGTTTAAATAATAATTTATTGAGGGGGTTAATTCAAGAGCAAAAGTGTGAATTTCATAAATATATGATTGAAAATATGTTTGAATAAAAATAAATTTTAAAAATTGAAGACCAAACATGTTAACAAATGAATATATTTATTTTTCAAGAAATGAGTTTTTATTATCATTTCATTTTTATCATGAAATAATTTTAATCTTAATATGTTAGATTATGCTTCAAAATTACATAATCTATCAAATATAATTTTTAAAATTAATTTTTATAAAGTAATATGTTTTTTTGATTTTTTTTTTTATATTTTTTGGAAGGTGAAATATAATAGTACTAAAAATTAAAAAATAATTAATTTTTTATTAATTTTATAAATTATGGAGGCACATATTTGAGCCTCCATAATTATGGAGGCATCATGCTGATGCTTTATATACACGGATGCTCATGCTTGAGCCTCCATAACAATTATGGAGGCTCGAGTATGAGTTTCCATTATTACTTTACTAAAAAAAAAATCATAAAAACATATTACTTTATAAAAATTAATTCTAAAAATTATAATTGATAGATTATGTAATTTTGAAATACAATCTAACACATTAAGATTAGAATCATTTCATGATAAAAATGAAATGATAATAAAAACTCATTTCTCGAAAAATAAATATATTCATTTGTTAATAAATAAAAACATTATTTTTATATATGTACGTACAAGGTATATAGTAACCATTTGGATGACTAAAAAATAATATCAATCAAAATATTTACGAATCGTTTAAATAATAATTAATTGAGGGGGTTAATTCAAGAGTAAAAGTTTGAATTCCATAAATATATGTAAAAAAAATTCGCTTAAAGTTATTTAAAAGTAAAAAAAAAAAAAAAAAACCTTATAATTGTAAAAATTAGTAACTT
>NC_036248.1:3594478-3595503 GCF_002742605.1 Olea europaea var. sylvestris
TTTTTTCAAACATATTTTCAATCATATATTTATGGAATTCACACTTTCGCTCTTGAATTAGTGTGGAGAAATAGAGAGGCATGATTGTAGCGTGTGAAAATGGAGAAAGAGTAAAGAGGACTCTATGACATAATCATCCACGCCGCGTAAATTGAGGAAAAGCAACAAAGTCACTGTATCAAACGTCGTTGCTTTCTCAATTAAAAAAAAAAGTTACAGTGAGACAAAATGGAAGAATCTACTGTTCTTTCTACAGTAGTGAAACATTGCCCTTTTATACAGTAGTTTTTTTATTTTTTGGAAGGTGAAATATAATAGTACTAAAAAATAAAAAATAATTAATTTTTTATTAATTTTATAAATTATGGAGGCTCAAGACATGAGCCTCCGTTACACGGAGGCTCCATAAACGGAGGCTCATGCTTGAGCCTCCATAACAATTATGGAGGCTCGAGTATGAGTTTTCATTATTACTTAACTAAAAAAAAAATCGTAAAAATATATTACTTTATAAAAGTTAATTTTTAAAATTATATTTGATAGATTATGTAATTTTGAAGTACAATCTAACGTATTAAGATTAGAATCATTTCATGATAAAAATGAAACGATAATAAAAACTCATTTTTCAAAAAATAAATATATTCATTTGTTAATAAATAAAAATATTATTTTTATATATGTACGTAAAAGGTATATAGTAACCATTTGAATGACTAAAAAATAATATCAATCAAAATATTTACGAATCGTTTAAACAATAATTAATTGAGGGGGTTAATTCAAAAGCAAAAGTTTGAATTCCATAAATATATATAAAAAAAATTCGCTTAAAGTTATTTAAAAGTAAAAAAAAAAAAAAACTTATAATTGTAAAAATTACTTGTTACTTAACAATATATTAACTTAAAAATTTGGAGTAAATATTTAAATATATTTAATTTTTAAAATTAAATATTAACTTATACGTTAAATAGATGATCTATAAATAAAATATATTAACATGGAGGCCTCCATGTTAATTC
>NC_036248.1:3600654-3607037 GCF_002742605.1 Olea europaea var. sylvestris
ACAATCTAACATATTAAGATTAGAATCATTTCACGATAAAAATGAAATGGTAATAAAAAATTATTTTTCGAAAAATAAATATATTCATTTGTTAACATGTTTGGTTTTCATTTTTTAAAATTTATTTTTCTTCAAACATATTTTCAATCACATATTTATGGAATTCACACTTTCGCTCTTGAATTAGTGTGGAGAAATAGAGAGGCATGATTGTAGCATGTAAAAATGGAGAAAGAGTAAAGAGAGCTCTATGACATAATCTTCCACGCCGCGTAAATTGAGGAAAAGCAACAAAATCACTGTATCAAACACGTAAAATAAACGACGTCGTTGCTTTCTCTCAATAAAAAAAAAGCTACAGTGAGACAAAATGAAAAAATCTACTATTCTTTCTACAGTAGTAAAACATTGCCCTTTTTATATAGTAATTTTATTTTTATTTTTTGAAAGGAGAAATATAATAGTACTAAAAAATAATTAATTTTTTATTAATTATGGAGGCTCAAATATGAGCCTCCATAATTGTGGAGGCTCAAATAGGCTCAAGACATGAGCCTCCGTGTAATGCTTGGGCCTCCTTAACAATTATGGAGGCTCGAGTATAAGTTTTCATTATTACTTTACTAAAAAAAATAATAATAAAAATATATTACTTTATAAAAATTAATTTTAAAAATTATATTTGATAGATTATGTAATTTTGAAGCACAATCTAACATATTAAGATTAGAATCATTTCACGATAAAAATGACATACTATCTCTTTCACCATTTTCTCAAACTATCAACCATGTATCTTTAGAAAGTTTATTTTTGAGTATATAAGTAAGTTTAAATAAAAACATTATTTTTATATATGTACGTAAAAGGTATATAGTAACCATTTGGATGACTAAAAAATAATATCAATCAAAATATTTATGAATCGTTTAAATAATAATTAATTGAGGGGTTAATTCAAGAGCAAAAGTTTGAATTCCATAAATATAAGTAAAAAAAATCCGCTTAAAGTTATTTAAAAGTAAAAAAAAAACTTATAATTGTAAAAATTACTTGTAAATTAACAATATATTAATTTAAAATTTTGGAGTAAATATTTAAATATATTTAATTTTTAAAATTAAATATTAACTTATATATTAAATAGATGATCTATAAATAAAATATATTAACATGAAGGCCTTCATGTTAATTCTGGAGGCCAACATGTTGGCCTCTGTAATTTTGGAGGTCAATAAATAATAATATTATTAATTAATATTATATTATTATAATTATTATAATATTATATAATTTTGTATTTTTCGAAAAATAAATATATTCATTTGTTAACATGTTTGGTCTTCATTTTTTAAAATTTATTTTTTTTCAAACATATTTTCAATCATATATTTATGGAATTCACACTTTCGCTCTTGAATTAGTGTGGAGAAATAAAGAGGCATGATTGTAGCGTGTAAAAATGGAGAAAGAGTAAAGATGGCTCCATGAAATAATCCTCCATGTCGCGTAAATTGAGGAAAAGCAACAATGTCACTTTATCAAACACGTAAGATAAACGACGTTGTTGCTTTCTCTCAATAAAAAAAAGCTACAGTGAGACAAAATGGAAGAATCTACTATTCTTTCTACAGTAGTGAAACATTGCCCTTTTTATTTAGTAGTGATATGCAATTAAATACAAAGGGGAAATTAGAGAGAGAAGTCCTTTTGTGAGTCAATTATTGTGGCTGCCAAAATTTTCTTTTGATACTCATATACACACACGTGCATATTGAAAAGGGGAAAGCAGTCAATTTTATATTTTTACATTCTTTGATTGATTGGCACAAACAGGAAGAGAAGAAAATTGAGGCAGGCAATTATATATTTTTTACACACCTTCTGCCAAAGGAAATTCATACAGACGGAGACTACTTTATTAAATAGAGGGATGCACGAAAATTGATGCAGCAGCTTGGAATTCTTTGCTGAAATTTAATAGTTACATACACGAAGTTTGAGGCAGGTTTTGGAAGAATTAAATTAAAAACAGCAGCTTTGTGGAAAGGAAACGACAGACAGCATAGTTCGAAATTTTTTACGTTCCATCAATTTTCGGTGATATCTTCCATAATTCTTTGTTTTTTCTCTATTAATATGAGTAGCTAAATTTAATTTTAGGGCGAATAATTTAATTGATTTGGGATCATTTATTTCTTTTATTTGATAATCTTGTTATTTAATATTTTATGTGTGAATTTTAATTATGTTTTTAATACTTAGAATTTTCTGGCCAATTATTCAATGATTTCGTGAACAATAATTATGTAGAGATGTGGATTCTTGTTTAGAACACATATTAAAATTCGATAAATTAATATAACGTATAGATATACCTATATTAATTTCTGCGGTCATATAGGAATTCTTAGAACTGTTATTTCGTTTAATTAAATTTAATTTGTATAGAGATATGGAATTTAACTAATTAAATAGGCTCAAAAAAAACTCAAGAGGGGTAAGTTGAATATAATAAAATAATTCGATCGAACACTACTTGAATTTTATGAATCTTGATATTAGAAGTAAAGGTGACCAATAGGTGAAGTTGTTCCGCCCTAATCTCCAATTATTATTTGAATTCTCACTCATTTTCTGTTGCATTCACGAATTTTTTAGTAGTTAGATTTAAAAATCACATTTAATTATTTTATTTATTTTCGTCAAATAGAAATTAGGAATAATAAATTGAGTACTAAGATATAGTTCTCGTGGGAACGATAATCCGGACTCAAAAGATCTACTTTACTACTTGTTACGATTCGTCCACTTGCGGGATAAAACGACAATCATATAATGTGACAATCATCCAGTTGTTGATGTGCAATTGTGATATTTGAATTAAATGTTGAATCCAACACCACATATAATTATAGACACCATTATGTAAACAATTATATACATGTAGCACTTCCCTACCAGAATAGCAATTATTGATTTCATTTTTCTTGTGGATAGACAAACCTGTGGATGAAATGAAATCCACATGCGGAGTAATTGGTGCAGTTCAATCTAAAAAGTCTTGCATTAGACGAAAATATCTAGCCTTATCTTTCAGTTCCCAACAGTAAGCAAAGGAAAAAATCAATGGAGTTGCTGACAATTTTTCTTGTAGTATTATCTTTTCCAGTCTGGCATGTCTTGAGATCAAATCTAAGGCGCTGGAGAACCGGCAGGTTACCTCCAGGGCCTTACCCCTTTCCGATTATCGGTAACATTCTTCAACTTGGCGAAAACCCCCATCAATCAGTAACCAAACTTTCCAAAATTTATGGTCCTCTTATGTATCTAAAGCTGGGGAGCAGAGATTCAATCGTCATCTCATCCCCGGATATTGCCAAGCAAGTACTACAAGAACATGACCAAGTCTTCTCTTCTCGAACAATTCCAGCAGCAGCTGCAGCGTATGATCATTTCAAGAAGTCTATGGCCTGGTTGCCTGTGTCTAGCCAATGGCGAAAGCTTCGTAAACTTTGTAAAGAGCAAATGTTTTCGTTGCATAGACTTGATGCAAGCAAGGGTCTTCGTCAAGAAAAAATGAAGAAATTGTGTAACTATGTGCATGATTGTTGCATCAGCGATCAGGTGGTTGATATTAGTGATGCTGCGTTTATCACATCACTTAATCTCATCTCAGCCACTCTTTTCTCAACTGATTTCGCTCAATTTAATTCCGATTCTTCTCAAGAAATGAAAGAAATTGTAAGGGTTTTATTGGCAAATGGAGGTCTTCCTAATCTTGCGGACTTCTTCCCTGTTCTTGAATTCATTGATCCACAAGGTATTAGGCGCAAAACAAAGAGTTACATGAGCAGAGTATTTGTAATATTAGATGATTTGATCAATCAACGGTTGAAGTCAAGAAGCGAGTCACTTGATCATCCAGTGAGAAACGATTTACTAGAAGCCATCCTGAATCACAGCCAAGCAAGCGAATCCGAATTAACCTTGGATGTTCTAAAACACCTACTTCTGGTGAGTAAAATAAGTTCAGGGTACTCATATTTCCTGACTGCATAAATTTCTAAACAGAACCACTTTACTTCCTCTTAATGAAATCACTTAATTTCTACAAATTCTTCAGTTTACAAAATGGCAAAAAGATACAGAAAAGGATATATGTTTAGAAGTGAATGTTTCGGTGAACTTATATTTGAATGGTTAGCCAATATAGATCACTAATTTCTTGCATATACTAGGATTTATTCATTGCAGGAACAGACACTACTTCGAGCACTGTGGAATGGATAATGACTGAATTAATACGCAATCCTGAGAAAATGTCGAAAGCTAGAAACGAGCTTTGGACTGTCATTGGACGAAACAAACAAGTTGAAGAATCGGACATCTCAAGACTTCCATATCTGCAATCAGTGATCAAAGAAACCTTTAGGTATCATCCTCCTGCCCCCTTTTTAGTACCTCACAAGGCAGAAGTTGATACAGAAATCAATGGGTATACAATCCCTAAAGATGCACAAATACTTGTTAACGTATGGGCAACTGGTAGAGATTCAAGTCTTTGGTTAAATCCAGACTCATTTGAGCCTGAACGGTTTTTAAACCGTGAAGTAGACTTCAAAGGCCAAGATTTCGAGCTCATTCCATTTGGTTCAGGAAGGAGGATGTGCCCAGGATTGCCTTTGGCTGACAGAATGGTGCATCTCATGGTGGCAGCTTTGATTCACAACTTCGACTGGAAACTGGAAAAAGGAATGAAACCCGAAGAAGTCGACGTAAGTGAGAAATTTGGGCTTTCACTACAGAAGGCAGTGCCTCTCACGGCTTTCCCCATCAAAATGTCATAGTGTCTGTATTTCGTAGCTAAATGTGTAGTACCTTCAACGACAAAGCCTTGCGTTGTCATTGAATATGTTCTAAAATGGCTATCTACCTTTCTGAATTTTGTACAATTTGATATGAACTTCACAAATTTTAACCGTTCTATTTTTTCGAATTCTACACTTGAGCATAGAAAAATGAACAATTGATGAGATTCAAATTGAAATTTATATATAAATCTAACAGATAACCATGCGATAATTAACAGCACCAGACTCAATTCAGAAGTTGTCACAATAAGGTACGTGGGAAAAGTGGGTTTTATTAAATTCCATAGTGGACTGTCGAAATTCAATTTTTAACAAGCATTCCAACTGTTCTCTCAAATGCAGATACAGTAGCACAATCAAGGGCGGACCCAAGGGGGTCCCCTAGTGTCACTTGACCCTCTACTTTTTTCAATTTTTTTTTTTTTTTTAATTTTTGTCTTCGTTTTCAGGCTCAATATGGAATATCAAGCGAAATTGAAATATTATATTCTTAATATCATTTTAAAGTACTCACAACCTAATATTTCACCTTGTTAATGTTGTGCGAAATGGTCAATCGTAACAAATGTTACGACACGTCAAAATAGGCTATTCTAAACTAGTATTTCGAAAATTTAGATAACAAGCTAACTTTAAAATTTTTTCGACAATTATACGTTAGCCATATCCATAAATCTTCTATATTTTCTCGAAACTCATTTTGAGAACTATATTATAAAAATATCAAATTATCTAAATGATTATTGAAAATAGTTATACGTACGTCAAATATGTATGCTAAAAAGAGACGTATAACTCCTCTTTTTTGAAAAAAAAAAATCAATTATTTTATTAATGTTTATTATTTTTGAGCGACAAATTTTTCAATATAATTTACATAATTTTATTAGGAAAATTTAAATGTGGTATGACGTCAAAAATTTTTTTTTTTTGGAAATAAAAATTTTTAATAAAATTTTTATTATTTCCAAAGGGTTTTAAATTGTTTTACTACTTTTTCATCTTGATTATTTTTACATATGAAAAAAAATTATATATAAAAAAAATTCAATCATTTTTTGGATTTTTTTAATATTGTTACATTTTCCTCTAGATTAATTAATTTTTTTTCAAATGATGTCAAAAATTTTATTAGGAAATTTATTACATTATTTAAAAAAATTAATTGATTGAGGGGAAAAAGTAACAATAAAAAAAATCCTAAAAATGATCGAACTTTTTTTTATATGTAAAAATAATAAAGATGAAAAAATAGTATTACAGTTTATAACCCATATAAAGTAATAAAAAAAAATTTGTCACTTTTTTTAAAAATTTGATTGTGACTCCTAATATGAAATGTCTAAGTCCGCCCTGAACACAATGGTTTGCTTAGGATCAATTAGTGATATGCTGAGGTCTATGAAATGGACTACGGAAATGGAAACCGGTAAAACTGCAAATTATCTTGAATTAATAATAATAAAAAGCACAAATTGAACGACTTTTAACAGTATAAGGTGCAACATT
>NC_036248.1:3607429-3648465 GCF_002742605.1 Olea europaea var. sylvestris
AAAATAGTGCGATCCAATGGCTAAGACAAATCAGACCAAGTGGTGCACCAGTTCTTGAAATATCACACACCTATTCCATGAGACACTTTAATCTCTATAAATAGAGACCCCCAAATTCGTTTTTGATATACCAAATCAATTACGAATTCAATTAATTTCTAAATTCTTCTCTCTCCATATTCTGCTCTAAAAAAATTCTCTTATATTTCCGTGGTTATTCCGTTCGAGTACGATCATTCATTGGTTCGACCGACAAGGTTGGTATTGTGCAGTATCGACTTTGGAAGGAGCGTTGTATCTTGGGAGACAGACGTTCATAATCCCGTTTGCACTTCATTGGGGGGCGAAATCTGTCTTAAGGAGATTTGCTTATTTTATTGGCATACCTCGCTTCATTTACTGTTTTCTATTTTCTGCTTATTTTATTTGTTCTTTTGATTGCGTTAGTCGAATTTCCGACAACATACACAACTTCCATGGCACTGTCGTCTTTACAGAAATTAGTAGTTCCAGTGACGGCATAATTATCTCTCTTTCAACTTTCAAGCATCTGACTGTGGAGACCAGTCATTTCAAGGAAGAAATAATTCAACAATGGTTATTCTGCTTAAGGCGTCATTTTTTTTACCCACTATCATTTGTAAAATCAAAATTATACTCCTCCAAATCAAACTGCATGGTGTGATTTCAACTCCAAATAATTTTCTCCGAAAGTGGCCTCGATTTTCAAATCCACTGTTTCACCCTCGAAGCTGGCTGGGGCACGAATCACGATCAAACTCATATTAAAGCACTGCCGCAGTAAAGCATGTATCCTCCTTCTCAGCCATCCCAATTCAACCCGTCTTCCCGCTGGGAGTGGGTGTTTATTGGAAATTGAAGAGATTACCCGGCAAAATTATCATTAATTAACATTTTTTTGACTGCAAAAATAATAATTAAGTCCCTCTACCTTCTTTATTACGGGGTCAAAAAATAAAGTTATTATTATTATTATTGAACTTCATAATACTAGTAAAAACAATTCAATACATTACCATAAATATTGCACGTGAGAGTACTAAAATTTTTTCTTGATTTCTTCTGCTCAAAATTAACGATTTCTATAACATGATGAATGAAAATGTTAATTCTTTATAAGGTAATTATATTCACACTACAATTTTTATTTCTTGCACCACATTTTATTTTCATTTAAGGTTGAGAGTGAGGGACAAATTTTTAAAGATTGTACTTCAAAAATTAGATTTATGGCTTACTTATTCATAAATCAGGTGATAATTCAATTGTTAATATTAATAATAATATTATAAAATTAATTAATCCACCCAGATGTCGCCACCCCACTACACCCCACCTCAACTCCAATTCACTCTGGACCCATTTTCATTCTCTCCTTCCCTCTTTCTCTATCTTCTCCATTCTTTCTCTACTATCTGTTTTTTTGCCCCCTTTTTTTTTTTTTTTTTTTATCTTTATTCATTAGAGTGCTGGAGTAGTAGCTCCCTAAGCGCGACACACAGCAACCCCTCAAATCGTCGCCTCTCAGGCGACAATGGCGCTTAGATTGCGCACAATGATTCTTAGAACATCGGTAATCTGACCCACGACATTTAGTTCGTCGTTGTGCGTTGCGATGGGTTTGCCGCAAGCATCGCTGCAACGGTGAACCTCAAGTCATCGAAAGCGCCTATTCTGTGGTGTTATACGGTGGTTTGTGGTTATTTTTGTTGTGATTTTGCAACGATTTGTGGTGATTTTTGAGATCGTGGTGGTGGCGGCAATGACGATGATCATATGTTCATAGTGTATATCAAATGTTGTGTTGATATTTATTAGTGGTTTCAGTCGTGGTGATCACAAGTCACATATATTAAGTCACAAATCATTGTGTATAGATCATAGATAAAGTTCCACATATCACTGATCAAAGAGAATTTATCACAAATCATATTTGTATGTCACAGGTCACAAGTAGACCAAAATTAACTAGTCACATATCATATGACACATGTCTTTGTGCACTAATAACATGTCATGGATTCAAATTCACAGATCACATTTCATATGTTATTGGTGACGAGTAATAGTTCATAGGTCACAGCTCGTATGTTACCTTTAGATTAATTATGAAATAACCCTACTCTACAAAAAGAAAGAGGAAGAAAAAATAAATAACAATTTTAAGAACACAAATAATAATAATAATAATAATAATAATAATAATAATAATAATAATAATAATAATAATTATAAAGTCAAAATTGGATGGTCAGCCCGGTCAGCTGGCCCGCATGACACCACCCTTGTCCCAATTTTGTAAAACTTATTTTTATTTAAATTTATTTTCAATTATACATTTTATGATACCTTCAACTTTTATCAAATTTATAGTCATACATTTCATAAAAAACTACTTAAAATTGATTTTTAGCCAAATCAAACATGGACTAAATTAAAGAGTCAACAACAAATAAGGAATTATTAAATAATATTGAGATCATTATAGTTAAGATAACTTTTCTCTAATCTTTTATATAGTAAAGATATATTAAAGTTGACAATACGGTTGATTTTTTTGATAAGTAATCAAATATTTTATTAATCACTGATAATACACAGCGGTGTGTTATCAATTAATACAAGAAAGAAACAATTTAAAATTAGGTAACCTGTCTATACGAGTAAAAGCCATATCATTAAACCAAGTATATAATATCATATAAAATAATTCTTTAATCTGCTCAGTTGTTCGTGTATGATCATCAAAACAACTATTGTCTCTCTTCCTCCTCACACGCTAAACAATGCATCCTGAAATAAGATCATAGACAAGTGTGCTATCCTAGACAATACGATTGAATTTTAAGAATAAATGTTGATATTTTATTCAATAATCTCTCGAATAATGTTAAATCTATTCTCAAATATGACACAACTATATTTTTATGACAGATAGCGATCATACAAGAGTGCATGAATTTTTATGAACACTGTAAGATTCACATAGAGCATAGCAGTTATTTCTATCCCTTATCAGACCATATGACGATCTACACTATGTTGTGCCTATTTTCCTGTGAATTATTCAAAATCCAAAAACGTGTTTTCAATGTCAAATATGTAAAGCTAGAGATTAAAAATTCATATTACACGGTTCATCGTTCTCCTAACACAAAGAAATTTAGCCTAATGGTCATTTGATTTCCCACAAATGGAGGGGATCGTGAATAAGTAATAGAATGGTGAATTAAGTGTTGAACCCACAAGAACTATGTGATTGATTGAGTTATAGCTATTAATACCCTTAATCAAATAGCAATAAATAGTTATAACATCTTGAAGTCTAAATTATCAACTAACTTGAAAGTAAAGCAAAAGTTTATCAAATATGTGAAAGTATTGCTAAGATGTAGCATCTCTCTTGCTAATCCAATTTTTTAGTTCAACAATTTAAATTGACAATTTAAAATCATGCTTGTTGATCAATGTTCCTATTTTATTTAATAGTTTATCTCGTTAGCAATTAAATCTAATCCTACACGTGACCTTCCTATATCTCTATGAAAGGTACGAACGTGCAAGAAAGCATTAAATGAGCTAGAACATTCATAAAATCATGTGAAGCATACGAGTATATCTCTATTATCTATCGAACCTCGCAATATTTATCACTATGAGCTATTGGTTCTATATCTCTCTCAATGATAATAAAACCCACAAACAATTCAACTATTGACCAATTAATTGAAAAGCAAACTAATCAATGATAAACATCTAAACACTCAAGCAAATTAACGTCAATTCAATTATTTAAATCAAAAAAATTATAACAAGAGTTCATCCCATCCCAACAATGTAAAAATCTAGCAAAGCATATTGTCGAAATTAAATAAAGAAACGATAAAAAACATCAACAAAAATTGGTAGAACGTGATTAATTCCTCCCATTTTTAATTCCAGTCGCCAATTCCCTCCTCTGCCTTTTCTTGTGTATATTATTAGGGAAATGATATTTGTATCCGGGCGTTTACATGCCCCTCACATGGGGGACTACGCTGGACCCGTCCCCCATTTGAGGGGCGTGTAAATGCATGGGTACATGTAGCTCAACCCTTTTATGTAATTTCAGCAACAAGTATCATTTATAAATTGGTTCGGCAACATTTATGCGCAGGACTCGTCCCTCATGTGACGGGCTTGTAAACGTCCGAGTACATGTAGTTCAACCCTTTTATGTAATTTCAGCAGCAAGTAGCCATGTATAAATTCCTCTAGCAGCCGCAATGCTTGACTCGAAAGTGACTCTAATTCTTTCTCTGTTTCTGTGTTTGTATATATACTAGTTTCGCACTCGTACAATGCACATGCCATGTCATTTTTTGAGTAATATTACCGTGTCAAAATATCTATTCATTTCTCTCAGTAAATCTACAAATTTGATTAATTGTTTAAAATGATAAATGGAAATGTAATCTTCATATATGACACACACTCTATATCATCATATACTATTATTAATCAATAATATACACGAGTGTACTTGAGAGTTCAAGTTGAAGCCAAAAAAGTTCATAGTTGTCCAAAATAATCGATACACATAAATGGAAATGTAATCTTCATATATGACACACACTCTATATCATCATATACTATTATTAATCGATAATATACACGAGTGTACTTGAGAGTTCAAGTTGAAGCCAAAAAAGTTCATAGTTGTCCAAAATAATCGATACACATAAATGGAAATGTAATCTTCATATATGACACACACTCTATATCATCATATACTATTATTAATCGATAATATACACGAGTGTACTTGAGAGTTCAAGTTGAAGCCAAAAAAGTTCATAGTTGTCCAAAATAATCGATACACATAAATGGAAATGTAATCTTCATATATGACACACACTCTATATCATCATATACTATTATTAATCGATAATATACACGAGTGTACTTGAGAGTTCAAGTTGAAGCCAAAAAAGTTCATAGTTGTCCAAAATAATCGATACACATAAGATATATGAAAAAAGAGCTACCGAAACTTATATATAATATTTTTTGACACATTTTTTATGTGCGTTCAACTATTTTCGATATTTATTTAAATCATTCAATATATCTATGATATAGTTCTCGAAATGAGGTTCGATAGAATATTGAAAATTTATGCATTTGACTACCGTACAATCGTCAATAAATTATTAAAGTTAGCTTATTATCGAAATTCTTAATTTTTTAAATGATGTCTCTTTTGACATTAAAAATAAATTTAAAAAATTATTAGGAAATTTTTTAAATGACGTCAAAATTTTTATTATATTATTTGAAAAATTAATTGATCGAGGGGACAAAGTAACAATAAAAAAAATTCCTAAAAATTATCGAATTTATTTTATATATAAAATTTTTTCAGATGTTAAAATAATTAAGATGAAAAATTAGTTGGCCTCAATTTTGTATTTTTATAATTGAAATATATTTTCTGAAGATAGGATAAATGCTCCCTTGATGCATGGATTAAAAACCAAATTTGGAGCTCATAATTTATTTATCAAACATTATTTTAGTTTGATGGTTATTTTATATATAAAGGACATATTTAATGATAATTATATTCAATATAATTAAATCGTATAATTAATCGAATCTTTTTTTATTGTTCAATAGTCAATCAATTTAATGAAAAAAATTTTATTTACGTGTAATATTATTTTATCGAAAATTCTGCTATTGAAAATAAAAGAAAGAAAAAAAAGATTTAATGGAGCCAAACACAAGCCGAGTCATAGTATAATATTTTGTCACTTAAATGTGGTTGAGATTTTTATTTAATCACCCAATTTTGATATATTTGATTTAATCCTCCAAAATTTATATACATCTAAAATATTCAATATCGTCAAATAAATTATTCGACATCTTTTTGACCGAGTATTAAATTTTTTCGACATTGTGTTAAGTTTTACTTTAATTTATCGCAACTGTTTTTAAGAAGTAAAAAATATACATGATTCAACATACTCCGTATCACGTTATAAGGGCAAAATAGATTTGAATAAAAAAAATATATCAATCACTAAAAAAAAAAAGAAAAAAAATTATGAAAATGCTTCGTGATTAATTTGTTCCTGACACCCGGGAGCAATTTTCTCCGTGCATAATGGAGCAAATGCTCCGTGACGCAATTTTTTTTTTTAAATGATGCTAAGTGTCAATTTTATTTTATTTTATTTTTTTTCATTGGGTGGTTGATATCTTTTTTGTGAATTTTTTTTATTGCATTGGGTGATTTATTTAGTTTTTTTTTATAAAAATATACCATAAATCTTCATAAATCTTTTATATTCTCTCGAAGTTCATTTCGAGAACTATATCATAAACACGTCGAATGATCTAAATGAATATCGAAAATAGTTAAACGTATATCAAACTTGTGTGTTAAAAAATGAGTTTTAACTCATTATTTTTTCTTTAAAAAATCAATTATTTTATTAATGTTTCGCGATAATTTTCTCAATATAATTTACATCATTTTCTTAAAAAAAAATTATGTGTATGACGTCAATATTTTTTTTTAGACATAAAAATTCAAATCAGACAAAACGGGGAATCAAATCCTTTAGGTAGCACACTATTTTTGACTTTTTGTTATTTTCTCTACATACAAAAAGGCCATTAGACCCTTAGTGTGAGAGTTACTATGTGAGGGAGTTGAGAGTAAAATGGGAAACACCTAAATACGTTCTGAATGAATAATAACCGGCTAATTCGCTATTTTAAGATAGTAGTGAGAGTAGTGATTGATCAAAAGAGTAGAGATTTTGTTAATTATTTGAGGACAAAAAGGGAAATGAAAATACTTCAAAAATGAATAGTAAATGGCATATTGAAAAAGAGTAGAGATTTTGTTAATTGTTTGAGGACAAAATGGGAAATGAAAATATTTCAAAAATGAATAGTAAATGGCATATTCTGTCTTTTACGATAGTAGTGACAGTGATAATATAGCCTCAAATCTTGACTCCTCCAAGCTGGTTATTTTTTCTTAGCGTGCATGCATGTGTGTGTGTGTATATATTTCAATAGCAGCTGCCCAATCTTGTTCTCCTTGAATTCCAAGACGGTAGCCCATTTTTTCTTCCAAAACAGAAAGTGTTGGCTGCCCTTTTTTATTCTCCAACAACTGCCTTTGATTTTTTTCCCAGAAGCTGCCGTTTTCTCCCAAAAATCAGCTACCTTTTTTTGTGGTTTTTTTTCTCTCCAGCCAAAAGCCGACTTTGTTTCTTCCCGAGAATTCCAATTTTATGTGAATTTCAGCCCAAGAAAATTAATGCTGGGCCCAATTGGGTTTGTTTTCAACAGGAGTCCAAGTTGAGGCCCAATTAAAGTATTATTTTCTTCGAAGTTTCATCTTTTCCAAGTAATGAAAGTTAGTCCTTGTACTTTGAATTTGCCATTTTTCGTTATTGTTTGCTTATTTCCCTCAATTCCTTTTCATTTATAGAATTTACCTATAAAACAAAAAATACAATAATTAAGGAACTAATTTGTCAAAAAAACTATCAAATATTGTTATTTTAGGATTCCGAATAAGCGTATAGAATACACTTATCACCTAACATATTATGAAGATGAAAACAAGAATCATATATAGTAGACATCACCCAAATAATGAATTTTGATTGGATTTTGATGTCGTGGAATCTCTCTTGATGTTTCTTGCCGTCTTTTATGCTCTCTAATGCATAGTAAACTACTTCTCAACTATCATAAGTTTTTAAAAGATGTCTCGAATATTGTTTTCATAAGAGATGAAGTCGTGCAAAAAAACCAGAAATTTTCCTCCAAAAATGTACTATGCTATGACATAATTCAATCGCATGGTATAGCATAGTTCAACAAACTTCAGCCTTGAAAATTCGTGTTGCCCACCATGCGACCGCATGTATAAATGTATTATGCTATAGTATGGTTACTATAGTATACGCAAAGATCTAATTTTTACATTTTAGTCCCTGAACTTCATTTTTTTCATTTCTTGATCTCTTTTCTCACCTCTTCTTTTTCCAATACTTCATTGCTTTGCTCAATTGGTCTTCAACTCTTTCACATATTCATTTCTTCTTTCGAAACATCTTTTGACTATTTGAACTTTGGTCCCTAAACTTTGATTTTCTTCCATTTTAGTTCTTTTCATTTGGTTCTTCTAAATTCTACCATATTCATCATTTATATAATATTTTAAGCCCTATTTCAATATATTTACTCACAATTATTCATAACTTAAATAAGTGTATAAAATGCACTTATCATGTTATAAAAGTAACCACCTTAATTAAGGTCTAGTATTATCGTACCAAGTGCTAGAGTGGAGTCTAGTATTAACTAGTAGTCGTTTATTTGCACAAAGTTTAATATATTGATTGAATAATGTTATATACTTCTTCATCGGGCAATTATAAAGTTATTGTAGCTTTTAATTATCTTAATAAATATTATCTGTTAACCAGCACAGTGACTTTGACTTTAAATATAACTATCTAATTTTGTACCATAGTTCAAAAGTTCTTTAATTTTCCCCGATAAATCCGCCAGGTTATAAGAGCCATGTCAAAATCAAAAATCAAAAATCAATTGCATCAGACGAAATTTTTGGCTTAAGTATGTCTTCCAGGAGACTAAACGGCAATGATTTTGACAAATACTAAAAACATGGAACATAATTTGCAGCTATAAAATTCATAGGAGTCTCATACGAAGAGGAGCAAAGAAAAAATCAATGGATTTTCTAACATCTTTCCTTGTAGTATTATCTTTTGTAGTGTGGCATTTCTTGAGATCAAATCTAAGGCTCCGGAGATCAGGCAAGTTACCCCCGGGGCCTTACCCTTTTCCGATAATCAGTAACATTCTACAACTTGGCAAAAATCCCCACCAATCGCTAACCAAACTCTCCAAAATTTATGGTCCTCTCATGTATCTAAAGCTGGGGAGCAGAAATACAATCGTCGTCTCGTCACCAGATATTGCCAAACAAGTACTACAAAAACATGACCAAGTCCTTTCTTCTCGAACAAGTCCAGCCGCAGCAGCAGCATATGATCATTTCAAGAAGTCTCTGGTCTGGTTGCCTGTGGGTAGCCAGTGGCGAAATCTTCGTAAAATTTGTAAAGAGCAAATGTTTTCGTCACATAGGCTTGATGCAAGTCAGGGTCTTCGGCAAGAAAAATTGAAGAAACTGTGCAACTATGTGCATGACTGCTGAATTAGTGATCAAGTAGTTGATATTGGTGGTGCCGCGTTTATCACTTCGCTTAATCTCATGTCAGCCACTCTTTTCTCAGTTGATTTTGCTCAGTTTAATTCCAGTTCTTCTCAAGAAACGAAAGAACTTGTACGGGGTTTGATGGAAGTTGGAGCGGTTCCTAATCTTGCAGACTTCTTCCCAGTTCTCAAATTCATTGATCCACAAGGTATTCTCATTAGTGATCAAGTAGTTGATATTGGTGGTGCCGCGTTTATCACTTCGCTTAATCTCATGTCAGCCACTCTTTTCTCAGTTGATTTTGCTCAGTTTAATTCCAGTTCTTCTCAAGAAACGAAAGAACTTGCACGGGGTTTGATGGAAGTTGGAGCGGTTCCTAATCTTGCAGACTTCTTCCCAGTTCTCAAATTCATTGATCCACAAGGTATTCTGCGCGAATGCAAGAGTTACATTAGCAAAGTATTTGTAATATTTGATGATTTGATCAATCAACGGCTGAAGTTGAGAAACGAGTCACCAGATCATCCGGCGAGAAACGATTTACTTGAAGCCATCCTGAATTACAGCCAAACAAACGATTCCGAATTAACCTTTGATGTTCTGAAACATTTACTTTTGGTGAGTAAAAAGAACTTATAGTCAACCTCTTCTGTTTTTCAAAATGGTAAAGGTCTACGGAAAAGAATAGTGAACTCTTATTGAATGGTTAGCCATTATTGATCACTAATTTCTTGCAAATACTAGGATTTATTCATTGGAGGAACAGACACTACTGCGAGCACTGTGGAATGGATAATGACTGAATTAATACGCAATCCTGAGAAAATGTCTAAAGCTAGAAATGAGCTTTGGACCATCGTTGGACGAAACAAAGAAGTAGAAGAATCGGACATCCCAAGACTCCCATATTTGCAATCAGTGGTCAAAGAAACCTTTAGGTATCATCCTCCTGCCCCCTTTTTAGTACCCCGCAAGGCAGAAGTTGATACAGAAATCAATGGCTATACAATCCCTAAAGATGCACAAATACTTGTTAACGTATGGGCAACTGGTAGAGATTCAAGCCTTTGGTTAAATCCGGACTTATTTGAGCCTGAACGATTCTTGGACCGTGAAATAGACTTCAGAGGCCAAGATTTCGAGCTCATTCCGTTTGGCTCTGGAAGGAGGATTTGTCCAGGATTACCTTTGGCTCACAGAATGGTGCATCTCATGGTAGCAACTTTGATTCATAGCTTCGACTGGAAACTCGAAAACGGAATGAAACCCGAAGAAGTTGACATAAGGGAGAAGTTTGGGCTTTCAATACAGAAGGCAGTGCCTCTCACGGCTTTCCCCATCAAAATGTCATAGTGTCTGTATTTCGTAGCTAAATGTGTAGTACCTTCAACGACAAAGCCTTGCGTTGTCATTGAATATGTTCTAAAATGGCTATCTACCTTTCTGAATTTTGTACAATTTGATATGAACTTCACAAATTTTAACCGTTCTATTTTTTCGAATTCTACACTTGAGCATAGAAAAATGAACAATTGATGAGATTCAAATTGAAATTTATATATAAATCTAACAGATAACCATGAGATAATTAACAGCACCAGACTCAATTCAGAAGTTGTCACAATAAGGTACGTGGGAAAAGTGGGTTTTATTAAATTCCATAGTGGACTGTCGAAATTCAATTTTTAACAAGCATTCCAACTGTTCTCTCAAATGCAGATACAGTAGCACAATCAAGGGCGGACCCAAGGGGGTCCCCTAGTGTCACTTGACCCTCTACTTTTTTCAATTTTTTTTTTTTTTTTAATTTTTGTCTTCGTTTTCAGGCTCAATATGGAATATCAAGCGAAATTGAAATATTATATTCTTAATATCATTTTAAAGTACTCACAACCTAATATTTCACCTTGTTAATGTTGTGCGAAATGGTCAATCGTAACAAATGTTACGACACGTCAAAATAGGCTATTCTAAACTAGTATTTCGAAAATTTAGATAACAAGCTAACTTTAAAATTTTTTCGACAATTATACGTTAGCCATATCCATAAATCTTCTATATTTTCTCGAAACTCATTTTGAGAACTATATTATAAAAATATCAAATTATCTAAATGATTATTGAAAATAGTTATACGTACGTCAAATATGTATGCTAAAAAGAGACGTATAACTCCTCTTTTTTGAAAAAAAAAAATCAATTATTTTATTAATGTTTATTATTTTTGAGCGACAAATTTTTCAATATAATTTACATAATTTTATTAGGAAAATTTAAATGTGGTATGACGTCAAAAATTTTTTTTTTTTTGGAAATAAAAATTTTTAATAAAATTTTTATTATTTCCAAAGGGTTTTAAATTGTTTTACTACTTTTTCATCTTGATTATTTTTACATATGAAAAAAAATTATATATAAAAAAAATTCAATCATTTTTTGGATTTTTTTAATATTGTTACATTTTCCTCTAGATTAATTAATTTTTTTTCAAATGATGTCAAAAATTTTATTAGGAAATTTATTACATTATTTAAAAAAATTAATTGATTGAGGGGAAAAAGTAACAATAAAAAAAATCCTAAAAATGATCGAACTTTTTTTTATATGTAAAAATAATAAAGATGAAAAAATACTATTACAGTTTATAACCCATATAAAGTAATAAAAAAAAATTTGTCACTTTTTTTAAAAATTTGATTGTGACTCCTAATATGAAATGTCTAAGTCCGCCCTGAACACAATGGTTTGCTTAGGATCAATTAGTGATATGCTGAGGTCTATGAAATGGACTACGGAAATGGAAACCGGTAAAACTGCAAATTATCTTGAATTAATAATAATAAAAAGCACAAATTGAACGACTTTTAACAGTATAAGGTGCAACATTGATATTGCTTTGCCTAATTGCATGATGCTAGTATTGCTCCCCCACAACCATATTAATGGTTGGGTTTAGGCTCTAACACCTTGCTCACCACTTTTAAAGAAATCATTTTTTTATTTTTTTCCAGCTAGATTCTCTCATATGTCCACTAATTCAGTAGTAGTTCGAAAGATTATCTTTGAAAAATCTCTAAATCTATGCCTATTTCCAACTCCTCAAAGGCTTGGGAATTGATTCACCGCCGTATGGCTAACCAACTGGGGGGCACATCCGAGTTGGTTGAACAATCACTTCGCTGGGACGCTGGAAGTAAGGGTGGAGAGTTCGATTCCTGGAATTAACACTGGGAGCCATATGGAAAGGAAGCCATTGGTATGAACAAACGCCCAGTGAAGAAAGCTCTCTTTGCGGAAGGAGTCCAAATGAATTGTGGGAACCTGGGAGCCAACAAGGGCACATCCTGCGATTTACCTCCCTGAGCAGCTGAGGGGCCGGAGGTTCAGGGACAAGGATCTAGTCGGACGCAAGCCCGAACACCTTGTAAAAAAAAAAAAAAAAAAAAAAAAACAAACAAAAAAAAAAAAAAAAAAAAAAAAAAAAAAAAAAAAAAAAAAAAAAAAAAAAAAAAAAAAAAAAAAAAAAAAAAAAAATAAAACCCACAAACAATGTCAATAGACAATGCACCTCAGAACATGAACTTATTAGCAATCTCTTGAATCCGTGTAAAGTTGGTATTACTTCATAAAAGTTGGGCCACTTAATATAGATGTAGGAACTAGATAGCAATTAACCTTTAACGTGGAAGTCAACTAGCACCCTATTGCATTTGATAATAATTGAAAGAGATTATCATAAAAAATTACAAAATTTAAGTAGCAGATATTTTCCATACTACAATTTTATAGTGACGAAAATTTCCGGTAATTGTTTTTCTAGGTTTATATTATAATATAACTAATTAACCGTTTGAACTTAACAGTCTATCCCAGAGCAGTGTAAAGGATTAAGGTTTGCTCTAGAGACTGCAGCTTGGATGGAACCTTTAATTCTTGCATTCATTTCTTAAGTAATTTTAAACATGAGCTCCTCTATATTTCTCCATTTTCTCCAAAAATGGTACTAGTCTAAGAAACCAAGATGTAAAATTTTCATTTTACCTGAATCAAGGAAGACAAAGTTGCACTGTTGCACAAGGAGTGACCTTGTAAAGCAGAGAGTGTTTGCAGCCATCCAGGAACAGAATTTTCACTTGACATAATCCAGGGGCAAAAATGCCTGTGCTGCTTGATTGGATTGAACTCCATTGCTTTGTCAAATGATGGCAGTTCTTGATATTCACCTAGAGGACATCACAAGAAATCTCACAAATCTTCATAATCAAAAGCAAGCAAGCTTGGTATAAAGATAACCAGAGATTAGATGTATGACTAGCTTATCTATACTTGAAAAGGTGAAGGATCCAACTAAACAGATCAAAGATAACACAGACTCTAACATCTTCATGAAATTCAGTTGCTTAATTGCTTCATTTACGGAAAAAGAGTTCAGCAATAAATGAGATCAACAAAACAGCATCAGTTTGTTTTCATTATGTTAAGCAAGACAGTAGAATTAGTTGAAAAAAATATGAAGTAATACGCTGGAAAAGAAAAGAATATCCAAGAAGGGAAGACAACAATAGAAGCCCATTAATGGAATCAAAGGTAAAATGAAACTCAATTCATACCCAGAATCAAGGTTGAAAATACATGTAAATAGAAATGAACTTACTTATGCCACAGGATGCACTTTTATGTTTTACAGGCAGCACGATTGGCACTAGTCCCCTGTCTTCAGCCAGAATTTCTAAATTAGTCTCACCAGCTTCACCATTTCTACTTGCAACATTATCCTCTGGGGTAGAGCAAGAAAATTCTCCTACATGAGGCCTATCATCACCAACTGCAGAATCACTGACGGTTCCATTATTGGGCAAGTTTTCATCTACAACAGCAACTTCTGCAACTGTTTGAGGTACTACTACTGAGTTTTCTGTGATCAAATCTGATTTACTTGTTAAAGAAGTTTCCTTGTCGATATTTTTGTCCACTGGCGACATATCTTGGTTTGCTCCTGGTTGCAACAAACTCTTATCAATTACACGATCTTCATGCACAGACTCAGCTGAAATTCTTGCCCTCAAACTCTGTCCAATGACAGGCAAAGATATCATTGCTCTATAATTCTGCTTCGTTGGTGGAGGGCCACCAGCAATTGTGAAACTAAAGTTTGACGATCTTTGATTTAGTGATGTGGAGACAGTTGTAACAGCATTTACTACACCCTCACTACTTTCAGCATTAATCTCACTGCCCAAAGAACTTCCAGGTTCACTGCTCTCCTCATGGGCAGAGTGATTTCTCCCAATAACTTCGGTAAATCCTACTAATTTTAAATATTCTACAGGGCGTGGGGCTGTAGAGAAAGCCCACAATCCAACACTAGCTCCGCACAGCTTGCAATCCAGAACAACAGAATTAGGATCAAGCTGCAAGTTACCAGAAGCCTCGCTGTCCTCATTTGCCTTCACATTACCATCAGGACACAAAGAATAAACACTAATTCTTTGATTTTGTCTGTTAAAAGCAGCAAAATTGGCATCTTTGATGGATTGATTTTGTCCGCCCTTGCAGTCAACTATATAAGGTAATACATGAGGTTCCCAGCCACATAAACTTATAAGCTTCTGTGCCTGCACGTTTTCCAAATATTACCACACTGCACTGAAAATGTTATAAAATGGATATTATATGGAGCCATCTTGTTCAAGAAGAAAAAATAAAGGCTCAATATAGAAACATATTTGAAAAGTGGTTATAAATGGTTTAAATTATAATGAGTTGTGGATAAGGTGGTAGTACTTGTAGGTCCTTCAAAATGTGTAGATAAAAGGTGGCTTGAGTGTTAATAAACAGTTTATAAAGATGAGCTAATCATAGGCTCAGTGTTACAACTTGAAAAGTTAAGTGCAAATTACTCAAAGAATTGGAAAATAAAAGCAGGATGTATATTATATCATACAGACAAGCCACGTTGGTTGAGCATTTCTTCTATTAGTGGATGACAGATACAGTCATATTTTATGGACTGAAAACAATACAGTGTCAAGAGTTGAGATTTTAAGTTAAGCAGTCATTTACTAAGAAAACTTTTGTTATCAGGTCAGAACTTTTAGAATTTGCTAGCATTGTACTGTCAAACCTGATAATATAAGATGCAAGAAACTGAGTCAGGTTTGTTTCCGAGGTGTTCTGTCCCAGAAGTCTCAGCAGATACATTACACTCATCAGACGAAAATTCTCTTAAGAATATCTCCAGTTGAGGGCTTCTCATATTATCAACTGCTACAGGCGAAATCACTGGAAGAGCTGAAAGCTGAAATAAAGAAGAACAGCGTTTCTTGTAATCCTCAATCAAAACAGCCCTTGGTGTAGGTGGAAACTGTGCAAGTTCTTCGCTGCATGAATTGTTAAGCCATGGGCAAAGTAGTTTATGCCCAGTTTCCAGCTTCAAGCTAAATACCATAGCTGCTTTTTCAACTAATAGCACACAATACAAAAATTAAATAAGATAACATTTAGTTGTTACAGTACATAGCATTACTTTGATAACATAACATATTTTTCTCCCATCAAAGAACATGGAGAAGATTAATTTTAAATTCACTCTTAAATAGCAACAAATTGGAAGGAAATCATGACTTGCCTTGTTGCTGAGCCCAAGCTGAAGGAGTGGAAAAAAGGAGACGTGCCCCACATGATTCACAGGCAATGGTGTCAATATCAACATTAATCCAACCCCTCCGAGCACAATTCACAGGACTCACCACCTAAAGATGGATTAATTTATTTTAAAGACAAAGGACTATGACGTCATTTTCAGGGGGAAAAGCAGGAAACCAAAAAACAGCAAGCAATAGTTCAATAATTAAGACTATGACTTTCCTGTAATGATCCAATTATCATTCAATTAAATTATTGTTTCCAGTCAGAAAAAGATACTGCAATTATGAAATCAAACCTGTGGCCTGGCGAACCACGTCATGGACTTGAAAGTAGCCAACCTCCTTAACAAATCACCCCGATCCCATGGCCTGCACCGTGGAGCTTGAGCTGTTTCAGCTGAACCAGAAGCTGAGTTTTGCAATTCCTCACCCACATTGCCTTTCAATTTCATTTCGGTTAACGTGAATGGAGATGATGAATTCATGCGTTTCTTGCCTCTCATTGATTGAACTCCATAGTTACTGGATGAATCATCAACAGAAACAAATAAACAATGCAGAAATCTTTTCATTAAAAATATTGAACACCAATAAAAATAATTAAATCGCATACCAACAAGGAAATAAATGGATAAAGAGAAATTAAAAATATGTAGTTTCCAATAATAAAATAGATGGTTCTGAAACAATCCAAAAAGAAGAGAATTAAGAAAATCCAATCTTCTAGCTCTTTAATGGCAAAACCAGAATAACGGAAACCATAATATTGTGAAATTTCAAATTCCAGATAGGAAAAATACTGCCATACACAAAATCATACCTAAAAACAATTTAGGTTTAATAACTAAGTGAAATGGCGCATGATTATCAAATAATCAGATTTTATTTTTTTTTATAAAAAAATAGACGCAAAAAATCCTTACAAATAAAAGAGAATACATAAAGACCTGTACCTGGTGTCGCCAGTATTAGGTTTGGGATTGGGGGTAGCTTGAAACAGCTTATCCATTACTGCTTGAAACCTCTTTTCAGATTCGTCTCCCATTTTACACAAAAATGGTTTTGCCGTCGTTAGATCCCCCGTAAAAAAAACACCAAGATGCTCTCCCTTCTCCTTCAACTCCACCTTTCCTTGTAAAGTACTTGGGCCGTGTACAATATGACATTTGCGTTTGCCTTAAATTGACAACATTGTAAATTTACGGTTTATATGTTTTTAATTCTTTTACTTTTAGTAAAGGATAACAAATGACACATTTTTCTGAAAAAAAATTATTTTATCACTAAATTAAAAAAAAAATCACTCTACTTTATTTCTTGTTCAGCACCATTAAAATTAAATTTTGAAGAAAAATATATTTTGAAATAATTATTTTTTGAAGAATATATGGTTAAAAAAAATTTCGATTTATGTATAATATTATTTTATTAAAAAATGTGTTGAAAAAAAGAGAAAGAAAAATATATTTAAATTTTATTAAAGATTAATCTGTCCTGAGATCAATATTAGACACTCGATTAACTCAAGATGCTAACTTAAGGACACAATTCTACGTGAATGTTAAGCAATATGAAGTGTGCTCACTTTTTCATTAAATATGTCAATCATGTCGTGTAAATTTTGAAAATAACCGTGTTTAAAAATATAGTTAAAATAATATTCACATTTAAGTTTAAGGTTTTGTCGTCACGACGATACTGAGTGGGTTATTAAAGGATTCGGACGTCAACCCCGTATTTGATATGGATTATATTTAATCAAGTCGATGCCAAAAATAGATTTTAATTATATATTTCATGAAATTTACAATTTTCCAATCGCACATCGTCAATTTTTATCAAAATTTACTATAAAATTTAATTTTAATTCCCATTAAAAAGGGGATAATTTTACGTGACGATGGCTAATGGAATCATTAATATTGAAAATAAATAGAAAATTCAGCCCCTATTTGACAACTATTATTTCAAAACTTTTTTTCATATATTCATTTTCAACAACACATCTACAAAATAAAATATTCTGAAAGCAACCAAAAAAATAAAAATAAAAGAGAGAGAGTATTTTCAACCAGGCAAATTAAAGTTGTGCAACCTCATTGAAGTTTAATAACCATAAATGAAATTAACCAACATATATGGACAAAATAAAAAGTTAGGGTTTGATTGGTTTAGTTTCCCATTTTCCATTTTCGGTTTCAAAACGATTTTTAGTTTTCCCTGAAAACGACGTGTTTTCCGCGTTTTGGGAATTTATAACTAAAAAAACGCTCAAAAAGATAAAAAGTCGTTTTGCATTTTCAGTTATAAATTTTAACTCATTTTCAAAAATGCATTTTCGAAAACGACGGACCCAACGCGTTTTTCGCGTTTTTGAAAATAGAAAACCGGAAATGGCCCAAAAACACCAAACCAATCACAACCTTAATTTCTCATTCTCCTCTTTTTCGTACATCTTTTTTGTAACTTCCTTTCGAGTCACTTGACTAAATTAGTAAAATAACTTATTAATCATTTTCGTTTATTCACACAAGATGTTATATATTTTATTCGTCAAACAAAATTTATTAGATAGAAGTTGAAAACTAAGAATTTCAATTTTTACGCTTTTCAAGTTTAACTTTTTAAACCTTTTTTTTTTTTTTTTTTTTTTTTTTTTTTTGAAAATTATTTTTTGGAAGAACTATTTTTTTAAACAAAAACATTTTTTCTTATTAAGGAAGATCATCTTTCTAAAACAAACACATTTAGCTCATGTTTGATATAATTTTGATAAAAATTCAAATCAAAGTTAAAAATTATTTTAATCACATATTTCAAGGAGCCTACAAATTTTTATTAACTTTTCAATTACATATTTTATCAATTATTAAAAGTTATCAAAATTTTGATTTTTAGCTACACCAATCAATGACATAAATGAAATAAAATGGCTTCTAGTAACTTAAATAAGAATTATGTCATTTCTACACTACCATAAAAGAGAGAATGAGGGTTTACTGTTCATTTTTGTCACACTCGTTTTCACACTTAATTGGTTTGGAAACTGGTTTGACAACAGGAAAAATGCTATTCAAAAATTCTGTAGGAATTTTGTCACACGCTATTATCCACTGTAATATTTCTCCATTGCTTTGAATCTGACACGTCATGCTATTTCTCCTAATTCTCACGCTATTAACTAACTATCAACCATATCTTATATATTTAAAATTTGAAAATTATATTAATAAACAAAATTATTGTAAATAAAATGTAAAAAAAATATATATTCACTTCGTGTATGGAGAAAAAAATTACGTCATACCACATAATTTTACTTGAGCAAAATGATGTATTGAGAAAATTGTTACAAAAAAATAATAAATAGTAATAAAGTAATTGATTTTTTTGAAGAAAAAATGATTTATACGTATTTTTTGACACATACGTTTAATGTCCGTTTAACCATTTTCGATATTAATTTACATCATTCGATGTGTCTATGATAAGGGTGTCAAAAAGGCTCGATGGCTCGGGCGGCTCGGCTCGGGAAAAGCCCGAGCCCGCCCGGCTCGTGGCTCGTAGTGACCGAGCCTCAAAATAAGAGGTCGGCCCGAGCCCGAACCACACGGGCCAAAAATGGCCTATGACAATAATGCTTGGCCCGAGCAAATTAAAGGACAAAAAAAAGAAAAAAACAATTTAAAAAAAAATTGAGCTGCTACACGGCAGCAGGTCACACAGGCAGCAGTAACTTGCTGCCAGCTATAGCTGCATTTTTTACGTAGTGTTACCTTTAATCGTATAGATTTTGAAATTCAAATTTGAAAAATAACGCGGGTTTTTTTTATCTATAAATACGGGATGATTTTTGAAATTTTAAATCACTTTGCTATCGATTTTAATTCGCATTATTTCTATATTATAGATTCAGATTCAATCATTCAAGTTTCAATTTCTTCTTTCTCACTTCTCATATAACAATTAATATATTCAATTTCTTTCACTCTACGGTCTAATATTCAGTATTTTTTATTATACTAGTTATTATGGATTTTACAAGTGATGAAGTTAATCAGTTTGGCGGTAGCTCGAGTGCTCCATCTAATTACGATGCGTGTGAAAATGTTCCAATTAATTTGGAGGATATTGAAGAGGAAGTAGTTCAAGTACTCGAGACAAAAAGGTCAAAAAAAAGAATCATCGGATTGTTCGCAACATATGACACGAAAAAAATTGGTGTTCAAAATGGAGTAGATATTTGGAAAGCATGTTGCAATTACTGTGGCAAAGAACTTAGTTGGAAGTCTGGCTCGAACATAACGCATTTGAATAGACACATATTAAGGAGTTGTAAAGCGAAACCAGCGGATCTCGACTCGAAACAGACCGAACTAGTGTTTGACGGTTCTAATTCCACTCTTTCCACCTTTGTATATTCACAGGAAATATTTCGTGAAGGAATGGCTACATACGTGGCTGCAGCAGAGATGCCGCTTACGATGATAGACTCAATACACTTTACCCGACTCGTGCAGAAATATCTCCAACCCGGGTATTCTTCTTATTCTAGAAATACTCTTCGTTCGGATAGCATAAAATTATATAACAGAAGAAAACAAATTACTTTCGAAGGTCTAAAAAGTTTTAATAGTGTTATATCGTTTACTTCTGATTTATAGACTGGTTGTAAAAGAAAATGTTATATTGCTGCTACGGCTCATTATATTGATCACCTGTGGCTACTACATAAAAGAATTATTGCATTCAGATGTGTAGAATTTCTCCATAATGCCACTAACATATACATGATTTTAAAAGATATCATACAGGAATATGGTATATAAGATATGGTTCGAAATTTTACTTTTGATAATGCTGCAGTGAACAAAGTTGTTATTAAAAGATTTATTGCTAATCTTAACCCCGTATTTGGAAATTTATTTTTTCATCAACGTTGTGTATGTCATATTATTAATTTGATTGTAAAAGTTGGATTAGAACATATAAGTTCACCTTTATATAAAATTAGACAAGTAATAAATTTTATTACTATTTCACCAACAAGAAAACAAACATTTAATAGTTTATGTGCAGAGTATGGATTATAGGAGAAATCATTTGCCACTGATGTAACACATAGGTGAAACTCTACATATCTTATGTACATTCATGTGAAAATTACGATAAAGTGATTTCACTATATTATAATGGTAGGCATACACTCGGACCCGAACATAATTTGGAAGATTGGGAACGGACTATTGCATTTTACGTGAAAAAATTCTTACAATCTTTTTTCGCTGCTACAAAGGAATGTAGCGGTGTTTATAACCCTACATCTTCTCTTGTTTTACAACATTTTTTCTACATTTCACAAGCATTTCATAAATATAGGAATTTGTCACTTTTTGCTGATGTAGTCCGCTCTATAGAGTTAAAATTTTGTAAATATTGGGAAGAGTTGCCTTCTTTATTTCTTTTAACTTTAGTAATGGACCCTCGACTTAATTTAACTGGCACAAAAACTACTGTAAAGGGGATATCAGATTTTTTGAATATAGGATTATCACACGTGCATATAGAATCTTTTTTATGTGAAATCTATAATTATTATGTTGAAAAGGAAGGTCAGCGTAGTTCTACTTCCCAAAGTTCTTTTTCAAGAAATATTTCAACAAATTCAGAAAATTTATGAAATTATTTAGATAGCAATACAAGTGTTCCTTCATTTAATTCTAGTTCTAGCTCATCAATATCTAGAGCGATCAATATTGGTGGTACAAATCTTGAAATTCCTTTTGAGTTAGCTAGGTATATGTGCGTGGATGTTCGTAATGTGTTGCAACCGAACGAATTACAAGAATTTAGTCTTTTAAATTGGTGGAGATGTAATGAAAGGCAATATCTAATTGTATCAAAAATTGCACGTGATCTACTAACACCTCCGGTGTCTACGGTAGCATTGGAGACTGCATTCAGTTTAGGTGGTTGAATTTTATCAGATGAATGATCAAGACTAAAATAAGATATATTGGAGGTTTTGATATGCTTAGAGGATTGGGAATGTGCAGAATTACGTGTTCAAAAACATGTTGATAGTATAATGGTCGAAGAGTTGCAGCATATCCAAATATAGGATGTTGTAAGTTTTTAAATTAAATATTTTTTTTAAGAAATGCATTTTTTAAATTTGTTCGAGTCAAAAAAATTGTACACGAAATATTTTATTCGTGTACAATTTTAACTCCACCTACATTAATTGTAGCTGGTCCCAAACCCGAAAAAGGGGGAGGGTTGTAATTTGTAACCTTTATTTATTTTGTTATTCGTATAAATTACATAATTTTGAAAGTTGTACTTTTATTTAATTTGTAATTTGTATGAATAATAAATGATGCAATTTTTAAATTCTTTCAAAAAAATGTCATTAAACAATTTCTTTGCTTTCTACACTAAACAAATTGCACCACAACAATTGGCATGTGAAAAAAATGTCATTAAAAATTGCAAAAAAAATTAAAAAAATCAAGCCGGCTCGGCTCGTAAAAAGCCCAAGCCAAAGCTCGGGCCGAGCCTTATTTTTTTGCCGAGCTTTGGCTCGGCTCGACTCGGGCCCAAAAAAGCCCGCTACGATTTACTCAAGCCGAGCCTAAACCGAAAATTTTGGCTCGCGAGCCGGCTCGACTCGGCTCGTTTACATCCCTAGTCTATGATATATTTCTCGAAATGAGTTTCGAGAGAATGTAAAACATTTATCGATTCTACTATCGTATAATGGTCGATGAATTTTTAGAGTTAGCTTGTTATCGAAAATTTCAAAATATAGTTTGAAAATGCATATTTTGACGTCCCGTAACATTTGCTATGATTAGCCGTTTTATACACCGTTAACGACGTGTAATATTATGTCACGAGTACTTCAATATAATATTAAGAATGTAATATTTCGATTTCATTTGATATCTCATAATGAGCATGAAAATGAACACAAAAATATAAGTTAAAAAAAAAAAAGATGAAACGTGTAGTAAACATCCTATCCTCCGTGCACGGAGCTTCTTTGTCTCCATGCACGGACCAATGTTCGAACTAATGCACGTTTTTTTACATGAAAATCTTAGTAAATTTTTCTTTATTTGTTAGATATAGCTATGAATGTTTTATTTTTTTACTTTTTTTTTTATTTCATATGTATTTATTTCTTACTATTTTTTTCAGGTTTAAGTAATATAACATAATTTTTCATGGAATTTGTAACGATTTTGTTTGGGTATGTCCCTGGAAATTTTGGTTTTTGTTTGTGTTTTTTATCTTTTAGTTTTTTTATTTATGTAACATATGTTGTTTTTTATTTTGTCTACAGATGAAAATTTAGTTTCGCTCATATTTTTCTACGTAATGTGAGGTATGTTATTCTTTCTGTATATACATGAAAATCTAAGTAAATTTTTCTTTATTTGTTGGATATGGTTATGAAGGTTTTCTTTTTTTCTTTTTTTTTTTCCTTCCATATGTATTTATTCTTTACTATATTTCTCAGGTTTAAGTAATGTAACATAATTTTTTTTTCTGTGTATACAACTTGGCTACGTCTTTCTTTCTTTACTGTTATCTACACGAGAAGTTTAAGTTTTTAGATCATTGTGTTTATGTTTAATCAAGATTACAACAGTTTAGTATAGGAATGTTTGATTGTTATCGTCCAGTTAGTACGGTTTATAATTCTTTTTTTACGTGCATTTTCGAAGAGGATTGTTGATTTGCGGAATGTTTCCTGATATGTATCTGAGTTCAATCAATTAATTTATACTGTGTTTAATGTAATATTATCATTATTTGTTGGTTTTTAATTAAATTCATAATTTCTTTTATTATTGAAATCAGAGGTCAGTTCATTATTTTCATGAATTCTTTCGAAAAATCTATGAATGAAGAGTCTAGTCGTTTTGATCTTCAAACTTTGTCCCAAAGCATAAGTCAATCATATAATGCTTTCATTCGGCAACAACAAAATCGAAGGCAGGCGGATAGGAGATATCGAAATGAAACTGTAAGTATTGACCGTCGTAAAAAAATAAAAGAATATATGCACGCTCATATAATAACCACTTTGCGTTCACGTCATTTGGTGTAAAGTACAATAAAGAACTTTTTAAATCATACAAAGGTATCTACACATTTAGAGTTCAGGAACAAGTATATCATTATGTAAATCAACTTATGTCGGATAATAATACGCCTTGTTATATGCAATTATATTTTTATGATACAGCTAATGAACTAGAAAATCATATGAAAACTTCAAAACATTTGGTAGAATCTATTTTATTTCTTCTAATCGAAATCTTGAAGGTAAATCCGTATAGTAAATTTTTTAGGTCTTTAAGCAATATAATTGATCTGCATGAGCATAAAATTCAAATAAGATGCCACCCAGGACTCGATCAGAGAGTCTTTAATACTCCGTCGACATCTCAAGTAGCTGCTATATGGGTTGAGGATGATGAAAATACAAATATTCGCATTCGTCATATTACTATATATGGTTATTCTGGTGATTCGCATAGGGTTCATTATTATTATGGTTGTTATGATCCTCTACAATATCCTTTGCTTTTTCCATTTGGTGAATGTGGTTGGCATGAAGGCATTCTAAGATACGAACAAATATCTTTTCAAATTGCACAGTTTATGGATTATGTTGCTGATCCTAATGTAATAAATTCTGCGGCTCAAATTAGTGAAAAAGAGACTGCAGGTTTGCTTATAGACTTTTTTGTGTCTATTATAGTTCTACAAATGCGATATTGAAAGTAAATATAAAATTTTATTCATTCTCGCTTATGTAGTGCTGAAGGATACGAAGAAGAAACGGTCTCAGGTATCATGTCGTGAGTACTATTCGTATAAGTTACAAATTAGGCCTTCTGATAAGTCTGTGTTGCTTCACTCTGGTAGACTTTTTCAACAATATGTTGTGGATATGTATATTAAAATAGAGACATCCAGATTAGATTATTTTCGTGCTGAACTTTGTCAAGGTATTATAGACAGTATACATAATGGAGAAAGAAGAGGGTACAAGATTGGAAAGAAATTTATTTTACCACAATCATTTACATGTGGACCTAGAGATATGCTAAGGAGGTACTTAGATGCTATGACTCTTGTCCAACGTTATGGAAAATCAGATTTATTTATAACTATAACATGTAATTCAAATTGGCTAGAAATTAAGCAAGAATTAAAACATGATGAGATTCAAAATCGACCGGATCTTATTGTACGTGTATTTAGAGCAAAATTAGAAGAACTTAAAAATGATTTATACAAGAGAAATATTTTTTATCATGTTATAGCTCATATATACGTGATTGAATTTCAAAAAAGAGGTCTCCCTCTTGCACATTTGTTTTTGATTTTTAACTGTGGTCATAAAATTTCTTCCACTAAACAAGTTGATAAAATAGTATCTTGTGAAATTCCTGATAAAAATATATATCCTTATCTTCATTCAATTATTGTAAAGTACAATATGCATGGTTCTTGTGGAAATTTAAATCCTAAAAACACATGCATGGAGAAAAATAGTTGTTGTAAAAATAAATATTCAAAGGATTATTGTAATAGTACTATGTTTGGAGATAATTCGTACTCACTATATAGGCGGCGTAATAATGGTATTTATGTTAAAGTGAGAGGTAAAATGTTAGACAATCAATGGGTTGTGCCATATAATCCTTATTTAAGTGCAAAATTCAACTGTCATATCAATATTGAAGTATATTTTCTATTAAAGCTGTTAAATATTTATACAAATATATATACAAAGGACATGATCGTATTATTTTTTGGTCGACAAAAATAACATAGACAAAGACATTGATGAAATTTCTACTTACCAATTTGCTAGATGGATATCTCCACCTGAAACTATGTGGATGATTTTTGCTTTCAATTTATCGGAAATATATCCAGCTGTTTGTGCTTTACAACTTCATATTGAATATCATCAATGTGTAACTTACAAAAATATGGACAATTTATCTTCTGTTATTAAGAATGAAAAAACGAGAAAAACTATGTTAACTGAGTTTTTCCGAGTAAATAAAATAAAAATTTGCTCGAACACTTTTGTATTGAGATTTCTCAACGCATTTTGTTTGAAATGCATCTAACAAAACATGGACACCTAGAAAGAAGCAAATTGTTGTAAAACGAATTGTCTCGGTAAATCCATTTGAAGGAGAACGATATTTTCTTCGTCTTCTTCTTAATCATATTAGAGGTCCAACATCGTTTGATGATTTAAGGACTTTCAATGGGGTAAATGTTTGTACATTTCGTGAAGCTGTGCTTCTCTATGGTTTATTAGACGGAGATACTCATTGTGAAGAATGTTTATGTGAAGCTATTATTTACGAAATGTCTTATTCTTTAAGACGTCTTTTTGCTACGCTTCTTACAATGTCCAATCCAAATAATCCTAAGTTACTATGAGATAAATTTAAGCCTTCTATGACAGATGATTATGTAAATTAAAATATGCCCGCTGAAGTTGTCGAAGTACTAGCTTAAGAGGATATAAGTTCTATTTTAGAATCAATCGGTAAAAATATAAACGATTATGGAATTGTGTCATTTAACGTAAATATAGACAACGATGAAAGATTAATGAGAATGGTTGTAGAGGAAACAACCAAATTGGATATTGAAAGAAATTTTAATTGTGCAGCGACGTTAAATAAAGAAAAACAATTTGCATATCATACAATTATGAAAAAAGTACAAGATGAATCAAGTGAAATTTTTTTTATCGATGGTCCGGGTGGGATAGGAAAGACTTTTTTATATAGAGTACTCTTGACTGGTTTCAGATATCGACATTTCATAGCTTTAGCAACTGTATAGTCCGGAGTGGCTGCATCTTTATTGCCCGGAGGTTGAACTGCTCATTCAAGATTTAAAATCCCTCTAGAAACGATAGGTGAAGTCAACTGCTCTATTAGCAAGCAATCGACATTAGAAACTTTATTGAAAATGTGTAGGCTAATAATTTGGGATGAGGCACCTATGGTAAATCGTTGTGCTGTAGAATCTGTAGACAAAATGCTTAGAGACATCACTGGTTGTAACTTGCCTTTTAGTGGAAAAGTAATAGTTTTGGAAGGAGATTTTAGACAGATTTTACCAATTGTACCTAAGGGAAACAAAGAAGACATAATAAAGGCTAACATGATTTACTCGTATTTGTGGCCTTCTTCTGTACATTTTGCACTGGTTGAAAATATGAGAGCGAAGTTCGATCCCATTTTTTGTGAATACTTACTTCGAATTGGAGGTGGAACAGAACAAGAACATACTTGCAACTGTATTAAGCTACCAAATAGTATAATTCTACCATTTGAAGATGAAATTACGTCTTTAAAAAAATTGATACAATGTGTGTTTCCCAATATAGACACATATGCCGATCATTTATATACGATGGTCAATCGTGTTATTCTTACGCCTACAAATGAATGTGTCGACTACATTAATGGACTTTTGCTTGAACAAATTCCTGGTCAAAGTTTCACGTACTATAGTTTTGATGAAGCAATTGAGAAATTAGAACAAAGTCTACAGGAAGACTTCTTGAATACTTTCACACCAAATGGTATTCCACCTCATGAGTTGAAACTGAAGATGAATTGTCCTGTAATGTTATTATGAAATATCAATCCTTCTGAGGGGTTATGCAATGGAACACGTCTTACCTGTCGAAAATTTGAGAGAAATGTCATTCTTGCTAAAATTACAACTGGTGAATATCGTGGAAAACAATTTTTCTTACCTAGGATCCCTTTCACACCTCTTAAAACTAATCGAACTACGATTCCATTTGAAAGGACTCAATTCCCAATTAGATCATACTTTGCAATGACAATAAATAAAGCACAGGGTCAGACACTTGATTTCATGGGTTTGTACCTACCAGAACCAGTTTTCTGCCATGGTCAATTATATGTAGCACTGTCAAGAGCAAAAACAAGCAGATCTATTAAAGTTCTACTCAAACCGTCCAATGAAAATCATACGCACAACTCATGTACTAAAAATGTTGTGTACAAGGAGGTTCTTTCGTTTATACATTCATACAACTGCACCTCTTTATAGGTATATGTTCGATTTATTGAAATTTCTTTCTTTGTCCCTGATTTCTCTATCGACTATAATAAATGAAATGCTTTTTTTTTCCAACTACAATGCAGATGTTAGATTATTTTAACTAAGTTGTATCCACTATCGTTTTATGAAATTTCGCAGTTTAATAAGTTTCAATACAATATTACAATTGTACAATTGTTTTTTAATGACTCGTAGTTTGTATATTGCAATGAGCATCAGTGAGACGACATAATATATATTTAGTTGTGATGTGATTCAGGATGCCCTACAAACGACGAAAGCATTAATGGTTGATGAAGGAAGATTGAGGTCAATTTTTTTAACATAATTGGAGGCTAAAAAGGGCGTTAAAGCTGACCATTATTTGTTCCAATATTCATAAGGAATCGAATCCAAGAATTGAGCAAAGTTCGAGGCTTCGAAGAGTTAATAAAGCCGGTTACTTTTATGCTCCAAATAAAGAGTCCGGCATGTTAAAAATCACGGGCCAAGAATCAAGTTATAGGTTGAAGAGTAGAAGCCAAAATTTGAAAATTGATATTTGGGTTGAAGACCAATGAACTTACCGCAACCAGTTGGGAAACAAAGGCAAACAAAGTGGAGGAACTTGGTTGCAGGAAATGGAATGAAGTCAATAAATGAAGATTGAAGTGAGCCAGATCAACCTAAGGCAAACTACAAAATCTGGGCAGCTTGGGACAAGTTTAAGGTCCAAGTTAAAAGTTGGAAATGAAAGCTATAGCAAGCTGGAACAATGTGGATCAACATGGAACGGAGTAAAGCACCTTGGCTTGAACAAGAAATGGAATGGCTTTAGTATACATGCATGCAACCGCAATGCATAACCACTCATGCAGTCGCACAGACGGTCACACGGAACTCAGCGACAGGAATACACACAACCATGTGACTGCATTAACATGTACCAAGTGATCGCAATGCATCAGGAGCAGAATTTTTTCCAAAATTTTGGCCACTCACCAAAGTGAATAGGAGTCTATTTGGCTGACAGTTTGTTGGGATCTCTTGGCATTTGTCCCTTTATTCAATTAATTTTTTTTGATATTTCTTTCCATATTTCATATTAGTTTTGGACATATTTACTAGGTTTATAGTGTTTTATGATTTTAATTCCTTTTAAATTAGCTTTTATAATTTTAATACATTTTAAATTAGTTTCCTAATTTTTAATATAACTAGGACTCTCTTCATTATTGTAAAATTAAAAGTTATTTAAATGTTGCTAAAATATATAAGTACGTAAATAAAGTAAATCCAATAACATTAGATAGTAATAAATTAGATGGATAAAATTTGTAGTAAAACATTATGATTGTATACAAAAATTGCCAAAACGAAAAACAAGTTAAAATGAAAAAATCTCATAGTCTTGTTAAACTTCCATCACTGTGATTTTTTTTGTACACTAAAAATTTCGGAGGTTCGTTATTGAGTAGTTCAAATACGCATGTTGATCCCATTTCTAATTCCTTCGTGGAGAGAAAATGTGCCCATCCTATAGTGAGACATCGTACCACACCATTTGGCCTTAAATTTGTGGTGATATCCCAATTTTGATGTGAAGAGTCGTGAATTTGAACACTACGCACGAATTTTGGCAAATGCTGGCTGGCAAATCTTCCTGGTATTTACTGCAGTGCCATGAATGAATTATTAGTTTTTAGGTCATAATTATAGACTTAGTACAACTATAAAATGAAAATATTTATTCAAAAGGAAAATTACAATTTTTCAATGGCCATATTTACAGGGTGTTAACTTTACTTCGGATACATGATTATCCATATTCGAATTGTTGCTTTCTTCAACTTTTTTGGAGACGTCCGACTCATATTTCACTTCTAACCCAAAATCATCCATTATGATCGTGTTAAATGTGAAATGTTCGATATATTCAAATATTAGGCAATAACCATTGTGTAAATTGTGATAATCGAAAAATTGCTCCCATCTATCAGTTAAATAAATTTTCCTTTTAACTGTTTCTAATTTTATTGTCGCAATTATACCATCGTACTCAATTACACGTACTGTATCACCGAATTCATGTCATCAGTCTTTCGCAAACGCTCTAGGAATCATCTATAAACAAATATATGCGGATGAAAACTATAAGTAAAATATGAGAAAAATTCATTCTAGATAAAAAATAATAATACTATATGACTAACCAGATTGATGCCATGAATGAGAGAATTACTGATAGTTATGTAAAAACGACGTGGAACATCCATTTTGAAGCACTGCAGTGGTACAATTTTTACAGCGATAATATGTATTTTTTTTTCATATGAATGATTGAATATGTTTTTATAACATTATAATAAGAGGAATAAGATATTGTGTGCATCTATAGATTTTTTCTACAAATCAGTCGATCTTTGAATAAATTATAACTTAAAACTATAGAATTAAAATATAAGACGTAAAATATAAGAGGGTAAATAGATAGAGACTTGTTTCAGTGAAGCATCAACAAGTCTGGAGTAAGATATGCAAATTTGGAAGGCAAAAAATTCTTGTAAGTAAATATTGAAAACACATAATTATATAGGCTAGAAAAAATGTACTTTTCGTTCTTATTCATTTAGCCCCCTGTGAAAACATTATTTGCCATTATTTGCCTCATTTTGAAAGAGGGCAATTTATTTGCCACATTTTAAAAGAGGACATGGCTCCATGTGCCATACCTGCACTCCTATTGTTACATAAAATAACCCGGGGAGAATGATGAGGTTTATGTGGAGGAACATGCATTGGCATACATGGAACGGTTGGATGGTCAACTTTCAAAGAAATTGATGTAACTTTTGCGTTTGGTGTCCGTTTTGGGCCCATAACCCCATTTCGGAAAGGTAGCGAACATTTCGGATTGAACTCACAGCTTTGCTGTAATGTACGAGGGTTTTTGGGCATTTGAAGTTGTTTAGTGTGTCAAAACAGCATTTTAAGTTTTTGTGTTATTTATTTTCAGCATTTGTTATTTCCATTTTGTAGCCCAGCCCATTTTGGAACTGCTGGCCCAGTAGGTTATCTTTTCTTTCATATTTAAGACGCTGCAATACGCCTCATAGGGTTTTCTTGGTTGTTCACGAAATAATAAAACTTTGTTTCTGAATTCAATCCGTTTGGTTATTGTTGTCGTGTGTTTGTAGATTCAATCTACATCATTTTGGTATCAAAGCATGGTGCGTGGGAGAGGACGTGGTGGTCGTGGTGGCCGCGGTGGCTAGATTGATGAAGTTACAGATCTGCGTAATCAAGTTGAGGCTTGACAATTCGATTTGATCAATTCATGACGTGGGCGGTAGAGGTTGTGCAGAACGGAACACCTCCTGCTCCTCCACGTCGTGCCCCAGTGAGTGATGGTAGAGGTGGATCTGAATCAGGGGAGAGGTCGGATGAGGAGACCTTATCAGAGGCACGTGGCGATCGTGTTCAATAGCCTCGTGTTCAACAGCCTCGTGTGCAACAGCAGGACGCGTTTCAGCGATGGGAATCCGGATTCAAGGTTGATATACCTGAATTTCACAGTGAAATTGAGGCAGATGAATTCCTCAATTGGCTGGCAGCAGTAGAGGAGATCTTGGATTACAAAGAAGTGCCCGACAATAAAAGGGAACCTTTGGTGGCGACCCGTCTGCGTGGTCGTGCTGCTGCGTGGTGGCAGCAACTGAAGCAAAATGGGATCCGTCAGGGTAAGGCGAAAATCCAGTCGTGGGAAAAAAAGAAGAAACAGTTGAAGGCAGCGTTTCTTCCCTTTAATTATTCCAGGACGTTGTATCAGCGCTTACAGAATTTGAGACAAGGCAATCGATCTGTAGATACTTATTCCACAGAGTTTTACCAACTGATAGCGCGAAATGATGTGGGAGAATCAGAAGACCAGTTGGTAGCGCACTATATTGGTGGACTATGATTGAATTTGCAAGACGTCCTAAATATGTTCTCGCCGGTATCTGTTTCTGAGGCTCACCAGCGAGCACTTCAGGCTGAAAATCAACAACAACGTCGTTCTATAGTAGGCATTTCTGGTGGTCCATTTGGAGGTGGGGGTCGACAATTCGCCCCAAATCCCACATCTGGTCCGTCCCAATCTTTTACATCTGGGGGTCGGGGCATTGATCGGAACACTCGGCCAGTGGTTCCTCAACCGCTAATCCGGGTGGCTGGGCTCCTCCTGGTGGACGAGAGCGTGGAAGTTAGTGTTTTGGTTGTGGTAGTTTTGGTCATTTGAGGAAGGACTGTCCATCTCATAGGCAACCACGCCCAAGTTTGTTCATTGGAGGGACAACACAAGCCGATGTTAACGATCCTATTCATGTGGAGAATGAAGAAGAAGAGGCTGAAATTGTGCATACAGGTGACAGGGGGCCTCTTTTGGTGGTCCGACGGGCGTGCCTTATGCCTAAGGGGTCGTCTGAGGACTTGCAGGGAAACAATATCTTTCTGTCTACGTGTACCATTGGAGGAAAGATGTGTAGGTTCATCATTGATTCGGGCAGTTGCGAAAATGTGATATCTGAAGTGGCCGTGCAGAAGCTGCAGTTAAGCACCGAACCTCATCCTGCTCCTTATAGCCTAGCATGATTGAGACGAAGTAATGAAATTCGTGTTACTAGCCGTGTGTTGGTATCTTTTTCTATTGGCAGTGTGTATCGTGATAGTGTTTGGTGTGATATGGTGCCGATGGATGCGTGTCATTTGTTGTTGGGTCGTCCATAGCAGTTTGATAGGGATGTGTGCCATGAAGGGCGTCGAAATGTATATACATTCATCTTTTCAGGTAAAAAGATTGTACTACTACCTTCCAAAGATACGCAGTGTCTGTCTTCGGCAGGGGACAGTAGTAATCTACTTTCCCGATCTTTATTTGTGCGTGAGATGCTGGCAGAAGGTGTTGTACTGTTGTTAGTGGGAATTGAGGCGACAGGAGTGTCGACAGTTCCTATGGCAGCCGAGGGGACGGGTCTTCACCCTAAAGCTGCCGCCTTGGTGTCTGAGTTTCATGATGTGTTTCCGGATGACCTTCCACAGGGTCTTTCGTCTTTGCGGGATATGCAACATCACATTGATTTGGTACCGGGCGCGTCATTGCCTAATCGCCCACATTATCGAATGAGCCCAATAGAACATGAGGAGTTGAGGAGACAAGTAGAGGAATTGGTGCAGAAGGGGTACATCAGAGAGAGCCTCAGCTCGTGTGCAGTCCCCGCACTCCTAGTGCCAAAAAAAGATGGGAGTTATCGGATGTGTATAGATAGCAGGGTCATCAACAAAATAACAGTTCATTATCGCTTTTCGATACCGAGGCTAGATGACTTGCTTGATCAGTCGGCCGGCGCAACTGTGTTTACCAAACTGGACTTGAAAAGTGGTTACCATCAGATAAGAGTCTGTCCTGGGGATGAGTGGAAGACAGCATTTAAGACACGGGAGGGATTATTTGAGTGGCTAGTTATGCCGTTTGGACTATCCAATGCACCGAGGACGTTCATGCGGGTGATGAACCAAGCACTTCGACCGTTTATTGGTAAGTGCGTTGTTGTGTACTTCGATGACATATTGGTGTACAGTGGGTCGGAGGAGTCTCACGGTGTGCATCTAAGGGAAGTCCTTACTGTTTTACGAAACGAGAAGTTCTTTGCAGCCAATAAGAAGTGCGTATTCTATACCGATAGTGTTTTGTTTTTGGGGTATGTTGTGTCAGCCGGTGGGGTAACGGTGGATGCAGCTAAGGTTGATGTGATTCGACAGTGGCCACGTCCACAATCAGTTTCTGATGTGCGGAGTTTCCACGGTTTAGCGTCATTTTATCGACGATTTATTCAGCACTTCAGCACCATCATGTCTCCCATTACTGATTGCATGAAGGAGAGTAAGTTTCAGTGGACACCCGAGGCTGAGAAAGCGTTTTTGATCATTAAGGAGCATCTGACTTCAGCCCCGATACTTGCGTTGCCTGATTTCACAAAACCTTTTGCGTTACATTGTGATGCATCTAAATTGGGTATCGAAGCTGTCCTCGGTCAAGAAGGAAAATCAGTAGCTTATTTCAGTCAGAAGTTGGCAGGGGCTCGTGAGAGGTATAGCACTTACGACGCAGAGCTTTCTGCTGTTGTTCAGGCCATTCACCATTGGCGACATTATCTGTTTCAGCGAGAATTTGTCTTATACAGCGATCATGAAGCCCTCAAGCATTTGTCAAGCCAGGAGTCTGTATCTGCTCGTCATGCATCATGGGTTGCCTTTTTGCAACAGTTCAACTTTGTCATTAAACATCAGGTTGGTTCTTCTAATCGTATGGCAGATGCGCTCAGTCGGCGGCATGGGTTATTAGCGCGGCTACAGGTAGCGGTCACCGGGTTTGAGACCTTTGTCTCTCTTCATGCTGATGACCCTTATTTTGGCCCCATCTATCACAGTTTACTGCAGGGACCCCATTCCTCTTTTCTGTTAGAGGATGGATATGTGTTTAGAGGTGTTCAGTTGTGTATACCAGATTGCAGCCTTCGTCTGAAATTGATTGAGGAGTTTCATGGTGAAGGTCATGTTGGGCGAGATCGTACTTTGGCTTTGATTAGCGCTTCATTTTTCTGGCCTGCTGTGCGTCGTGAAGTGGAGAAGTTTGTCTCACGATGCAGGGTGTGCCACGTGGCAAAGGGGAAAGCCACAAATGCTGGTCTTTATCGACCCTTACCAGTGCCTTCAGCTCCGTGGACTGATATTAGCATGGATTTTGTCCTGGGTTTACCGCGCACACAACGTGGTAATGATTCCATCTTTGTGGTGGTAGATCGTTTTTCTAAAATGGTGCACTGCATTCCCTGCAAGCGCACCACTGATGCTGTCAAGGTTTCTCGGCTATTTTTCAGAGAGATTTATCGGTTGCATGGGTTGCCCACTTCCATTGTGTCTGCCAGAGACACGAGGTTCATCGGTCACTTTTGACGGAGTTTATGGAAGTCAGTTAACACGTCGCTCAATTTTAGTAGTGTTTATCACCCTCAAACTGATGGGCAAACAGAGGTAGTTAATCGTTCTTTGGGTGACTTGTTGCGGTGCTTGGTTGGGGATAATCTACGCTCATGGGATCAGCGGCTTAACCAGGCAGAGTTTGCGTATAATCATGCTAGAAATAGAAGCACCGGTTTCAGTCCGTTCCAGGTTGTGTATAGAATTTTGCCCCGCAGCCCAGTTGATTTATTGACTGTGCCCTCTAAGACTCGGCTGCATGGGACAATTGTTGACTTTGTTCGTAGTTTGCAAAAAGTTCACGAGGAAACACGAGCTAATCTACTCGAGTCCAACCGTAAGTATAAAGAGGCGGCTGATCGGCATCGACGTCCTGTTGAGTTTGACATTGGGGATTATGTTTGGGCGGTACTGACTAAGGATCGAGTGCCATCTCATGAGCATTCGAAGTTATCACCTCGTACCATTGGTCCAGTGGAAATTGTGGAGAAGATCAACCCCAACGCCTATCGCTTTCGACTTCCTTCCCTTATACGGACTTCTGATGTGTTTAATGTAAAGCATCTTTTGCCATACCATGGAGACAACGTGGGAGATAGTGCTACCGGTTTTGATTCGAGTGCGAATCCCATTGATCCTGGGGAGAATGATGAGGTTTATGTGGAGGAACAGGCATTGGCATACATGGAACGGTTGGATGGTCGGCTTTCAAAGAAATTGATGTAATTTTTGCGTTTGGTGTCCGTTTTGGGCCTATAACCCCATTTCGAAAAGGTAGCGAGCGTTTCGGATTGAACTCACCGTTTTGCTGTGATGTACGAGGGTTTTTGGGCATTTGAAGTCGTTTAGTGTGTCAAAACAGCATTTTAAGTTTTTGTGTTATTTATTTTCAGCATTTTTTATTTCCATTTTGTAGCCCAGCCCATTTTGGGACTGCTGGCCCAGTAGGTTATCTTTTCTTTCATATTTAAGACGCTGCAATACGCCTCCTAGGGTTTTCTTGGTTGTTCACGAAATAATAAAACTTTATTTCTGAATTCAATGCGTTTGGTTATTATTGTCGTGTGTTTGTAGATTCAATCTACATCACCAATGCACTATTTTTTCACATGCATTTACATTATTTAACCTTCTTTTTTTATTTCGTGGGGTCCATTTCCTTTTTCCAAAACCAACTTTTGACCGAAAAGAACAAAAAAATCTCTTATTTTTTTCACTACATGGGACAAAGAAGGAGGTAAGATCGTAATTTTATACTGCATTAATGACTACAACCTCCACTGACACGGCAACAATATCTGAATTACATGACTCAAAGGTTGTAGATCTCATTGAATTTCAAGAAAACGTGTTATAATGCTAAAATATATGTTCAGAAATCAAACAAAGATGGGGCGATCTTGATCCATAAAAAGGGTTGAAAAATGGATAAAATAATAAAATACTTTTGTGGGGGCCAAACACACGATTTGACAAGAGGTACTAAAAATAGACAAATTCTTATTAAAACAGGTTCACGGATTACAAAAGTAAATGAATTACATTATTGAAAATAACTATTCTCGTTGTTTAAAAAAATACAAGAAAAAAAATTTATTGAGATTTTTTCTTTTTGTACATAATATTAGTTCTTTTTACGATTTTATATTTTTGTTTTTACTTTATTTACTTCTAAATTATTTTTGACACTCTAGATATATTAATCTGTTTATTAAAATATAGTTTCAATAACAATATATATTTTAATATTTATACCGAAAGAAGTCTAGAAATAAAATTAAATAGCGAAATTTTAGGGTAATTGGCACAAAATATCCATATCGTTTGTATTCATTATGAAATCATCCCTATTGTTTTAAATTTGGCATTTACAACCCTATTTCTACCTTTTTTTGCGAAATTGGTCCTTTCCATCCATTTCATTTGTTCCTTCCGTTAAATATACACGTGGATTGCATTTAAATCAAATGAAAATGGTATAAAAGTCAAAGCACCATTTTTTAATTTAATGAGTGGACGTGAAGGTTGGAAGAGAGAGAGAATAGAAAAGAAAAAATTACCTGGATAAAGAATATATTAATTTCAAGAGACACAAAGCGTAAAAATAAAAATAGAAAAAAAATTTTACCTGAATTTTATTTTGTATACGAAGCTGTGTTTGTGCAAAGTATGTGAAAACAAACAACAAATTCTATATTATCTAAAGTCATTTTATGAAAATAAATAGTTGTGAAAATTCTATGTTTAATTCTTCTTTTTTATTCAATTTTTTTTTATATTATCTAAAGTCATTGAAGTGACGTATCTTCTTTTTTATTCAATTTTTTTATTCATTTTTTTTGTTATTAATACTTTATTCAAAATATTCTATATGCAAAATTGAAATATATCTGAATATTTACTTACAAATATTTATATTCAATTTTTTACTGTAAATATCTTTTACAATTATAATTTTTTTTTTACTTTTAAATAAACTAAAATAATTTTTTTCTTGTAAGTCACTCTTTACATTCGAAATAGTGTAATTTTCTTTATCACTATTTAATTTGAAAAATAAAATATATTTAAATATTTATACTTCAAAAATATAACATTTGATTTTTTTTACTTATAAGTAGCTTTTTACAAGTATAAGCCAAAAACAATTATCAAAATTTATACTATTTTAAAATTTTCATTTCAAAAAAAGAAGAATATGTAAATATTTATATTTAATTAAATAAATCGAATATATTCGAATATTTAACCTGTACATAGCCTTTACAAAAAAAATAATCATTTTTTCTTCAAAATAGTTTTATGTGAATTTTATATTTATAAGTACTTTTTACATTTTATAAACAAATTTAATTTTGTTATTAGTATTTTTTGTTTTTCATAATCTTGTTTGAAAAATGAAATTATTTTTTTAGTTATAAAAAACTTTTTATATTTTAAAAATAAAGAATCGCTTTCCCATAAAAAAGTTTTTTACAAAAATATTATTACTAATTTTATATAATCTAATTCAAAGTTGATAATGTGAAAAATGGAGAAAAAGTACACGTTCAACTATTTTCGAGTTGAACTTACAGCCAATTAATCAAACGTCATTTCAGTATATTGTCATCTCCACTACCCATTACTTTGAATTCAATGTACTGTCATCTCCGACCTGCATTTTCCTTGTCCATTAGTTTGAATCTGACACACAATCTTTCTTCTCTACTTTTTCACGCTATCAACTATCAAACATTTATTTCAGTAGAAAAAAATATGTATTTAAATCATTTCTCTTTTTACAAAGTAATTAATTCTCTATTTCTATCTAAAATATTAAAAGTTACGTGTAACTAAAAAAATTGCAACTAATAATCAGATTAATTTAATTTATAAAATGTACAAAAATAGCATATAGACCGATTTTTTTTTCCTTCATTTCCTTAAGATTAAAAAAAATTAAAATTCTCAAAGCAACATATAGGTCAAAAAAAATTTAGTGTGACGTCATTTTGATTTTTATGTTATTTTAACAGTTTATTTTCATTTCCTTTCATAATTTCAACATGAATATTAGGGATTTTGAAAATATCCAATAGTGGCTAAAAAAATTACATAACACTTGAATAAAATACATTCTTTACAGTGATTAAATGACTACATTCAATTACTCCATTACAATCAGACAAATTACATTAGTCCATTGCAATTACGAAGACAGACGTGAATGAAGGAAATATTCATTATTTAAAATATTAACGGCAATTTTTCGCTATATATAACCATCCTATCTGGTGAAATCGATTCTATCGAAAATTTTAGAACAAAGCATTCTATATATTTAAGCACGAAAACTCCACAGTTCGGCCTTTAAGAATTTTTTTTTTTTTTTTTTTTTGTAATTAGTACTTACGAATAAATATCTATTATATTAAACAAGAATTATTTTCGATGCTTACCCGTTGTTTGCACAGAGTAGATATGGTATAATCTATAGTTTCATTTCTTTATTTCTGTATTTGCATATATTCCGTCTCCCTGCAAAACCTTTGTCGAACAGTAACTAATTAATCACGTTAACTGTCGCGTTCGCATGTGCCTTTACTTGATCTGGTGTATACTCGTTGTGGCTGTAATCGTATATCTAGAATTTTCACTCCGGAATATTGACCAAAAAAAAGTACCAAGTATTTTCGGAAAATGAACATGGAATTAATAAGTACTTACACCCTACCCATGGACGCCTCTTTATAGGCATTTTGTCGTTCATATATTTGTTCAGAAGAGTTCCATCTGGTTCATCTTTATTATTTCCCGCCTGAAAATCCCTTTGCCAAATCAACATATTGGCAAACTCATTTTCTAGTTGAAAGTCCATGATTGCATATTCTTTAGACACACGGGTGCAAGCATTAATAATTAATCGTCTCAACAACTTCAACTCTAATTCAATTGTCTTGTGGAATAAATTGATAAAAATCAAATATGTGAAGTATGAAATAAAATTAATTTTTATGAATAAACAGTACTAACCGCAATATTTATATCTTTTGTTCTATCCAATAAAGTTTTCAACCAATCTCTTTCATAGACGTTCCCAATGTCATCTTCAAATATGCACTGCATAGCATAATTAAAATTAGAGTTGAATAAATCAAAATAAAATTATAATATTTAAACCAATAATAAAAAATCATCTTTCTAACCTTGATTCGTTTTCCGCTATCCAATTTCTAAGAGTCAAGTATTTTTGCATATAATATTCTTTCAAAGGATGTCTTCTAGACGACGAAGGTTGTATTTATTTTCCCTTCTTTTTCTTCTCTTGTTGTGATATTTCAGAACTTTCGACTTGTTGAGACGTTGATGCATCCTTCAGTCGATCATCGGGAATTGGACATGTACCAATAGGAATGTCTTCTTGCGTACAACTAATAATGGCTTCTATGTCTAATTTCCAAATAATTTCTGCAGCGTATTCTTATTTTGTTCATCGACATAATATCGCATAGAATCAAAATCGGTATCTACATAAGAGTGCAGGTCTGGTAATGGTCTTCTTGCCATTTTTGTTGTTGTTGGAATAATTGGTCCTCTTTCTCCAAATGTGTGTTAAAAAAACTTGATAATAAGTTATCCATGTAGGAACGCATAGTAGATTGCATATAATCCTCCTGCCATTTTTGGTGTTGTTCGAACAACTGTCTTTGATTGTCATAAACTTCTGTTCTCAAGTTGCCACATATATCAATCACCTCTTTTATTATGTCTTGCTTCTAGACACCAAGTAGTTCTATCATCCGGTCTTCAGTTACATAATTAGAGGTGCTAGATCCAAAATTAGGCCCCGCTACTGGTGAAGTTCTTGACGTATTAGGAATGGTCGTCTTTGGCACATATATGTTATCCCTTTTGCTCAAAAGTATCCTCTAGGATTTGTTGTACCACATTGTCTAATTCTCCACTGACAATGCCAACTAATACACGATGTTCATTATCAGCTGGCAGTGAAAGATTTATATACCAAGATGTCTCCAATTCTTCCTCCATAGGATGTAACGTTGAAATAACCTGAATCTGTAATTTTAATAAAATATCAAAATAATTTTTTCATTTTGTTTTTAAATAATTAAACACAAATGTAGTTATATATTCATTAAAAGAAATCGCACCTCTGGAGTAGCCAGAAAATACTTAATCATTTTTTCGGTCAGCAGTTTATAGGCATCCACTTATACATTCGTGGACTCTGTGCTGTTTTGTATCGATGCCGTCCAAATTTTTTTCCAATTTCTGAAAATGCCTCATAAATCCAATACTGTATCGCAATTACAAATTACAATTATTTTTCTCTTACAAATAAATTAAGTCAACAAAAGAAAAAAATATTAATAAAATACCTGAAATGCAAGTGGATACCCTCGTAATGCATACTTACAATCTATTTGTTCGTTCCGTTGCACTCTTTCTGCTCTTTG